>NW_026637486.1:1645000-2115000 GCF_028554395.1 Pezoporus wallicus
AAGGAAGGAGCCCTTCAGTGTGCTGCAGCCAGTGCCCCATCTGGGCAGGTTTGGGAGGAGGCCTAGAGCACCACAGCATGGCACCTCTCCTTCCAGGCTGGATATTGTCTCTGCTGGTAAAGGCCGGCCTCATGCGCTATGGTTGGCTTCCTCCCAGGATAAAGACTTTCATATATTGCTAAGTTTAGCAGGGCAGGGGGGGAAGTCAGTAGAGAAAGAAGAGCGCTCAGTGTGTGCTCCTCGGGGTGTTAACATCTGTGATATATATGCTTGCCCTCATCCAGTGAGTGCGGCTTCATTCCTAATTAAGAATTGCAGTAATCAGCCAAGAGGCTTTTTGTGTGAAGTTGAGGAGCCAAAATTATTTGTGAATTCAGCTCAGATTCAATGGATTCTTCTTTTTTTTCCCTTCACCCACCCTTGAAATGTTTCATTTCTACATTTTGCAACAAAGTGCTTTCATTTTGTAACAAATCTAATTTCCTTCAAAGAGTGTGAAATGGTAATTTTGTTTTGCTGTAAAAGCCTATTCTTGGGTTGATCCAAGCCACCAGTATTGTTGTGAGGGGTTTTTGAAGTTTGGTTGTCAGCTTGAAAAAATTAACTATTTGCATAGTTGGTTCCATGAGACAGCTCAACAGCTCTGGAGCCGGATCCGAGATCAAGGTCTGTGCCAAGAAACAGGATCTACTGACGGGACTGGACAGCCTCCCTGCATTTAGTTTGCCATGGGCAAAATGATGTATCCAAGATGTTCCTTACAAAAAGCTTTGTCTTTGCTGGCTATGGGCTAAGAAAGGGTACATTTAAGGTAACGGTTTGCTGCTTTAGTTAGAACCAGTTTGTAATTTTATAACTTCTCTAAGTGCTTCTATAACTTTTTACAAGTACTTTGGTTCCACTTGGTTTTTATAGGCCAACAAATTTACCAAATTCCAGGAAAATGTGGTTTGTGTTTTTTTGTCTGGGGCTTCAGAATGTCTGAGCCCCTAAATAACACATTGCTGGAGGCTTAGTTGTGTGCAACCTAGAAACGAGAGCAACTGTGGCCTGTTTATGAGTTATTAACCCATCAGGAATCCCATTCCAAACAAATATGATTTACAGAGTGTCGGGACATTGCTGCTACAGCATCATCCAGCAGCTCAATTAGAAATGCATAGAATGCTGTTTGAAAAGCCATTTTGGTCAATGAAAAGACACCATCAATGTCCACGGTGTGTTAGACCCAACTCTATGGAAAGGAGTCTGTAATCAAGGGTAACTTTTGTCACTGAAAAATAAAACGTCCCTGAAATAAAGATGCACTAATCTGAGATCCAAACCCAGGGGAATGTGATGTGATTCCGGTGTGGGGCTGTTTGTGCTGTTGTATTTACACCAGTGCATCTCAGAGCTGAAGACAAGTCTTCACTGCAGTTCAGCCATTTACTCTACACTGAAGTTCAGTTTAGCCCTTCACCTTCTGTGGCATCACTCAGTCTGACTGAAATAACATACCTGAGGCTGTTTTCTTGCCTTTCTCAATGCCCACATGGGCACTGTGGATTATATGTGAGGATTCTGCCCTCTTGCTCTGGACTATTATGGCACGGTTGTGTTTGTGCAGGAATCCTTTATACATGGCATTTTCATTTTCACCGTCTCAATACTCCCATGTCTTTCTGTGTGTACATATATATATATATATATATATATATGTATTTTTGGAGGTGCTTCAGCTTTTTTTTTTGCCCAGTCATCTGGAATTACTCTCTTCAGCTTTCTGTAAGGTTCAGTCACTTTGTGCTTCTCATCTGGGCTTGTCAAATTTTGTTATAGAAATAGATAGCGCTTGGCTGATTTTACCCTCCTCTTCTTTTAGCTTGCTTTCCACTTCTTGCAAGTGCTCTCAAATGGATGCCCACTAAAAGAAGGTCCTTCCTAGTTTAGATCTCTTTTGATTAGTACCTTGCGATGTCATGATAATTCCTGAAGCCTGGGTGATGCTGCGCACAACAGTGGCTTTTCTTGAGTTTCCTATGTGGATTCTATACTCTGTTGACAAGTGCTGGCCCAGAGCTCCAGCTGCAATAGGGTTTGCAAGTATAACAATTAGAACAAGTATTTCCTTTTCATTCTTAACATTCTCTGTGCTCTGTGAGCCCAGGCAGGGATGATTTTAGCTACGTGAGGGCTCCACAGTCATGGAATAGTGGGTGTTAGCATAGAAGGATATTCTCAGCTCACTCATGTTTTGCATTTTAAGCCCTTTATGCTTTTGGGGGTTAAACAATGATACCTACTTATGTAACAATGTTATCTTTCCCATGGGCTGTTTTTATGCTGGCAGTCTGGGGGGGAGGAGAAATTCCAAAGGTCATCATGCAAGCTAATATCCCATTTTAAAAGAGATGACGTTGAGCTTCTCTCTCTTCAAACTCACTTTTATCCATGTGTTTGTGGGTCTTGACTCAAGTCATTGTATAATATTCCCAAACAGGTATCTCCTGTCCTCTTCACATTTTTATCCCAATATGTGTCCAGATGCATTTATTTGTACCATTTTTGCCAAAACTAACATCTTATTAAGGTGAAAGTTTATCTCACCTGCCTAACACCTTGCCCTTCATACTGGTTATCTGTATATTATTTCACACTTACCTCTTCATATACTGCACACAAATGTGGTCTCTGCCATTTGCTTACCCTTGTATGCTCTCTGCATACCTTGGTATGCTTTTAATTGGGTGCTCTTCTGTTCTTTCATTGCCTGTTAACCCTTTCTTTTGAGAAGCACTTTGCCTGAGCCCTGCCAATACCCTCTGCTTTTAACAAAGTCAAGTCCATTTCCCTCAGTAACCTTGATTTCGCCAGCTATCAGTTATACTACAACTAATTCAGACTCTAATTAGTCCATCTGTTAACTATGCAAGTCCACATGACTTATCTTTATTATGTAACATAATGGTCAGTCTTCCTACCTGCTACTGATATTTTGGTGTGAAAAATACGCTTTTGTGCTTACAGCATTCCCATGTTGTCAATGTGCCCCCTATAGAATATATTGCAGATTACATGGTTCTATAGCCTGTGCTGAAGAAAGCCATAAGGAGTTCCACCTCTCTGATTTATTCTTGCTGCAGTTGTTGTTGCTTTCAAGAAAGCACAGAGGCTTTGTAGGTACCCCCTCCTCTTCTTTGCTAACATAAAGGGGTTGATGCCCATAAATTTTTATGGGGAAAAAAAAAAGATTAACCTCTAATAATGAAGGCAGAATAATCACAGAATACTTTAATATTGACCTTAATTTCCTATTGCCAGTGATATGGGCTCTATTTGTTTTCTGTTCCATGATGACAGTCAATATTTATTGCCCACTTGAAATACCTAACCTGTATTTTCTGATCTCATATAGACCTGAGAACTTTCAGCCATTCAACCTTGTCACAATCCAGAGGACTAAACCCTGTTGGTCACCAGCAGTGCTCTGACAAAAGGTTCTAAATTCATTTTCAGGAAGTTTTTCTTTCTGTTTTTCTACTATATTTCTCATTATTTGGATAAACATCTCTGTGTTCTGGAAGGTTGTGGTTACGGTTTGGCTTTCTTGGAGCACAACAGTGAGTATTGATACATGCAAACTCGAGTGGCTTTAACCGTGTCTATTGTGCATGTGCTCCCAAGGGTTCAGCTTATTTTGACCAAGGAGAACTATCCTGTGCCTTAAATTAGTTTTCCCTACAGAATGGGAAAACTAATCCAGAACCAGAAGAAAGTTCACCTTTGGCATTTTGATGAAGATTGTAATGATGAAAAGATGGCTTCTACTCTTCTAATTTCAAGGACTCAGAATTGAGCTGAAACCAGATGTCGTTGAAGGTGTCATGGTTTCTCAGTCTACAGAGGAATTTCAAGCACCTCAGCTGAGCAGCAGTAGGCTTCCTAGAGACTGGACACGAATCTTTTGGATTTTACTTGTGTCAAAGCTCCATTGTAATTTGTTACAAGTCTGTTGCCTACCTTGAAATCAGCAGGATCACACCCTCCATGCGGAATTTCATATGGCTCTTTTGAATGTTGTCCTCAGAGTTCCATGCTGCCTTCTCAAACGCTGTCCAACCATTCCAGCAACACGTTGCTCAGTGTTATCTCTAAATCACCTTTATTTCTTCTGCCACTTCCAGTGAGTCCCAAAAGTTCTTTGATGGGACAGAGAAGAATTAATGCCAAAGCTGAATGAGTTACAGCCGCTACCACCTAATTAAAATGATTTTGTGCCAGTTGCTTTTGTTGGGTCGGATCCACACATAATATAATTTTAATCCTGTTTATAGGCACTCCTGGGACAGATTTGAGATCAGCGTTGCCATTTAAGTGAGGTTAATCAAGCATACTGTATGCAGCTTTTGTTTCTCTATTGTATGTGAAAGGTGACTGGAGCTGATGGGCTCCTGGCTGGCTGTTTGCTGGGAAAACCACTACTTTCTTGTTAACAGAGTGTCTGATCATTAACCTAACCCCAGCCCCAGTGACTCCTTCTGCCTGGTCCTTGGAACTCTACAGCTGGTGTTATTCACAGAGGAGCTTATAGTTATGAACTGGGTTGTACTGGCAGCGGGTACGTGACTGTACAGAGGGTAGAAACAAAGTGCAAAATAATTACATCTCCCCTCAAAACAAACACTATATTTTGTGTTCTTGGTGCGGTTTATGTATATGTAAAGGACATTATGGCAAAATGAAAAAGACCCTCATAAAAATCCTTCTTGAAAAGTATTGTTGCTGACAGCCGTGACCTCTGTGAGTCTGCATGTTTACCCATAATTCATAATTAACAAAGACATTAGAACTGCCACTGGAGGATTCTGGGCTTTATTTCTTTCTAACTGGGCAGTACTAATGCTGGAAGTGCTCCCAATTCAGTGATTTAACATTTCAGGAAATCTTGGAGAGGCAGCAGAAGCCTCCTTATATAGTTCATACTCTGGGACTGTGGTTATACAGATATGGCTGAGATAATTATTCAGCTCTTGTTATTGCTATAGTTCTGCACCTGATCCCTGAGCCATTAGAGCACTCTGCAGGTTATTACAACTATCAAACATCAAGGTCTCTTTTCTAGTCTCTCGACTATGTGGTTATCATTTTACTTCTTTTAAATCCTCCATCTGCAGAGAAAGCTTCGATGCTCTAACTTGGAGATCTGCTAATGCTTTTTTTTTCTTTATAACTTCCCAAATGAGGCCCTTTTCTTACCAACACATTAACATAAAAATGTAAACTTAGACTTTCTCCACTTGGCTTGGTTTTGTTTTCTCCCTCTTGTTGATTTCTTCTTTGAGATGCTGTGCACCTACACTTCAATCTGTGTAGAGGTGGGGGGCTTCAGAACCATGAAACCCCACAAAATCTCCACAGTATGATGCTATTTCTGATAGTGGCTTAAGTTAGTGCCAGTTTTTAGCTGATACACTTTACTTTAGGTATATTTTCACCTCCTTGCTGCTTTTCAAGCTGGACAAAAATGAATCAAAGTGGAAGGGTACCTTTAAATGAGGTTTTAACTCACTGTGCTTAAAGATTCATTACTTTGTGTGCCATAGGTTGGTACTCCCCAGCCAGCATTTAAAGTGGGGAAGCTTGGTGGAACAAAACCATGGTAATACCGGTCTATCACCACCTGGCTTGCACCGATTGCCTAAAAACAAGCCCCAAAACATGGTCAGAATCACGTAGATCTGAATCTCCTAACCCTCCATTTAGGTGTTCAGGGTGCAGGCATTCACTGCATGATGATATTTAAGGTAATTTTGTAAAGTAAAAGCCTAGAGCAGACCTCTGTGGGCTACATCAGAAGGGAAAACAAGGAGCTAATGGTGCTTTATGCACTAGGGAGCTCAGCTTTTCGAGATCTGTGTTGTGCATTATACCAACAAAACACCTGCAAAAGGCATTCCATCAGCACCAAGCAAACTGATGAGGAATCTAATCCACCAAGAGTCAGGGGCAGTCACAGACAGTATGGCAAAAGGAGGAAGCATATGGTTGCCTTACTTAATATTGCTGTACTGTCGTCCCACAACATATTCCCCTAAATGGGCATTAGCTTTATTGGGAGATCAGGAGGATGCGGAATGCTGGAAAATAAAACCAGCATATATGTGAAGGTTTTTTCATCTTTTTAAACACAATGTGTAATTTAACAGCTATATAATTTCTGTGAGACAGAGGAATAAATGTATAATGCATATTCTACTATTTTTAAGATCATAGATATTAATGAGTGTCTCAGGAAAGCTGTGGTTCTATGTAATGAAAGCAAAGGGTAATTATGCTTTGCCCTGTGCTTTACTTGTTCTCTGGTTATTCTTGTGTATTTTTACTGTTTCCTCTGCATGGCCTTGCATGAGAATAGCACTTCTACACCAAGTCTTTGTTAAGGTTTGGCTTAAACCCCTCCATACTTTCCCAGTTGTGTTTTATATTCCATTTGTGTGGCATTAAAATAAACAGAGAGAGGGACTCAAATATTCCTTTATATTGGGTTAGTGCTCTGAAATGCATAGAGATATATGAAGTAAGGATGCGTCTGACCCGTGGAACTGCTTAAAAATGGTAAAAATATGTGGGGTTTAAGATCTGAATGATCTATTAGTATTTCTTCTACCCCTTTGGGAACTACAAGAAAAGGCAACTTTTATACCTTTGGCTTTTTTTAATGAGTCCATTGGTTAAGCTTTACAATCACTGTGGCTGGTTCACTGTAAGAGCATGTTATTTGTGTACACAACTCCAACCGACTGCATTGCAGGCCTGAATGGCCTTGAATGGCTTTTAATATAACTTCAGTAGTTGTATTAAAAACTAATGAATAGTAAAAATTCTTATCTTTCAGGAGCCTAAAGCTCTCTCTTGTGTTGATTCTAGGATGTACATGTGCACATAAAAAACACTTACTTCTTTAATTCTCCTGTTTTAAATATACAGCACTGTCTGCAGAATTCCTCACCTGTGTTGCAGATGAAAGCACACAGTTAAGGAAATAAAGACCATTTCCTTAGCTGAATATTAGTAGCTTTCTTAAAGATAGGTTCATTAAAAAGTAGGATCAAAACAATTTAGAGCAGGAAGACAAGGCATTGGGAACAGCATTGAGAAAATAAGTGGTGTCACTGTTTATATAGAGCCCTGTTTTTGTACACAGCTTTCTCTTTGAAACCAAGGTGGTTTTCCCACATTGAAGCCAGAGTCTTACAGCTTCATGCTTATGGGCAAAAACTTGTACTTGCATCCTGTTGGATTTCGGACAGATACAAGTATTGACTTTGGCCTTAGGATGAAATAACCAGCACCTAATTTTCATTAATCCCTGTCTTTAAATAATAATAACTAGATTTATGGTATTTATTAACTTATAACTTGCTTTGGAATGGGGAACCACATAAATCATGAAATAGGTCATGAACTAGTGTATTTAATATTAATTTAAACAAGTATTTAATATCATACTATAAGTAGAGCCTTGTTATCATGTTTCTCATAAAAGGTGAATAATGGGAATTTGATAGAAATGGTAAATTATGCATTTTGACTTTATTTTAGGACCACTGCAGTACAACGTATTGGGATGTCAGAGCTATGCATGTGTTGATCTAATGGAAGACTTCTTGCTTCCCTATGCCATCATCACTTCATGCTTGGAGGCACACACTGCTGTGATTGACACCCGGTGGTGCTCTGGTACTGGGGAAACAAAATGACTTCACTTTAATGGCTTTTGTTTTGAAGATAGAAGTGCACACTGTGTTATTCTGTGCCAGGGAGTAGCAATGGTGGGGCCAGGAGCTGAGGGTGACAGCAGGGCTGATAGGCTGGTGGTTTTAGCGATAAAGGGCATAGTCCCACAGCACCAGAGTAAGCCAAGCTCAGGTCCCGGTTGGCGACTGGAAGAGGACACCTCCCAGTGATGGTAAGCAGGGTTAGAAACAGATCACCAGGCAAATCCACAGCCAAGTGACCAGTCTGAAGTCAAGCCAGGAAGGCAAGCTCAGGATCACAGAGGTGCATGGCCAGGCACAGCTGTAGCACAGCTGAGAATAGGACTAAGGACAAGACACAGACCTCCTGTCCACAAATGCGGCTCCTATGAATATAGTAAAGGGGAGGTGGCCCTGGCAAGGCTTCTCACAGCTCTTGTTCATGTAGGCTTTTCCTGGTGATGGGGAAAGGACACCTCCAGCAGTGGTAAGACGGATCCAAGGTTACATGGCTGTAACATATCAGAGATGGCTTTGAACCCAGGCAGCCAAATCCTGGGTTTGAGGGCCACATGTGCATGGAAGTGGGGCACTACATGACTGGTCTTTTGGATAAATGGGACTGTTAAAGAATAAATTCTTGGCTTCCTGGTGTGTAGTCTCTCAGCCTAATGCTGAACCACTGAATTTCAAATTGAAGGTAAATTACATTCCTGAAGGTCCAAAGTGGTTTTGTGGATTTAGCCACACTTGCCTCTCTACAGCCAGTGGGAAAGGAGCAGCTAAATCCTCCTCTGCATTATCATCTGCTGTGGAAGAGATGGCAGCAGGAGGTTCTTCCAGGCTGGAAAGGAGACAGTGGCAAAGGATGGGGCTGGAGGCTGGGAAAGAGATCAGGAGTGGATGGGTGTTTCCTGGGGAGCTCAAAATGCAAACTGTCTGCATATTCTGCCAAAATAACATTGCCTTGGGATTGAGCACCCTGCTGCAGTGCATTTCTCCTCAGTGACAAAAGGGAGTGTGACTTTGTTGATAAAGAGGTGAAATAAGCACTCAACAAATTATTAACATATAAATCAACAAATTATTAACATATAAATCTAATACTGGAAAAAAAGGTCTAATTTTTAGGTAGTGCAAAGCCACCACCGCTGCAGGGGGGAGAAATCTCAGCTGAAACACACTGGCATGTGCACCACAAAACCAAAAGGAAACACTTGGCTGCATCCTTCACTTGATCCACTGCAACTGTCACTGCAGCAAGCATTTCATGTAAACTCACCCTCTGCTTGGGTCTTGGGTAATTAGGAAATAGGTGGTGCTTCAGTTCTTGTTGATTCCTATTGCCTTTGTAGCTTAAAGTCTATTGCTTTTCCCAGCTTTATGATGGATAAGGAGCAGTACCTTACTTTCTCAACCCTGAATATGTTTTAAAGAAGTGTCTTAAAATGGGGTTAGATTTTATTTATATTCTTACACAGTACATTGTTTTGTAATGTTAAAAGTCTCTATTCCATCCTCTCTTTTAATGCATGCACATCACTAGTGGTTAGGTAGGAAGTGATATATATCCTCTTCCATTTCAACAGCATTGATCTAAGTCTCCTTCACTGAGAGGGATTTCTTCTCTTTATATTTCCCCCCTTTTACTTAAATAAATCTTAGTGAACCAACACAACATTTCAGGTCAGTCCTGCAGGACCACTCTGGCCTCAGTGTAACTGCTGCTGCAGAGCCTGGAAACTTGCTGGCACAGGACTGCAAAGTGACTCTGCAGGGGCTGGATGACTTCCAGCCAGCAATGAACCACAGCCAAGAAATGCCAATATGGATAATGCAAACAAGAGAGATTTGGGGCACATTTCGATTTAACCATCTGATTTAATTGACAGAATAAATGCACCTGTCATCGGGTAATATTCTTGTGATTAGTTTTGGCTGTGCTGATGAAACGATGTTAAAAGAATGTCAGAACAACCTGTCCTGGGACTCCTACAGGCAGTTTCCAGTTTAGGAAGGTCAGTTTTCAACCAGATAAAAGAGTCAGAATTACCTCTTCTCTCTTTCCTCTTTTGTGATTGCATCTGTCTTTTGCTGAGACACAGAACAATTTACCTTGCATATTTTCCCTCTGCAGCCCTTGTTATGGGTCCTCGGGTCTAAAAAAGCACACTTAAGTGAAATGATAGCCTTTTCTTGTATAGGGTTTTTAAGGCCATTGGAAGGAGATGCATTCACAAGGTCACCATTTGTGCATTGTCATTCAGAATTGGTGGCTTTTGTGCAAATGGCAGCTTGTTTAAGAGCCAAGATGTGGTGTGTTCCAAAGCCTTTTGCCTCCAGAGGTAGCTGGTTAGTAAGAAAGAAGAGGTTGGCATCTGCAGCTCTGGGGTCATACCCACCTTCTTGTAATTTCCTGTACCAGGAAGCCTGAGTTGGTTGTAACAGAGTGCCAGGGCCTCCTTTTGGCTAGGACATTGAGCATTTCAGTGGATGCAAAGGTAAGAGATGGGTTGTGTTGCTCCTGCTTGTGATGGGGTGCCTGTACATTCAAAATAGGAATAAATCCCATTTTGCTGGCACTTGGTGAGTTAAAACTCTTGATCTGAAATGGTAAATTGGCAACCTGGATAAATGTTTGGAGAGAAAACAGATTAAGACCTTCATTCAATAGGGGAACTGTTCCACCAGAGGGGAAAGGGTCCTAGGAAGGAATTAGACCTCCTCCATGAGTATAGCGTGTTAGGAACTACACCTCCTCCGTAGTACCGGCTGCTGTGACTTGCGGTTACATGTTGCATGAAGTAGTTGTGGCCACATGGCTGCACATCCCTTAGTACAGATGGAGCTGCATCTGTCCCTGATTCAAAGGGGGAAATTGAGGACAAGGCAAATTAATGACTTGCCAGAGGTCACAGCTAAGGTCTGTGACAGCACAGCAAATGAATCTGAATTCCTTCAGGCCCAGGGCCTTACCCACAAGACAACACTTCTGTTAATATAAAAGAAACAATACTTTTTTTTCAGCACCATGCTTCTAGTGGTGTTTTATTTCCATTTTGGCATAGTGTAAAGCTGTGCTTTGATATTTATGTGTTTTAAGCAGGGATGTTAATATACTGGGCAAGGAACCTCAGTGACAAACCTTCTGAGAACCTGGATGTACATTTAGGTCAGCCTTCCCCATAAGCAGTTAGCTCAGGCCACCTGGAGTTAGATGCCCTTGGACACCAGCTTTTGGGGAGAGGTTAGTTCAGACTCCTGCATCTGTTTCCCACTGAGATGGCTGAAGTAGCAGTGCCAGGCAGGGATTTTGACTAGGTGAAGAAATACAGCATTTGAATATGTTTATGTGCTGAAATGTAATTTGTGAGGAAGCAAATTGCTTCTGATTGACAAGTTACAAAGTTGGGGGGGGGGGGATGATTGTAAGCTAAGTTCCTCCAAGCCAAAGTGGAGCCAAACGTTAAACATCTTTGTTGTGACTAAAGGAAAATAATTTTTCCTTTTAATGAAGTCCACAAGATTGAGATAGAAGAGCAATTGGTGAACCCATGTAGAGATACTGCAGAGATTTAGACACCATCCAATTCCATTGAATTCCATTTTGTGTGGGGTTTGAGCCTGCACAGGTTTATTGCACAAGGGTGAATTTCATCTCGAGAGCAGAATTGCTGTACAAGGGCTCTTGAAGGTGTTATTTTTTTCTTTGTCAATTTTCTAAGCATAAACATACATTAGCTTCTAGATAGGACCAAAGTGCTACTTAAGATACACACAGTTAACCATGAAATTTGGGCTTGCATGGAGTTTCACCCTCACAGCTCAAATAAGGTTTTGATTTCACCCCATTTACACACCATATCATGAAATAAGTCAGTGGATGACCAGAGACTGGAGAGTGCTCTCCACCTGCTGGCGCCAGGGGGATGCTGTGTGGGGTGGAGTTAGCTGTGGTACATGGGGCTGGGTTAGTAATGTTACAGGTAATTTCTAAATTCCATTTGTAAGCCTCTGGTGAAGGTGTCTGTTGAACACTGCCAGGGATGGGGCAGCCACAGCTTCTCTGGGCACCCTGGGCCAGTGCCTCAGCACCCTCACAGGGAAGAGCTTCTGCCTAAGAGCTCATCTCAGTCTCCCCTCTGGCAGGTTCAAGCCATTCCCCTTGGCCTGTCCCTACATCCCTTGTCCCAAGCCCCTCTCCAGGTTTCCTGCAGCCCCTTCAGGCACTGGAGCTGCTCTCAGGTCTCCCCTTCAGGAGCCTTCTCTTCTCCAGGCTGCCCCAGCCCAGCTCTCTCAGCCTGGCTCCAGAGCAGAGCTGCTCCAGCCCTCGCAGCATCCCTGTGGCCTCTTCTGGCCTCGCTCCAGCAGCTCCACGTCCCTCTTGTGCTGCTGCCCCAGAGCTGAATGCAGGACTCCAGGTACTCCATATTCCTTGCATGTTATCCAGCAACAGGTCTGGGCTGCAGGGAAGGTCCTAGCTTAGGTCAGATGTGAGCGTTTCTGCTCTCCTGAATGGTTTTGTTCCCATTGGCACCAACATGAAAACTTTTTCTTATGTATCACCGATGTGAAGATACTGTTTTTCAAGAATCATTTCTATTTTTGGTCAGTGCCAGTGCTCTGTCACACACATAAAAAGTTCTCCATTTAGGAAGCTCATTTTAACTCTTAATTTCCCAGGATCCTGCCTCCCATTGTATGTCTGCTTACAAAGGATTGGAAATATTCAGCTTGAGAGACACTTTAATTTACACATGGAGGATATTTATCAGGTGTAATGGCATCGATTTCAGGGAGGGTATGTAAGGCAGGGGCTCTGAGGCTTTGAAACAGCTCAGAAAAAAAGGGTCTGTGCATATTTTAGGTTTAAATTTGTCAGATTAAACACATTAAAATTCTATGAGAGAAGGAACACTAAAATATCACTGTGAAATAAATTCAGCAGATTGTGCCATGGACAAGGCTCACAGGAGGAGAGGGGAGAAACCAAAAACAAGTCTGAAGCTTCCATGTGGCCGCTTAACTCCTTCACCTTCAACTTTGGAACTAACATTCTGGCTTGCCATGAAAACTGAGCAGACTGAGCAATGCAGGGGATTATTCAGAGATATGTTGTAGCTTGTAAATGTAAGGGTTTTTATCAGTAGTGTGGGAGGGACTTGGCATTAAAGAGAGGAGAATACCTTAATGTGCTTCTGAACATAAAACTGTTCAGCAAATCCAATGCAAATGATATTCTCAGTTTATTTCTCTCTAGTTTTCGACATTCTACAAATAATAAACTGAGGCTTTCATGGAAAAGTTCTGCTCATGTTATCATCCCCAGCTTGATGTTTCAGCTAACTCTTGAGTAGATGTGTCCTAGGTAACAGCAGCTTTCCTAAAGCTTTTAAGCACACATGAAGCAAGTGTTACAAGCATCATTAGAGCAGAGTGTTCCTGGGTGATGCACGTGGGCAGGATCACTTCCTTACATTGGTTTCCTTTGCTTCCACTAATTCTGCTTCAGCTGCCCTATGGGTGTGAACAACTGACTTGGTTTTGCTACCAGAAGTGCAGTGCAGCTCATGAGTCCATGGAGAGGAGGAAATTAGCCCCATGTGTGTGCAGATCTGGTGTTGAGATGGGCTGAAAAGGACAGTGAGGATGGAGCAGTTGTATTGCTGCTGGCTCACATGTGGAAGAACATCACCTCTCCATGGCTGGTGGTACACGAGGGTTCTGAGGCAGCCTGGGAAGCTGGAAGAACCTTTTGCTCCTAGGGAAAAAAATGGATGGAGCAATTGGAGAAAGAAAAGAACACTTGGAGCTTTGCTTATTTTATTCAATTCACTTTCTATATAAGGTATTGGAAAAACAAAGAGACTTTTGATCCCAAGAATCCCAAAGTATAGCACAGGGCAGATGGGTTCAAACTCTGTGAAGTTAATGAGCAATGTGCCTGCTGTCCTGGGGGTGGCTTTGGCACTGTCTTAATATTAATATTCCCAGTTTCCATCCAGCTAGCCCACCGCATCATTAAATCTCACAGGAAATGCAAATACAAGTTGCCTGTCATTTACCAATGAAAATATTGTTTAACATTTGCAGTGTATACACAACCCATTATAAAACTCAGTGGTGCATGCTCAGAAGCAAAATGTATTACTGTAGATATCAGTAGATAACTATTTATAATTAATCCTGTAGGAATAGCAGTTCTAACAGTAAGAAACATCTAAACTAAATGGAGGGTGAAAATGCCTTAAGTTATTTCCATGCCTGTTTAGGCTACTGGTTTGGTCATTTCAGGGTCAGCCTTCATTCAGACAGCAAGAGAAGTGAGCTGGAATTCATTGCCCAGCAAACAGTAAATACACAGAGAGGGGCTGAGCCTTATGCCACGATGGTGTTCTGAATAGAACATGGTTTGTTTAGGCTTGTGTGGATTCACAGCTGAAGCATCTTTTGTTGCAGCATACCCTGTGATGGAAAGAGCCTGGGTGAGGGCCAGTTTAAAGCAGCCCTGCAGAGGTGCCTGTCAGAGGGGTTTCAATCAGTTCTTTCAAAGAAAGGATTTTTAATTCTCCTTAATATTCACATCCTCACTTGGGGAGAACCCTCATTTCCGTCTATTAGCGTGGCTTCCACCTGTAGGACATGAAAAATGAGCTGAATTGAGTTCCTAAGTGATCTTCCTGAGAAATGACTCCATAATCGATTTTTAGCTGGAGAGTATCTTACATTAATGACGTTACTGGTCATTCTGCCCCTCATACTTACACTGTCACCTCTGCTTCGGTCTCTTCCGGTGGTCTCTAAGCCCATTTTCTCCCCTTCTCAGTGCACATATGTAAAGACATAGGCTTTTACTCCTGCTTCCTGGTGACTAAGAATTTCCCAGACAGAGCTAAATGACCTTTCTTAAAAGTATAGGGTGTTTCTTAGACATAAAATGCTTCAAATGGAAATGATTAAGCCCTAAATACAGTCATAAATTACTGCATGTAAGACTGGGGGAATCTGAGGGGCTGCTGCAGTTGTGCTGGCTCTAAGTCGGTTTGAGCCCTGGCCGTCAGCCCCAACATGCTCAGGGGTAGATCCCATTGTGTATGTATCTAACCTACATTTATTATATATAGGGTTGGGTGTTTGGTTTTGGCTTTTGAAAAGGGCTCTTGTTTCTACACTGATCTGCTCCCTGGCCATTTGGTGTTGATTCTTCAGCCTTCACATTTCATCTCTACAGATGCATTGGAAGACATTAGAATAGGAGTAAACTTACAAACATGGCAAAATAACTTGTGTTTCCAGCGCTGTAAAGACCTGTCTTGTTGCTGACCCAGTGCGGGCAGCTTCTGAATGGCTGTTTTTTCGTGTAGCATTTCAAGGTCTTGCAGATGTGGTTGCTGCACTGATTATGTATGGCCTCTGCCACCCTGTTCTTCACTGGCAGAGAGTACTTGTGGGCCAAGCTGAAGCTCACACAGTCCTAGGGCACTGCTGAAAACCTCTCAGTCTCTCAGTGCTTCAAGGTGGACAGTCTGGATTGGCATTCAAAATCTGCTGCCACTTCTGTGTGCATTGGAGTGTGAGAAACCCTTAAACTCAAGCTGTATGATTCTTCCACCTCCATCAAGTGCTGTGTGTGTTAACTGTATCAGCTGCTGTGCTACTGGATCTGTCTTATCTTTCATCCTTTGCTAGTGAGAATGATTAAGGTGCCCAAGCATACTGGCTTAAAGTGTTTGAAACCTCTGCAAGGAATGGCACCCAGTCCAACACATGGTCTATGGGTGACCTACCAGTGGCAACGTGTGGCAGACCAGACCTCCTTGGTAGTCCAAAATGATCCTAGATGGTGGGGGACCATCCTAAGGTTCAGGTGTCAGGGACCTGGATCCTAAGTGGTGTGTTGATTATATGGAAGTTTATCCTGAATATATCCCCAAAACTGGATGCTGTGCTAAAAATTCAGTACTATATGTACTATATCAGTACTATATCACAGACTTCTGTGAGTTTACTGACAAAGATACCGTTACATGATTTTAGGATTTAAAACTACAAAATGCCAAAAATTATGAATATGCTACTGTAAGAACTCATATTTCAGGCTGAATACTCCAAATCACAGTGAAAATATGGGCAAAAAAGTAGTTTTGCACATATTTATTAGGATGACATTGGAGAAAGATGATATTCTGCATTCAATGGACATTTGTCCTTGATGGAAACTTGCAGTTTGAAACAAGATGTGAAGAAATTATTCAAACAAAATGAAAATAATTTGGGGAGAGGAGGGATCCAGTGAAAGAATTTGTCTGAATCTTGTTTTAGACCCCTTTTTGGTTAGATGCTAACAGCTGTAACAGCCATATTCTTAAGATTTCAGCAAGTTTAATTCCTTCAAATTCCTTCCTTAATCTAAGAGGGCACTACTGCTACGTCTTTTATGACTTAGTCTGGGATTCAGAAAATCTATTAGCTCAATGAACATACATTTAAATCAGGTGTCCTATGTATGAAATAGAGCATTGCAGCAGTTTTATTGTACATTCCTTTTTAACAAGATTTGGTTGGATTATTCCTGCATAAATTGATGTCCAGGACAATCTTGTGTTGCAGTTACCTGTTGCACTAACTCAGATTTTCCTTATCAAATCCTTTGCACATCGTAACAGTCTTCCAATGTCTAAAGAAGTCAAGAAGAAATCTGGAGATGGACTCTCGACAATGGCCTCTTCCTGAGGTGCTGGCAGAGGGTGCTCAGAGAAGCTGTGGCTGCCCCATCCCTGGCAGTGTTCAAGGCCAGGTTGGACACAGGGGCTCGGAGCAAGCTGCTCTAGTGGAAGGTGTCCCTGCCCATGGCAGGGGTTGGAACTGGATGAGCTTTAAGGTCCCTCCCAACCCAAACCAAACGAGTCTATGATCTGTGTTACACTTCTGCATGACCACTGTTTCTCTCCTTTGCACAGACTGTTGTACAGAGGTTTGACTGAACATCTTTGTCAGTGGGAAGTTGTAATAACAACCATCATTTCGATGGCACCAAGTCCCTGCTCCCCATCATCATGGAATTTAAACCTTGCTCTGAGGCTGCAAGAGAACAACTGTAACCAATAATAATAACTACTACATTTCCCCCACACACACATACTTCTGTCTGCATGCAAGCTGAGCAAACTGTTCCTTGAAAACCCAATATATGCACTGCTACATGTTTGAAATACTTGGAGGTTTGAAGTAAAAAAAAAGACTTTGATTATTCAAAGCATGAAACTGCAAGAAAAGAAACTATCCCGGAAACCCCCAAAGCCTTGCCAGCTAACTTATGGTGTGCACCAGCCATTCCGACTCTGTCCTAAAGAACTGTGTCCAAACCTTAACATCGTTCCGAATCACAAACAGCATCCTGAGAAAAGTTCCCCTTTTTTTCCTTTTGAACTGACAAACTTTTCTAGAGAATGCTAGAATCTGAATGCACAAACATAGCCTGTATGTGCTCAGTAACAGTGCAACACCTTTGTTTAAAGCAGATTGTCCTACTTCAGAGGTTCCAATAACTAAAATCAGGAATTCAGACTGAGAGAGGAGAGAAAACAGATTCTTAGAAGCATAGAATAGTTTGGGTTGGAAGGGGCTTAAAGCTCATCCAGTTCCAACCTAGACCAGGTTGCTCAACCTAAAATACTGGTGCAATGCTTTTATTTTAGTGAAAACAATTATAAAATTGAAAGTATTTCTAATTCTTAAAGCTGCATTGAAATAAGATTATTTCCTAATAATAGAACCAGTTTTGAATGAACTATACCTGACGGAATTTTGGAAAACAACAAATAGAAGTCATGATTCCCCCCTCTCAACAGCACTCAACCAACTGATCCCCCTCAACCACCTAACCCACGTGTTAAACACATTCCACAGGTCAGAAACAGCAACAAGAACAATTTATATGGCTGAGCTAATAAATTTGATTCCATCACAGGTTTGGTGCCCTGAAAGATGGCACACAGGGGCTTTGTATGACCTTTCCTTTAATGTTCAAGTAGTTTTGAAGTGCCATTAAGAGGTGATCAGTGGTAATTGTCTTAAGGATGCCACCCACCCTTCTAATAAGGATGCTCAGGGAGACCTGACCTACAGGTCTGATTTGATTGTTAAGAAGGTGGGGCCGGATAAGCAAAGGATGTGAGTTATCTGTGAGTTATCAAAGCCAAAACAAAACCCACAAACCCCAACTCCCCCCCAAAGAAAGAAGAGCAGTTTGTTCTGTCATAATTCAGATTTCATGATATCAAACATAGTGCTAGAAAACAGAATCTCTCATTTTGGAAGCAGCCTCCATGGTTACAAATGCTGTAAACTGATATTGACCAAACGTGTAGTTAACGTTACACCATCATCACATGATTAACATTTTCCTGATGTTGTTAATATAACTCTTAGATATTTTTTCCTGTTTCTGTCATTCAGAAGAAATTACGTTCTCACTTCCCTGCCTTTCATAGCTAACTCTGCACACTGAAAACAATTTGTTATGCCAGCAAGGCAGAGCTGATGGATCTGTGTGCGGGACAAACTCTGCAGCATTCATGTCAATTATATTATATTAAGGCTTTCCATGAATTTTGTCTTCCAACTTCACGAAACACTAGAAAGCAGATTCATCTTCCCCCTGATGTAATTGTATTGATTTCAGTGGTGCTATTACCAAGGGAAACAGCAATAAATGACAGGAGCTTCTGGCCCAGTGTTTTGCCAGCCTGAACTTTGTTCCAGAAGAGTTGCTGGATGTGACTGTTATTAAGTTGTTTGTTTCTTTACAGACCTTTCCCTCCTGTGATCATGGTATTCCGTGACTTTCGTACCTGCCACATTAGGCACATTGTGTAATGTTGTTTGATGTTAGTTTTCAGTAATTCAGCATTTGGTTCTAGAATGACAATCTCATTTTGTCAGAAAACCTTTGTTACATTGCACGCGCCGCTGATATTCCAAGGTTTTCTCTGATTAAACACTCTCAGATGGGACATGACTCCCTCTTTCAGATAATCCTGTTAGGAACAATGCATTTAACCTACTTTCTTACCCAAGTTATTTGGATCCCAAGAAGATGAGCTGTAGTGGCATCTCATTGTTCAGTTTCATCTATGATTTCCACTATATTTAATATAAATAGCAGAATTCTCTATTGTCAATAACTAGTTTGTGTGTCTTGGAATAACTGTACAAGTATGAATGAGGAGTTCCAATAATATCTGCTTTTTCAGTTTGCTGGTGTGTTACTTGGATTGAAGTATGATTTCTGCTCAGGTTTCCCTGGTATAGAATCAATGTCTCCAGCTGCAATTACTAATCTGCAGATACATTTGCTAGTACTCTAAACAGCGTGTAAGGTTGACTTGTAGTATCCATTTCGTCAAGAAATACAATAAGAGATATTGTTCTGTTGGAAAAAGTGATCAGCGAGTGTGCAGGCAGACTGAGTAGTGTTTTAAAATACGAAGGAATAATGGTTATTTTTATGGGCTTCTAGCTCTAGGCACTTTATAAATGCAGAAACTAGACAGCTCCTCTGAAGACTGTAGGCTGCTGCCCTCTTGTTTTGACTTTGAGGTCATTCTAGGTAGGTAGGATGCATCCAGGATTACTGTGCACTCTCGATGTCTTGTGAGAAGGATCCGTTGTAACTCAAATGTTTAGTGCAGAAACAGCAAATCCACTTTTTGGGGTATTTTTTGGACCTGTTTTTTTGTTCCCCCGCTGCCATGTTTTGACTTTTGTAGCACTGAGAAATCTTCTTGTATTAAAGTGTATAGAAAAAGCAGTGCAGAATGGCAAGTGAAATGACACTCATAGGTTTGCCCCCTCTACAAACAGATTTAAAACACAAGTGGTCCTTTAAATACTGAGAACAGTCACAGGCACGTTGAGGAACTCTGAGAGGTGTCAGTCACTGGGAGGTGTGGGCAAGTTCCTGTTTTCTCTTTGTGCAGACCACTCTAAATTGAGCTGTTAAGGCACAAACCAAACCCGCAAACATGGTCAAGTAGATTTCAGGGAATGCTGGCGTGGAAAAATGGAGCCAGTATCGAGCATTTAATTCCAAAATGTAGCCTTTGGAGTGCAAAGGGAAAAATATAGAACTAACAAACCCACCTACAACCGTCTAATAAAAGTGAAGATGGAAAACATCGCTTGAAAGTAGAGTCAAAACACCAGGTAATACAAATTCCAGCCCGAGATGAGATTACAGTGTCAAGACAATGGAATCACACATTGAAAACCGTGTTTAAACTGCACTCGAGAAACATTATTACCACCCTGTAATGATATTTAACAGGAAAGTTTCTATTCTCTGCTAGCATCTGTCCGAAGAGAGATGAATGTATGTATCAAAAAACAAAGACTGTATCAAAAAATTTGCTTTGAGAAAAGATTACAATGGCACATATATTTAAAAAAAAAATAAATCACTGGTTCCTATAGTTTGAAAAATTGAATATTTAATGTGTGATAAATGCTAATACAGCTTTTCATTTCTGCTAGCCCAGCTGTATACAAACTGAAGAATCCATCTAAATAGTTGAGGTGGATGGCCTGTGGATATTGTACGCAAATAAGCTTTCTTAAAATACCTCTTTGCTGCCATCAGTGACGCCTCCTTAGAATAAACTCACCTCCAGGCTCTGAGCACTGCAACTGAAATGGATTTTGTTGTTTTAATTTACTTTTAAAGGGAAAAACACCAACAAATTTCAGTCTTCAGATCATTGTTAATACATGAGAAATGTTTGCTGGGTGAAATGTATTCACAGATGGTCCCTAAGCATAAGCAGCACGTACTGTGTATACAAGATAAGTCATTATTTAGTTCCTCTGGGTTTTCACATTTAACCTTTTAAGGAAAAAAAAAGAAGATGCCAGAAAGGAAATCTCGATGTTCAGGTGCTCCAGCCCCAGTGATCCTTTGTGCAGCTGTGACTTCAGCACCGCTGTCCGATTCCTCACCTCCTGAGGCTGGAGCTGGCTTAATAACAGCTTTGTGGCTGATTTACAGCTATGCATGATTTTAGAGTTTCTTTTATTAGGAAGTTCACTTTATCTTGTCCAGGCCTGTGTGATATCTGAGAGGGGTCAGAGACCTTGAGCAGCTCATGGTCCTCAAGATTGATGGCCAGGAAGGCATGATTCTGTGAATCATCTTCCCAGCAGCTCCTGTGATCTTATGCCAGTCAGTTACACTGATTTCTCAGAGATGCTTATGAAGCACTCGTCAGAATCTGTCCCAGTGAGGCATAGGCATTTACAGGGAAATGCAGAGCAAGTTAGTGACAGGACAAGGGGTGATGGGTTTAGTCTTAAACAAGGCAAATTCAGGTTAAATATAAAGAAGTTCTTTACTGTGAGGGTGGTGAGGCGCTGGCACAGGGTGCCCAGAGAAGTGGTGAAAGATCCATCCCTGGCAGTGTTCAAGGCCAGGTTGGACAGGGCTTGGAGGAACCTGCTCTAGTGGAAGGTGTCCCTGCCCATGGCAGGAGTACTGGAACTGGATGATTTTAAAGTCCTTTCCAGTTCAAAGCATTCTGTGATTCTATGATTCTATGATTTAGTTACTCTTTCATAAGCAATAGTAAATGGCTGTGGTTACTCTTGGGTCTCTGTGTTCTAGGAGTACCTTTCACACCCCCACATAACTTCGTGAAGTTTACAGGAGTGCACAAGGCAATCAGAAAGAGTGTGGCACCTGTTAAGCACAGAGATCACCTTTTCCTCAGGAAATTCCTGATCAGTAAACTCCTGGAGTCTGGGCAAAGATGCTGGGGGAAATAACTCATAAATCTACTCTGTTTTCATGCTCTTCCCAGAGTTAACTCTAGTTAGCAACTGGCTATTGCCGAGACTTGTGTGGGTATCAAACACCATGTCTGGGAGGACTCAAAAAAGGACAGCAGATGCAGACACGTTGTTCTTTGCTTAAACTATAGCCGTAACCATAGCTGGTCCCTTTTTCCCCATAGGCATTAGTCTTCTATTCAGTCTGCATCACGGGAGGTAATGGATGCAGTGGTGGCGAACAGAGCTTTTACACAAAAGACACTAACTCATAGTCTTATCTCTGGGCTGTCTTTTCAGGTTTCTTTTGGATTCTGTGAAGTTTATTAGCTATTAATTTCTATTTTGCATAATTTTATTTCTTCTTATTGCTGCTCAAAGGTATAAAGGTGGGAATATTTTCCATTTCCTGCATTAAACTTAAGTTCTACATAACCATTACTAAGCAAGAAATCAAATTCAGATGGACATAAATCTAGAGGGGGGAAATTAACCAGCAAACCTAAATGGGTTTCTTCTTTGAGTTTACCAGGAACCAAATGTATAATCCTTTAGACAGGTTTGGTGGGAAAAAGAGAGGATCAGCCCAGAACTTTATACTGGCACCTCTGGGCGAGACACTGCAGCAGATCAGTAGTGATGAATGAACCACTTGTGCAGTGACAGTTCACCCAGACCTACAGCTAAAACTGGAGCTAATCCTTAATTACAGCTTTTTAAATGTAGGGGAAAATAAACCCAACAATAAATCCTTGTTTGTTTTTAAAACAAGTTTTTCTTAGTTCTGCTCCTTCTGACTTCAAAGAGGAGTGGAGGCAGGAATGCTGAAAATACCTTCATACCTAGGAAATATCTCTTGGACTGCATTAACAGTCCTGGTCTTTGTGGGCTTTCAGCCCAGTTTTGCAGGAACCCCAAAGTTTCCAGCTCTGTAGACAAATAACCGTGTCTGTGAGAAGTGGTTGGTGTTTTCCTGGTTGGAATTAACTGCTGTGCGTTCTTTATTGCCATTCACCTTGTTGTGATTTGGGTCTCCAAATTTTTGTTACAGCTTCATTAAATATTCTATTTTGAGCAAGATTTCTGTTTTGTGACTCTCTCAGAGTTCACTCTTCCTCAGCTCCAGGAAAGCACTGAAGCCCATGCTAAATTGAATACATTCAGCTGAGTTAATCTCCTGTTTAAACATGAAGACTACATATTGCCTTAAGAGTCTATGAGGCAAATGAGTGAGCGAGGGCTACACAGAGTGAAAGGGTGGAACAAAAGATCTTCAGTTTTGGATTTGAAAGTTGAAGGTGCTGGAATTTTTAGTAATTCATATGTATTCATGTACATCAGTATCATACAACATTGGTGGGATAAAGGGGTGGAGATGGATGGTTTGGTTTGCTTTAATTAGAGAGCATAACATTAACTTCTGGCTTTTGGGTACACTTCACATGGGGGTGAAAACAAAGTGTGATCTTGCTGAACACTCATGAAACAACACAGCCTAGCAAGATTTATATGGATGCTAGGGGAAGCAGTGAGCAAAAATGCTGTTCCTGCTCTAATATGTCATATTAATATTGTTTTCCTTCATAGTTCTTGATGATTTGAGTATGAGGCTCTTGGAACAATCATATTTTGACTAAAAAAAAACCAAAAATAACATTAAAAAAATCACTATTGTGAAATGGGAGGCACCAGATCTCTGAAAGAGGAAGGCACTTGCATTTCCCAGGCCAACATGAGAACGAAATGTTTGCTGCCTTTGTTGTGGTGTAGAAAATACAACTTAATATTGAATCCTGATCAATCTGTGCAATGCTTAGAATGTCCTAAATTACATTAAGTCAAATAAAATATCTCTTTGCTCACATTTTTTCTTCCTTCCTTGCGCACCGGTTCTCTCTATTGTGTATTCAGGCTGAAGGGAGGTAACCTCCTTTGTATGGACTAAGTGAGCTCTGCTCTTCCAAGTTTGCATGATGTAAATCAATGTATGTGTTCAAAACCTTTCCAGCTAAGGGGGTGGCTTTCTTCCCGTGTATCTTTTGTGATATGGAATTAGAAAATCCCTTTTCCCTTCACATTGATTGCATGTGCTCTGCAGAGGAGCCATTCTGTTCGACTTTTCCAAAGGAATTTGGGTCATTGTTTACTTGTGGCTTCATTAAAGAACATCCAGTAGGTAACAATTTCCATCGTCAACCTTTGAATATCAAGCACACTCTAATAATACTCTTTGAAAGCCCTGCATGTAGTACAGAAAGCTGAGAGAAGCAAGAGCAGCTCTAGTCAAGTTATACAAAGAGCTCAACCATCGCCGCCTGAACAGAGAGAACGTGTGGGGAGATCGAGGGCATTGCCATGACAATTCCGACCGGCGGTTCTTTGTTCTTGTTGTGTTCTGACATAGACTTTCTTGTTCCAACATCAGGTGCAAATGATGATTAGGAGAAGCCGTGTTTGTCGTGGCGAATACACGGCCAAACACCTCTTCTTCTGTTTGTTGGAGCTACAAAATACGTGGTCAATGGAGTCTAATTTGAATGAAATTTCACGGGCACACAGAGGTTGGTGTGAAGTAAGGAACGCTCTACTTTGACCTCTGTAGCCTCTCTACAGAGAGCTTAATAGAGAAATGTTTTAAATTACAGTATGTTCCAATTATTGTACATTTATGGGACGGTGTGAGCTCCCTCTACGGGCTAATTTAACGTCTGCAAATCCCAATAATTCTTTTTTGTAACAAAGCCTCTGTGTAGCCTCGTGGATAAGGTGCCTGCCTAAGGTTTCTAAGGTTGTGCTCTTTTGAGCGTGTGCAAGATGGCTGCCCCAAAAGTGTTTGAAGCTGCCGCGTTTGAAGCTGCCGCGTGTGTTTGAAGCTGCCGCATTTGAAGCTGCCAGGTTTGAAGCTGCCGCGTGTGTTTGAAGCCGGCGCGTTTGATGTTGCTGAGGACGTTTGTAAATTTGAGGCAGACTTTAATATTGTTAGACGGTAGGGGAGTCCTTTTCAACCTTTTTTCATTTTTTTCACTTGAACTTTGAAAAAGTTTTATTTTAACTTTTTTTTTTCCTTTTTCCCCCAACTATTTTAACTACTTATGTCAGCTGAGGAATGCTGTGATTCACAGCCATTAGTGGAAGGAGGCTGTTATGTATTTTTAGTGCTGCTGGGACCATAGGAATTTTTGAGTGACTTTGACTGCAGACAACAATGTGGAGAATAAGCCTGACTGGGAAAAGTACAGAATAATTTTGGCCAAGGGCAATGATGGCTGCTCTTAGAAGGAATACGAGGATGCCAAGGTGTGGAGTTTGTGAGTTGCTGGGACTGGGAGGAAACTGCTAGAAAGAGAAGTTGGAGTTTTGTAGAGAATTGACAGTGTATTCAGTTAGCCGGGAGTGAGAGTTTAAACAAAGAACCTGATGGGTCTGTAGAAGAGCCTTCAATGATGCTGGGAGTGAAGAACTTCAGCTGTCTGGAAAGTAGGGGAAAAGTGGAAATGGTGCCATTTATTGAAAGTGATCAACTACCAAAAGCGTTAGGAAGTAAATGGGAAATGTATTTATTAAGAGATGCAAGATATGGTTTGTTCCTCCTGGAGGAGGAATGTTCTGTAATGTTATCTTATTTAGAAATGCAATTTTTGAAGCCTAAAAGCTGACCAAGACTTGATGTGGGACTGGAAAGTCATTAGCTATTGGGTAGGGGACAGAGGGCAGTTTTAAATTGTCTGAACACTGGGTTTTGCAGGAACAAGCAATATCTTACAGGACACATGAAAGTGAATATTGGTTCAAAGTTAGAGGTTCTTACAATCTAACTGACCCAATGTTCTTCAAATGTAACTGAACAGCTATCAGGGGAACACAAATGGACAACTTCTACAACTGTTCATCATTCAACTGTGATCTGGGAGCATCCTGCTCCATTGAAACCTTTTGTAGTTCTGGGTCTCTGGAGGTCTCCTCTCTGTCACTCTCATCCAGACTTGGAGCATTCCTTACTCTTGAGGTCTGTTCAATGTCTTGTACCCTCTGGAAATCCCATTGGCTCTGATAACATTTAGAGTGGTAGGACGTAGGTCTGGCAGCTGCAATATGAACACCGCATTCATCCGTCACTTATCAGATTGAATTCTTGGCACAAGATTGGGATCTGTGAGTCTAAACCTCAGATAATCTGTAACAGGATGTTCTGATCACAGATTATTTTTAGTGTTGAATCTCCCACAGATTAAATCATCACCTTCTAATTTTTCTGTTCTGGTGTTTCTTTGTTCAGATCTGCTTTGTTTTATCTTTATTAAGCTGCTAACATTGAACATTGGCTTGGATGGAATCACACAAGTGATGGAATGATAAAAAACTGTGTGGTACATTACGAAGTGTTGGGTAACTGTTCCCAAGTTGGCTTCCCTGTAAGGTTTTGTACCTAGGGATTTTTAATTCCTGTATGATAACATGATCTGATTGGTACTGTTAGTGATAAATCACTAGTAGAGCACTTCGTTTTCCTCCAGGCAATTCTCCTTATTTTAGAATATTTGTTATCTTTGGTTGAGTTATAATGTTGTTCTTATTTTCTTTAGTTTACCAACCACCTCTTGAAATGAACTTCAGTGTTTTCTTTGTCGGTTAGACAGACTTTTCATTATCTTGAATTGTGTTTTGGCTAAACCAAAGAAGTCTCTGTGCCCTGTCTGGTGAAATTCCAGAGGAGCTTGGCTCTGATGCCACTCCTAGAGCCTGGCCATGCTTGTTGGCTTTTACATGGGTTTGGAGCAATGTTTTGTCCCTACTCAATGCATACACTTCTCCTTGTAATGTCAGTAACCCCTTGTAATGGTGAGTTGTGATTTTAACTTCTGTATCAGATATGACGTTTTTCTTGCTCTTCAGTGACCTGCTTTCGTTTCACTGTTTAAAGCTTTTATTGGGTGTCATCAACCTTGACACTAATTTGATGATTTTAACATCATTTTGTATTACACTTTGGTTGTTGCTCTGTTTCTGGTTGTCTTCCAGGTTTGGTCAATCAGGTGGTTGTATAGTCTTGTTAATAGAAAGTTTATTTTTATTCATTCTAAACTTCTCTTGTTAGCATTTTGGGGTTTTCCATGGGTTTCTTCTCCATCCTTCCCAATCTGTAGCATTCCCTTTGTTTTACTGGAGTCCTATTTAACCTGAAGTGGAATGAACCTTTAATTTGTGTTATCAATGGATCCTGCACTAAGTTCAGATTAATATTCTTGCCCTTAACATGGCAAAATTACTATTCATGCTGATAGTGCTGGAACATCTGAGTAACTTCTTTACCTAAAGGCTTGCTACTGGTGTAAATTGAGCAAAAAGTCATCCAAGGCAAGACCAGTGCATAAGCTCTGGATAAAATGTCTTGTGTAAAACAAAGATGTGAACATTTCAGTCAAGTCCTCAACTATTTAATAAAATTAAAAACAGAAGACCTAATAATTTAGACCTCCTGTTCTGAAAGTTGACACATTTATTTCATCAATTTGCCAGTTTATAAATGATTAGGTTTTGAGGCACCTGAAGCTATTTGAAACAAGAATCTTTCAGTTTCCATTTCATCTGTGATCTTGAAACAGGCTTCTGTTAAATGAAGTAGGTGACACTATGCTGGTTTATAAACCAGCAATGACAATTAGTCTTACAAATCTCATTTTATATTCAAATTCCACAATATTTAGCCTTTTTGTTGAAAATATTTGTTGAAATCTTTATAACAACTAACATTTCACTAAGCACAGGGAATTCTTTTCAAACTAATAGCACTGGTCTGTCTAGAGACAGTATTTTTTCCATTTCCCTCATAGACTTTCAGCAATTTGTGATGTTACTAGTATATAGTTGTACTTAATAACTAGTATACTAGTTATACTTAACTGTATATGATTATATTCCGCTCTCAGTCGCATGTAAGTCTACCAACAATAGGAATGTGTGCAGGGTTTAGCTTATTGTTTCGCCTATTCTGTTGTATGGTTAATGCACAAATAGGATTATAAGGAATGGTGATGCGGCTTTGCTTCTCACGTATTCTGCCTTCCTTTTAGCTGAATTAGTGTTTTCCATCTCTTGAACTAATAGTTATTTTCAGTGAAATTGTCACTGGCCAGTAGTTGCATGCCTGTAGTTGAGAATTATTTACATTGCTCTTCTCAAATCCTTGGCTTGCTCTTGTTTTGGAACCTCTGTGGCTGAACAAACATCCTGCTCCCAGTTAGATGGGCTTCCAGGTAATCACATACAGCCCAGCTCCATTTCAAACTGTGTTGCCTAAAATTTAGCTGGAAAAAATCATACTTGGATGGAGTGATCTGACTTTAAAATGATGAACTTTGAGAATTGGAGCTGATTAGTTACTTCTAAGTGACACCACACGTAGAAATTCACACCAGGTCAATGTCCACCCATACTTTATCTCTTAATTCTGTGACTGTGCAATTTGGATCTCTGAAAAGGGAAACTGAAAGGTTTTCATTTAGCTGCAGAGCAAATACAAGGAGTTGCAGAAGATTTCTCCCACTGCATGGTTAATCTCTTACTATACATGACCTACTGAGCAAGGCAATCTTTTGATTACTCAGCCTTAGTAACACACCTAAAAAGTTGCAAAGCACAGGGGTTTGGGCTATTGCTAACATAAAGACACTCAGTTACAACAGTAACCACTTCTTTTGCACAATCAGCCTGCTTGGGTTAGGACCGGTGACAGAGTGATGAAGTATTTGCTATCCCGTGCTTGTTCCATCCTTTTCACTCACTTGATCCAAACTAGGGGATCATTTATTTCATTCCCTTGCCAGCGAACACAGAAGTGCCATTTCTGTTGCTATGGTAAGAGATATTAATGAGCAGAGTTGATCTACTAATGTGAAAACTGGTTTGGTTTCTTCATATTCTTTGTTTAGCTGGGTCTGCTTCAGGAAGATACATTTCTCTTATGCACACCTCTGTGTGCTTCTCACCAAGTTACTTCTATACAAACAAAATGTTTTCCACTGCATAGTAATTATTTGCCCTGCTGAGTAATTTCATCCAAGAGGGAAAACAGCCACGCGATTTTCGAGTGGTCAAATACACTTGAAAACTGGCTTGCAGAGTTAGGTTCGTGTCACAAAAATAGTGGGAAAGGTTTGGTTTGTGAGAAGTGCAGGGAAAACAAGGAAGTGTTACTCAATTGGATAATTTATTTGTGGTGAATAATTCTACCTGCTCTTTTGTTATACAGTGAGGACAGAACTGAGGAATGCAGATGATGGGTAAAGAGGAGTCTTTTGTCCGCTGAAATCCTTAACTCGGGATCTCTGGAATTCCCCTCACTCTCTGTAAAGTTTGGTAAACATTTTTTGGCATCGGGTGCCTTTTGGCATGGGTGTGTTTGGCATAGGAGGGGTTTTCCTCTGTCACCTGAAAATCCAGCTAAGAGAAAGCAGCCAAGCAGCAATGTGCTGAAGGCGTGGGTTTGGAGATCTACCTTTCCACACTTCTGCTAATCCTAAAGTCTACTTCAGTATACAGAACTGAAGAAGCTGGCATGTGTGGAATGGCAGATACACTAGGGGTGAAGGTGATCCACAAAGGAAGGGCAGGGGTTTGTTTTCCATGGGCTGCAGTGTTTTCCTACCACGGCAAGTTAAAGCACACATCCAGCAAGCAGCATTGTCAGTCTGAATTCCAGAACTAAGATGCCTGCTTGTGAGCTTTTCTGTATTTGCCAGATATTTATCTCTGAGAAGCAGTAGTATCTCTAGCATCTGTATTTTGCAGTTGCAAAAGGATGTGATTGTGAAGTGTCAGTGTCTTAGACCAAGAAATACCCTGATTCACGTATGAATGCAATGCAATGAGACCACACATAAAGGTCCTCCCAGTGTCACAGGACTTAAAATAAGGAGCTTTCATCCCTTTACTGCGCATGGGAAAGCAAGAAGAGGTGCTGTAGTTTACGGTCTACAAACAGACATGGGAGTGAGGTTCATGCTGGCAACACTTTTCCCCCATGAATAATAAACTTCTGCACATGAAGGGAAATCGGAGCATTAATATAGAACCTTTTCTTTAAGTTTCAGGACTACATTATGCTTCCATATCTTGGGCCCAATAAAACGAATGAATCCTCTTAGTTTTTCTACTGTTACAGCTTTAAAACAGGCAAAGTCTTTAATTTTTTCCACTGCAATTTAATCTAATTTTAATATTCCCCAGATAATAGTGAAATAACCAATTCTGTCCAGTTCTGCCTTAGATAAAAGCATCAGCGTGTTTAGAACATAAACCTTATTTTACCTTTTGTTGAGCTGCCCAATTTAGTAAGAGCAATTCAGTGCTGCATCTTAAATGTAGTATGACTTAGAACACTGGAATCTGCCTGGAATGTGAAAAAAGGGAATAATTTATATTTAATTGGTCTAAACCTACCTTTCCTAGGTCAATAAGAAGAGGAAAATCAGCAGCATTAATCAAGATAAAATTATCAGCTGATTAATCAGTGTTCTAATTACTGCATAGTTCTTTCCCTTTTCAGTTTTAATTACTAAACTTCATTGTCTTTTCCATATGGCCATCATGCATTCACCGTACACTTTTTCTCCTGGTGAGATCATTAATATAAAAAATGTACATTCAAGACATTACTGAAGATATAAGAAATTGCTGCTGCCTACTAAGAAATTACCAAGGAAGCTGCAAATCAGCCATAGGTTATACAGGAAAAGTCTAATAAATCTACTAACACTTAAGAAAATAGATATAGTAGAAATGCAATTATGATTATCAAATCAACCTTTGTCCTAAAGTGAGTTTTACCAGTCTTATTTCATCAAATAGATCTCTTGGTTGGGTCAGAAACCAATCACAACCTGATTTAAATTGCCAAAATACATGGGAGACCTCTTAAATTCATAGAGCTAATGAAGACCACACAAATACTCTCTTGGCATATTCTTTTTAGCTGGATATTCCTTCTTACTAAGGCCCAGATCCTCAAAAATGTTTAGGCATTTCACTACCAATGGAGTAACTGATTTCATCAAATATTAGTTATTTAGATATCTTCCAAGAATTTAAGCCTAAATGAATAAATCTGCCATGTAGTATGTTAACAGAAGTATCTTGACTTACTTGATCTCTGTGGAAGTCGTAAGGAGAATGAAGACTTGGGCATTGGCCTTTAATGTTGTTTCTGAGTAAGGAACAAGGTTAGAAAAGTCCACAGGAGAACTGAGTTTCTAATGAAATCTTAACATCTGATAACTGTGACAGTCTGCAATCCATCTCGTCCATGCCTTTTTGTAAAAGTCAGGAGTTTAAAAGAGAACAAACAGGATGTCTTCATGCACACAGGCTGGATTTATGGAAGAATCAAGTGTCTCTGGGATACACTAAGCAAGTCAGCACCTAGTTAGGGTGAAGTGAAGAACACGTCACTTCCCTTTGTCAGTAAGGGCATCCACTTCTGTGCATTGGGGAGATAACACAATATGGGCTTTAAAGCATTTCCACTGCCTGTGATTTCTTTACCCTTTATGAGGGGTAGAGCGTGAGGGAGGGTTTGCAAAATTGCCTGTATGCAGTGAGCCTCGTGCAGGACTTGGAATTTTTGAGCTGTTGTGTCAGTGGGCTAGAGGCTGCCTGAACACCCTCTGCCTCTGTGTTTACCTCCTGATAGCAGCATCTCAGAGATCTGCTTTCTAGAAAACAAGGAATCATAGAATCAACGAGGTTGGAAAAGACCTTTAAGATCATCAGGTCCAACCGTTCCCCAGCACTGCCAAGGCCACCACTAACCCATGGCACTGAGGCCTTGTCTCCACGGGGTGTGAACACTTCCAGGGACAGTGATTCTGGCAGTGCCCTGGGCAGCCTGTTCCAATGCCCAAAGGGCTTTTGGGGAAGAAAACACACTGGAGCAGATCCAACCCAGGAAGGGACTTTGGATCAGGGCACCCATGTCCCTGTGCCACCCTCCAGCTGCAGAGAAACGTTGTGAAAGCCACACACGCACCAAAAAATAACCCAACCCAAAGCGAGCACTCAAAAACCCCTCCCCGAAGCAGGATTATTGTCACCAGCAGCAGTTAGTCAATCACCACTTAGGAAAGAAGCCCCAGCAACTAGACCTCGGTGTATAATTAACTCATCTATCAAAAAAAAAAAAAAGGCAGGAATTGAAGTGAACTGTTGTTGGGTTCTAAATCAGAAGCCAAGTTAATTATTTTTATGAATATTCATAGGAAACTTGTACAATTTCCAAACTAGGCCTTCAATTACTAATCAGTTAACTAAAGAACTGGTATGACTACTTCTTCGCAGGGAAAACTGAGCTTCAAATGAAACAGACAAGCACATAGAAACGTTTTAGAAATGAGAAGACAGTGGTGGAAGCTGATGGTGGAAAGCTACCATTTAGATCACAGATGCAAGGAAAGGGATAATGGAGCATTTGAAGGATGCAATGCTCTCAAGCCCAGACACCTTCCAGAGCAGATATAGAATCTGCTGCATGAGTCGAAGCAAAGGCTGTTGTGTTGGACCAGGCTTTGCGTCTGTCCTAACAGCTAATGGTGGGCAGCTGTTGTATTTCTCAGGTAAATTCATGGTTTCGAGTCTAAGGAGTTACCTGTAGGCTAAAACACAACTGAGGAACTCTGTAGTTGCGTTGTACCTGTGCTCACTGAGCACATTCTGATCGGGAATACAACGAGTATTTAGGAAATAGGGATGTAATTCTAATGGCACAAGTCACCATGGAGAGAGGAGGTGGCTGGTATCTGGTGCTGGAGCTGGTGGCTGTCCCAAGGAACAAGGGATAGGACAAGAGGAAACGGCCTCAAGCTGCACCAGGGGAGGTTTAAATGGAGATTAGGAACAATTTCTTCCCGGAAAGGGTGATCTGCCAACCCAATTGATTCTATGATTCTATGGAATGTGGAAAAGAGGATTTCTCCAACCCAGCAAGAGACAGATCCCCTCAGGAACTGAATGAAAATTGGTTCTGTAGTGAAATCTCTGCTGCCTGAAAAGAGCTCTTTGGGTTTCACAAGAGCACCAAGAGGGCTGCTCAAGTTGCCCAAGCCTGGACAGGGCAACTAGCCCTGCTTTGTCTGTTGGAGGGGAAAAGATTTGCAGGAAGGCAAAGTCAATTTTAGACTTTCAATCCACTTCCCTAACAAAAAGGGCTCTGAGACCGCTGGTCCTACCAGAAGCCCCAGAGGGCGGCGCAGCAAGGAAGCGCTGCAGCAGGAACCCTGGATGGAGGCACTGGGGCTGCCGGGACCGGGGTCACAGGGACCCGGGATGGAGTGACCCGGCCTGCAGGGACCGGGGGCCGCGGAGACCTGGGATGCAGGGACTGGCACCGCGCTCCCTCAGCCAGGCGGCGGAGCAAGGCTGCCATCTAGTGCCACCACCCCGACCGCTTTGTATCCCTTGTATCCCTCGTATCCCTCCTGCTTCCTTCCCTTCTCTTTATTTATTTTTTTCCCGTTTTCTTTTTTTCTTTTTCTTTTTTTTTTTTTTTTTTTTCTAAAAGGTTTTTATCCCGTCAAGGCAAAACCGGCTCTTGGAAAACAACCAACTCAGTTGGAACTCGGAGATAATAATCAGTTTCTGTGGGCTTGTGAAATTGGCTCATTAAGCGTGCTTTTTAACAGAAAATATTGGAAGCGATTAAGTCTGCTTTAGTGAGTGGGCATGAAATGGCCAACCTCCGGCCACCCACTGCTCCTAGGTGCCTGGCGTCGCTTTATGCATGCGGCGTAATGTCTTTACTTGAAGTGCTGTTTATTCATCACCTGCTTATTTATCTCTTTGCATTTGGCAGGCACATCGATCAATGTTAAACTGTCACACAAGGTTATTTTTCTTTTACATAACAGTAGAGGCCTAAGGTAGTGGCATATTAAAAGTAATAACTTTCTAACTTGTAGCTCGAGATGACAGCGCCATTTGGAGCTTGAATATGTTAGAGACAGAAATTCCAACCCCCCAAAAAAAGGGGCGAAAAAAGAAATTAAAGAAGTTAAAAAAAAACAAACAGATGATGTCTGTTAAGAATTAATGTTCTTCCAAGGTCAAAGGCTGGAAGACAACATTCCGGGTGTTGCTATAATTGGGTGTTATGAATGTGTCTAGTGAATGGCTCCCCATCACAAAACAAACCCACCTCTGACCCATTGGAGCTAAGTTTAGGCACTTACCTCCCTCATAAACCCACAGGGAGACTATCCCACATGCGCTGTTTTGATTTATCCCCTGGTGATCAGGTAGTTTTGCTTAGAAATCAGAGAATGGTTTGGGTTGGAAAGGACCTCAACATCATCCAATTCCAGCCCCCTGCCACAGGCAGGGACACCTTCCACTAGAGCAGCTTGCTCCAAGCTGCTTCCAGCCTGGCCTTGAACACTGCCAGAGAAAAGGGATTGATTCATCCTAATGTTTGGATGTATATACAGCAGCTCGTGTCCATGTCCTCTTCACAAGCAGTGCTGCCGTGCTTGTGGAACACCTGGAGTAAGGCCCCGCGCATGGAGGACGAGCTGAGTAAACAGGGAGTGGTGCAGCCACCATCAACAATGTATGTAGCCGGCTGAAAACCAGCATTAAAGTCCCTGTAGGAGTAAGTCTTTTCCTTCTTGTTTCTCTCCACCCTCACCCCCCTTTTCTCTTTTTCTGGTTGTAGTATTCTGTTGCTTTCAAGCACTGCCCAGCTTTGATAGACTTCCTGTCCTGGCGCAGGGCCAGGCAAGCTTTCTCTGTACAAACAGGTTTTCTTTTTATTTTCAGTCCAGCCTAAAAATGCCTACAGATAGAAGAATGTCAGATCTTTCTAGTGTTGGATTTCAAAGCGGTCCTTAGAATTCTTTCCTTCCCTTGATCTCGTCTTTGGATTGCAGCTTGGACTCGCTCTCTGTTTCTAAATATAAGCTGTGGACGGTGGCTTTCTAATAAAACGCTTTGATAGGCTTGTGTACATGGGAATTAAGCATCAGGCCGTGGTGGACATTGTGTCAGCAGCACCATTCATGCTGACAAGAAGCACTACTTCTCTCCCACCACTGTATATGTTGTCTGCCAAAGCACCCTCGCTAGAGAGTGTGAATGAAGGGATGGAAACGCTGAAGAGAGGCAAGGCCATGAAATGCACTTGCACTTCATGCAGATGGCATCTTGCTTTCTGGATTTAACAGAATTTATCATTGAGGCTGGTCTATCTTTGGATCTGTTAATTCCTGTATTCATTCCTGCTCTGTTTTATCTCATGAAGCACAAACCTGGAAGGGGAGGGAGGAGGAAGCTTGTCCATTAAAAAAAGCAGCACCTCCACGTGTCCATGCTCTTTGGATCAATACTTGCATCAAAGTGGTTTAAATGTATGTGGCTCTAGGGCTGTCCATTCTTTCAACCTGACCTGCAGCATTGATTAGGGCCAGTGTAAGGAAGGGAAAATAGCAAATCCAGTAAGATAAAATTAAAACAAGCCAGGAATGTCACTGTGACTCCAGAGAAAGGAGCACTTGAAGCGCTCGCATCATTTGTATGAGCTCAGCAATCCCCTTGGTTAGACACTGCCCCTCTTCACCACCCAGTTGTGCTTCATTTCATTGCATTTCTGAGCACAAAAAAGAATAGTTCAGATTTTATCTGAACAAAGGTGCAACCTCCCTGTTTGAGATACATGAGTTATATCAGTTCTGCGTTGGGTAAAATATTCATACTGCTCTTTTTTAATTGCCGATTCTCTGGTATATCCCAAGTCATGGAAGGCACAGAGAAAGTTTGTGACATGGATAAAAATCAACTTCTGCATGCTTTCTTCCTCCATTAAGACTGCAAGCCCTTCCCTGAACTCCCCTGGGCATTATACATGCAGGGAGTGCAAGGCAATTTCCACCCATAAGAGATGCTTATCTGAAGAGGAGCACAATTAAAGCAAAGCTGCAGGACTGACCCTTGAATTCTCCTGATTACAAGCTTTTGCTGGCATTCTGGAGGAAGGAAACGTTTGGTTTCCTTCCCCTTTTTGCTCCTTCTGTTGTTTTTTTTTTTTTCCTGGAGTATCATTCCGATTCATTTTGAAGTGATAAGAAATCAATAAAAGAGAAATAACTTGGGGAAATCACTTACTTACTGTAAGGGTGGTGAGGCACTGGAATGGGTTGCCCAGGGAAGCTGTGAATGCTCCATCCCTGGTGGTGTTCAAGGCCAGGTTGGACAGAGCCTTGGGTGACATGGTTTAGTGTGAGGTGTCCCTTCCCATGGCAGGGGGGTTGGAAATGGATGATCTTAAGGTCCTTTCCAGCCCTAACTATTCTATGATTCTATGAATCCATAAATCTTGCCTTTAAATTGAATTTCCCAGGTCCAGGATTTCACTTGAAGGCTTTGGCTGCTTTCTGTGCCTGCTGGGATTGGATGGTGTCTTGTGGCAAGATCAAGGCTTACCTTATTTTCTGTTTTAGTTTTTCAACGTACAGACTGGTTTTTTTTGCAACGGGTAAGTCTGAGAAGGCAAGTTACAGTCTTGGATCTGTGTTTCTTTCTCTTTGGTCTCCAATGGACTTAAAGTATTGAATCCTGTGGATGCAGGGTCAGCCTTTAAACTTTGACCTGCACATGTGATTGCTTAGGCAGCAGCTAATTTTGAAGCAGAAAAGATTTAAGATCAGCTTTTTGGAAAGGACTTCAATTTTTGATAAAGAGAAACAGAGAGAGAAGATGACAGGACATGTTATAATACATAAAACTGAGAGAGAGGAAAAATGACAGCAAAGGTATTTATCATGTAAACAAAAAAGTCCAGCCTATTGAATGGAATAAAATTGAATAAATGGAATGAGCTCTCCTCCACCCTCTGCAGCAACTCTGCTGGCAAAGCACTTAACACCTACTCAGCTTAGGCTGCATGAACACAACAGTATTAAGTTAGCCTCACAAAAGAGGGCTTCCAGTATTAAGACTGATCAAAGGATTTTAGCGAGGCAGCCTTGCCCACGACCATAAAGGTCTCCTAATAAAGTAGAACTGAGCAATTAATTTACTTGACAGGATGTCTGTGAGCAGTTTGCAGTTTCCTTGGATTTCCCTGTTACTCAGCGTTACTCGGCATCTTTTCATGACCATGTTTTCCTGCAGCATTGATCGCAAACGGGGCTCTGGAAGGATTCGATACCTGATATTTTAAACCTGAGCTGGGCTGGGTACAACGCCTCGGTCATTTCAGTCAGAGGGAGAAGCAGAAAATTAGCATGGCTCAGACATTTGCCCAAATGCTAAACCACTGTTGACCCCATAAACCTTGCCTGCAGCACTTGGCATTTATTGTCCGTTCCACTTGTCTCACTCCACATGTCTCCAAGACATAATTTAGGGCACTAGCTGCTGCTAGCCCTGTCCTAAAACTAATATACAGCTACCCATAAACCAGTTCTTTTCTGGCCTGACACTGGTACCGATGTTTGTTGTTTTACAGTATTTGATTATCCCTAAGGATAATGGCTCCAACAAAATGGCTTGGGATTTCATGGCTGTCGTGGCAAACGTGGGCTTGTGGCATGTGCTTTACACATAAGGCAGATGGGCATAGGCACTGTGGGTTGGGGGTTAATGTGGACAAATTATGGCCCTAAGATGTTTATTCCTCCAACACTGGGCCTGGATTTTATCAGTCTTAGCCTTAAGATTGATAGCTAGGTTTCAGGTGTACCTTAGAATCATGGAACGGTTTGGTTTGGAAAGGTACTTAAAGCTCATCCATTCCAACCCCTGCCACGGGCAGGGACACCTTCCACTAGAGCAGCTTGCTCCAAGCCCCTGTGTCCAGCCTGGTCTTGAACACTGCCAGGGATGGGGCAGCCACCTCAGCACCCTCACAGGGAACAGCTTCTGCCTTATATCTAACCTGAATTTCCCCTGTTTGCATTTGATGTGGAGATTGGGACCACTGGAGATTCTGACATATTAAGAGCCAACCAGTTCTGTGGTATTTTCATCTGAAACCAAACTTTGTCGCTGTGCAGCATTTTTAATTCATGTTATTTGGCCATGCACAGCGGGCGAGAGCACTTCTGTGGAAGAACGCACAGCAAGGAGGCTGCAAACATAATAACCTCTATAGTTTCATGCAGTCTGGTTCACCAAAGTTCTCTTATGAGGCAAAGTAGCAGCTTTCCTCAAAGCAGTGGTTAGCTTTTGTGAACTTCACTTTTAAGGGAAGCCTTGCTAATATTTCTCCATGTCCTTCCTATTTTCTCTCCCTTCTCCTGCCTGAATTCTTCCCTTTTGGACAGCCACATGGCAAGTGTAACACTCAGTTTTGCCCACCAGGCAAGAAGTGTGGGATTTGCTGCTGTAGTTTGGCCTGGGGAGTAAGTTTTAGGGTAAATGGTTCTGTGTTTGAATGGTGATTATGGAGAGTAAAGAGAACGGAAAGGTAGGACTATTGCCCTGAATTCATGCTCGGTTTTTCAAGAGGCTGTGTTTTCAGTCACCTATTTTTTAACACATCTTATAATCAGGCCACTTATGTAAAAATGAATATCGGTTTCTAGTGTTAGACAAGCAAGTTTTGTAATTTTGGCTCTGGTCCATTCCCATGTAAAGGTGAGATTGCTTCACACATTACGTCCTGCAGTGCTATGTTCTGACGAGTCTCTGCATCTTAAGCAATAGGTCTGTCCCACTTACAGTGCTAATTCACTGCACGTTGTGTGCCAAAGGATCCCAAAGCTCTCATTTACATTTCCTTAAAGTATGTCTAATTTTTAATTAAAACACTAAAAGAGAAAACATTTTTAGCTTCCGAAGAAATCTTGCCCCTACTTTTGATGTAAGCATGTAACAACCTCGATGCTCAGCAATAATGACGTTTAAGAAATATAATAAGAAAAAGGAAATTGCATTACATAGTTTCATTACAAAGAATATCCAATAGGAGTATCAGTTTAGAGGGTCTGTGTTTCTCAGTCGACACGGTACTTGGACCTGTGGAATTTCAGAGATCCGATTAGTGTCCAGAAACCTGGTATCTATCCTGTGCAACCATCTGAGATTCTGCTGGGCACATATGGCGAGATGTATGAGCTCAAGTTACAATTGGCTAAAAACCTGCCCTCTTCAAAGCTGCAGCATTATATGGGCCAGACTGATCTTTAGGTTAATACTGATAATAATACTGAATAGATTACCAAGGGATGTGAAGTGTTTGCCACCCCTTAACTCAGTACTGAACACCTTTCTGAAAGTGATGTTCTAGTAAAGCCCAAAACTACAGCATTTGAGACAAGAATTTTTGTGCCAGATCACTGGCTTAAGTGTAGAAGAGGTTACACTGGATGCTCAGTGGATCCTTCTGTCTCTAAAGTCTGTGCTCCAAGAGCACACACCGCAGAAGATGCTACGAGTAGGCTCTGTGTGAGTGGCAGCTGCAAGTGGGAGCCTGCATTTGCAAGAATGCAAGGACTTGCCAAATATTTGTATCCCATGGGGTACAATACAAGCTAAGGGTTGTCAAAGGGTTGACAACTCTTCTTTTTTTCATACCAACTAAAGCAGTGAGAATGATGAGCTTTTTTGGCTGCGTGCTGCACCCCCCATCTCTGTGGGCCCTGCTCATACAAAGGTATGTAACCTCCCTCTGTTTCCAGAGCCCTGCTGCCCTCACCAAAGTCCTCCAAACCCTATTAACCCTTGATCAACAAGTTGTCTCTTACTCAGAGATGTTAGCAAGCCAGCTGTGTGCAGAGCACACCATTACCCGTTGGAATAACTTTTGGTGAGTTTTTTGTCTCTGTGGACCAATTGTCCCTACAACCAGTAATGACCAAATATGAATTCGGCTTTGTACAAAATTAATGGATACGTGAACATACATAAGCATAAATAAGAAGGGAAAACCCATCAACAGTTAGAACTTCAGACATGTGCCAGTCCTCTCTCCACTGCAAAACAAGAGCAGCTCTCTAGCTTGCCTTTATGTTCTTCAAATGCATATAAATATCTAAGAGATTGGAATATTTACTTGATGTTGCTAAGAATTCAGCTCCACAGGCAATTTTTCAGCACCCCCAATTAAATCTTGCATAGTAGCTAAAAGGGTAACTTAAATGTTAGCTTTTTAACTCCAGTGGATACTTGCTAATGTAGAGCAATGTTAGGCAAAAGCAGTCAAGCACATAAGTAATTCGGGGATTTTTTGCTCCAGTTTAGACAATTCTTGTCTGAACCTGAGAATAGACAACAGATGAAGAGATGTGTCAGAATCTGAGCTGGTTAAAGTGCTCTTTTCACCTCTGCTTCCACTAAACTGATATTTGCAGTGGATATTCTTTGTAGCGGAGCAGTATAAGGCAATTTCTCTTTTTGTATTTGTTAAACATAATTGTTGTTGACTGTGTTTCAGTTATACACTTGCATCGAAAGCAGGGGCAAGTGTTCTTAAGAAGCTAAAAATAGTCCATATAATGATCTCAATGGGAGGGAGATTATCAAATTGAGGAGGAAAAAGTACAGGGAATTAAGATGTCAAATACTGTAAGGCCATGTTAGCAGTGACTCTGTGTGCGTTGGTTCCTAAACTCTCTGTAAAAAAGCAAAGTGTACCTCAGTGAGGCCTCACTTGGTTGTTCTCTTTGAACTTCCTTACAGTTGAATTCAGCCCTTTTTATAACATAGACAATTTCAATTTAGGAACATATAGAAATAATGCTTAAAACTGGAAGTTTCAAAAGAATATGTAAGAATTTGGGAACCTTCATTCTTCTGGGAATAGATTCATATCATCCTCCTCACATACCAAAATTATATGCCCTTAGGGTATGAATGTCAAATGCACCTTTATCTTCCAGCACTCTGGTATACAAATAAAGATGTTTCCGTAGCAATTCTAATTTCAGGAAAAGGACAAAGTGCTAGCTGGTTATGATCATAGTATTACGGATACTGAGGTGATGCACATTATCTAAGAGGGTGCTAGGATGTGATATTAGCTGTTTTCTCCCCATCTTCGCAATGAAAAATGCACAGAGGATAACACACACCCATGTAACAAGTCTTCATTGACCTTACCAATGCTTTTGATGCTGTTAGGCTTCCAGCTCTGTAAAAACTGTTGGCAATCTTTCCAAACTCCTGGATGTCCAGAAAAGTTTGTGAAATTATCTGTCATCTGCACAATGGTGTGCTGGATAGAGGCTGCGGCTGGCACTCTGTTGGATCCATTTGTAATAGCAAAAGGAGTCAAGCAAAGGTATATTTTGGCGCAGGCTGTTCTTTGGCCTGTTCTTTGTAGTAATGATTGATGATGCCACTAGAGACACGATGCCAGGAATATTTATTAAATTTTGAACATCTGGCAAGCTCTTTAACCTGAGCAGATTGAAGGCCTCCACAGCACTGAAGGAGAAGGTTATATGTGAACTTCTTTGCGCAGGTGGTTGTGCTTTCGTTGCACACACTATAGAAGACCTCTAGTTCACGACCAACAAATCTGCTGTGGCAGCTGAAGTCTACATATTTATCATCAGCTGGAAGAAAAGCAAGGTTACGCACCAGTCCATGGCTGGAAAAGCATGGGCAAGGTACAGCCGCAGAACCAACACATCGGTGTGGGTAATGGATGTACTTTATTTTTTAAGGGACTATCAGATGTCGAAGAAATCATGTGCTGAATTAAAAATACATGGTTTGCATGTGAGATTGCATCATGGATTGACACCCGCGTGGTATCCCACAGAACACCAGACTTAGTGTTTGTTTTGCTGTAGTAATTTCCACATTACTCTGTGGCTGTGAAACATGGACAAGTCATTGCTGGCACATCAAAGAGCTGGAAAAATTCCATCACCAGCACCTTCAAGCTATTATGCATATCAAGTTGTAGGATAAGAATCACAAATAACAAGATTTTGCAAAGAGATTGCACAAACAGTATTGAAGCAATCGTTATAAAAGCATTATTTTGCTGGACTGGACATGTCCTCTCTATTTAGGACATAAAGCTCCCACAGTGTATGTTGCATAGTGAACTTACAACAGGCAGCAGATCAGAAGTCGGAGAAAAGGAGAGGCATTTCTCCAGGAAAAATCACTCCCTGGTTGCTGCACAGACACCATCCTTTGGGAAACTCAGCATCAGCTCTTAATACAAAGCACTACAGTATAAAGCGAGACATGCTGGTCAATGGAGCTGAAAACCCATTCACAACTGAAAACTTGTGAATAACTTTGCCCTTGTTGAACATCTGTGATTAAATCACAGGATCTTTCTATGTGGTTGTACCAAACTCAGTTTTGAAAGAAACCAAGTCATTGCAGAGGAACGTTGTTCTTTCCATGTCCAATGGATGGTGAAGTTCTGCCTTAGGAAACCGTTGCAGGCAGCACTAGCTACTGGTGGTGCTCCTCTCTGTCCAGCCCATGGGATTCCAGACTCTCTGGGTTTCAGGCAGATGTAGCTCTGCTAATGGAGTGGAAATCAGTTGAGAGCGAATTGGGCTGAAAGAGAAGAAACCCTCACGTGGTGCTAAACAAGCTCCACAGAAGTCAAAAGGAGCAGGGACAAGCTCAGCTTCCGTTCTGGAAACACTGTGGGTGATTAAGGCTGGCTCCAGGAAAACACATTTTTCTTTCCACACCTCCCTGGTAAGGCATTTGTTCATAGGGAATGGGGAGCTGCAGTCAGTGACTCCCAGGATCCTGGAGTGAAGCACACAGGGGAGCAGGCTGGAGGCTTTGCAATGGGGAAGTTCCCTGTGGATCAGGGTTTCTTCTCATTTCCCCTCTTTGAGATCACTGCAAGAGGCACACTCGCACACAGGCCTCCTCCCCAGCAAACAAAGGGACAAATGTTCAGAGGTGGTGTTCCCTCCTGCTTCCTCAATATGCAAGCTTATAATAAAAAGGAGATTGGAGAGAAGGAAATAATCAGATCAACTGCTGTCATTTACATTTAATTGCTGTGTTTGCCATTTCAACACTAAGCACTGAAATGTGCTCAAGGCAGTCTGAGAAACGCAGCATTTGGTGCTGGAGATGTTCTTTAAACAAGAGTTATTCAAAGAGCCACCTAAGATAGCAGGCACTCCAGAGCATCTACTGTGTTAAACAGGTCAAAGGAAGAGCATAAAGCACAGCTCAGGTTTAGGATGTGTCTGTAATAAATGTATACAAGGCAATTGGAATATATTGTGTGCTGTAATGAAGCTTCCAAACCAGGGATTGTTGTACACAACCTATAGGAAACAAAGTGAAAGCAATTTGGGGTGTGTAAAATTGATTGGCAGTTTTTATCTCGCCATCCTTTTTATCCAGAGCATCTGAAATTCAGTAAATACATTCACTTGCCCTACTTTTGAGAGTAATTTTTCATCAGATTTTCAGTAACTGGATTGCACGTATTTTATGGTCTTTCTCTGTGTTGTTGGAATAGCCAAAAAGGAATAAGATGATAAATGGGATTACTTTTGGTTGGGCAGTTTTTATGGGCAAGTAAGATAGACTGGCTGCCTTAGGAGTAAGCCTCTAGACCAGGTTGGAAAACTTTTAGGCTACTAAAAAGCCCAATCATTGGCATGCAGTATTTCACCTCTGAAACAAGATATTGTTTACTGAGAGAAAAAAACCCAGCAGTGTTTTAGTGTAAGACCTGTCTAGGGTTTTAATGAAATACTGGAAGGAGGAAATACTTCTGCCCTGGCAAGACCTCAAGGGTGCTTTTCTTAATTTCTCAGTTCATTTTGTTCTCTTATCTAAAGTATAAGGATTCTGTATTTCAGTTATGAAAATGTGCATACTTTATACCACAAAAGAGAATCTTTTTTTTTTTTTTTATCCCCTTTCTTTCTTCCTCACCCCCCCCCCTTCTTTTTGGTAAATATTCTTTCAGAAGAAACACAATCGATGTAGTCAGAGCTAACAAGCAGATGGATGTATTTGAATGCCATTATCTTATGTACAATGATATTATCTCTTTCATGAAAAATTCAGCAGTTTGGGCTGCTTTAGTCAAGGAGAAGGAGGAAGTAGGAAAGAAAAAAATAGTGAGAAAAACATGATCAGACTTGGAATCCCTGAGGGGGTCACATTGCATCATTTAGCAGGAGAATAACCAATGCAGAAGGAGCAAAGTTGGTGGAGTTGCTGTCTGCTCTCCTTATGGCGTTCTTGGCTCTGAGCTCTCTTCAAGCCCTGCAGCTGTAGGTGGGCAGCTCTTGGGCCTGCTAAAGCATCACGCCATGACATTTTTATCATCAGTCTAGGAGAAGAAAATAAATTTGCTAACAGAATATAGTTGGCAGGCTAATACTGCCTTGTCACATTCCAGACATCTCCAGGTCTGGCCTGAGCCAGAGGAAACAAGAATGAGGGCCAAGAAGTTCATGATGGACATGTTATATAAAGAACAGCAATGCATTAAAAAGAGGGGGGAGACTTCTCTGTAGTAGAAATCAGGTATTCCTTGTGATTTCAGAAGTGGGAGTACTTGTGCATGTGAAATACTTAGCACCTGGGAGGTGGATGGCTGTGTTTCTGTGAAAACTAACCTTAACCCTCTCTGATCCCTGTGAAATAGTTGATTTCCTTTTATTGAAGTAGCCCCCTCCAACATAAACTGATACTATTAAGGTGTAGATAGGGTCTTACCCTGTTCTCAGGTATCCTGCTGTGCCAAGTAACTGCCAGCAGCTGATCCCATGCAACTTGTATGCAAAAGATTAGGCTTTGCTCCCGCTGGGAATGGTGTGTCAGAATGATTCCCACTGCTGGTATTTGGTGCTTGTGGCATTTTCTGCTGCACAAACACTTATCTGCGTGACTTCCTTTGTGGTGGTTAAACTTCACTGCACAGTTTTCAGGGGAAAAAGAGCTGAAAAAGGTTTAAATTCTCACCAGGCAACTCTAGAGTTGAACCGTGTCAAAAATGGGCATTTCATACCACAAGTTACAGCAGGAAAACCCACAGCATAATCACTCAGCTGGGCAGCTGAACCCTGTCAAATGTTTGGCAGAACAGGAGAGTAAAGACTGTGATGGGGAATTTCATATGAGGAAATCGATGTGTGATAGTAGAGTCACTACTCTCTATGCTCCCGGGATCTTATAGTATGAGATGTTTTGCATCAGAAGGCAGACAGGTAAATTAAATCTCTTCTTATTTGCCTACCCAGGGCTGGATGTTTCTGGGTGAAAAGATGGTGTTCGTGAAGCATGGGGGCTGGATTGTCTTCCAGAGGGTCGCTGCTCTATAGGGCATCCATCCTGCTTGACTCAATGACACTTGGAGGGCAGTGTGGAATTTAGCTTTGTTTAAAGAAAAGACCATTTCTGATAAATGAATAACTGAAAAAAAGACGTTATGCACTCAGGGCAACTTCTTTGGGGTTCTGGATGTGTCCCACAATGACGAATGCCTATGAAAATACATTTCAGAAGTGACCAGATAGATTGGCTGCAGCTTTCCATAGCTCAGGTTGTGGGAAGAGACGCGTAAACCCAAGTCAGCCCTTCAAAAGTCCTTGCCCAATACATGATGTTTGCACCCAGTTGTGCTGCTTTTTTCACTGTGATCACTGTCCAGGATCAGAGCACAGAAAAGTAAGATTTGCTTTGCCGAAAGGTCTTGAATGTCATTGAGATGATTTACTTAACAAAATGCTTTATCTTTGCTTGAATTTCATTTAAAAGAGCAAGTCAGGCTTAAGCATAATGGTTTTCTTGAACAACTTTGAAATTATTCCTTCTAATGGGGATGTTTTTATTTTTTTTACTTCCAAGATGATGACTTACTAAATTCCTGTGTCATGTACCCTTAGAAAAATGAAACTTAGGAAAATATTCAGGTCATTCCTAGGAAAATAACCCCCATTTTTTCCCACTGACGAAATGAAGTTTGTTGAAAAGTGCTGGCATTTGGTGGGCTGAAAGAAAAAATAGGGCTGGAAAAAATATTTAATCTAAGTTGTAAAGGAGCTTGGAACCACACCACAAGCATCATAATTAACTTTAATAATTATAAATGTAAATGCAGACAAGCCACAAGGTTTTAATGGTGTGCCACATGCTTCTGCTAATTATTTTAGAGTTTGGACACATTCAGTGCCAGCTAATTATAAACCCTGCTATGGAAATCATCTGTTTATATTAGACTTATTGATCTCTAGTGTTTAAGCAATATGAAAAGGGAAATCTACAATGCTGTACCATCTGCTTTGTATTCCTAATTGCTTTTAAAGAATCAAATATATAAATAGTCAGCTTTTTATATGTTGGGCTTCAAACTCATTCAAGAAACATGTTTTGCAAATCTAAGCGAACAAGAAGATGGAACATTAATAATTTCCCTTTCCCTCTCCAACTTTTTCCATCCTTGGGCCTCTGCAGTTCATTGACCTCAACATGGGAGAACAAAACCTGCCTGCCTCTCAAGCCCCACATATTGGTCAAGCCAGCAGAGAAGTTATGCAGTTTATCATTTACATCTTTTAATTGCACATTTTCTTTTACTCCTTGCCATCAAACACACCTTATGGCCATGAGCATTTCTTGTTATTCCACTTAATGGATACACAAGAAGAGGGGAAGGGAAATTAATGTTCAAACTATCAATCACCTCCTCTGGGAAGTATTTGGCTTTATGGCAGATTAAGCCTATTGGGCTGCATGATGGGCATTTGGCTGGGGGGGGAGGATTCAGACTTGGATATATTTTTCCCTCTTTTCTCTTTTTTTTTGTTAGAAATATCACTATTGTGTATCTCTGCTCTTCATAAAATCGCTGACTTTCATGCTGTATAAAATATCTGGTTTTAGTGCTTCAGCTGCTTGCAGCGTCACCTTTACTGGGATGGTCTCTTTTGCTATATATTTACTATTCTTTGGCCATTTCCTGTGGCTCAAACTGGCAGGCAGCTATAGACCACATAGTCATTCACTAGCTGGTTGTGACTCTATCCCAGCCCAAACCAGGACAATATCCATCTCTTATTCTGTAATCATGCCCAGATCCCACACTTCCCAATACATCCTCATTAATCGCTACCACCTTTCCTGTCTTTTGACATATACATGCAGATATCGTTCCCTTGTCTATGGGCCATCCCTTGAAACTATTGGTTGAGCTCATTTAGGCCCTGACTTTGGGCTCCATCAGTCATAACAGTCCTTCAGGACAGGAGAAATGGTGTATGGTGGTGTTTTTAAAGACCCAGGACAGGGTTCTGGATGGTAGCATGGGCACAGGATATGCTTCCAGCCATCCAGCGGTGGCTTCCACCATTGTAAGCACATGGTGCTTACCTTGGTGGGTTTGTGGGAGCGTGGTGTAGTCAATCTGTGTTGCTTTCCATTTTCTGGTAGTTCATTATACAGCGGGACCTCTTCAGCACGTGTCACCTCCTCCTCTGGTGCCATTCTGAGATCTTTGCCTTCTGGCCAATCTGTGATCACTTCCAGAATTCCTGCACAACTTGGATTGCCTACTCGAGCCCATTGCATGATCAGTGCAACCCATGTACTGCATGTAGCATCAGTTGCATGACGTGTAGAGGGGACCCTCTGCTGCTGGGTGCTTGCAGCACTCATAGGAGGTGAGTGTTCCCTAGACCCATTTCTCAGATGGAGGAGGCAGGAGCAGATCTGAAGTGATTTGTGTGTGAAGACTATAGGTATTCCTAACACTCCAGTGTTTTCTGAGGCCTTGTCCTCTAGACTGTGTTAGGGGGAAGGTGTCTCATGACAGGGTTCAGCTCTTGGGGTACATAATGACATTAGTTTGGGAGGAATCCTGCAGTGGACATAAGAAAGTGAGTAAAGATGCAGAAGTATCTGGTGTGAATTGTCACAACTATAACTTCTGAAGCCCGTGATGATGGGAGAATTTGCATAGGACAGGAGTGTGCCCTAAGAATTGCCATCTTTTTGACAAATTGAGAAACTGGGCCAGATCCCCAGCTCATGTCAGTTGTAGCTCTACTGAAATCCATGGAGCTGTGCCAGGCTGCACCAGCTGGGAGTCTGGCAATAGCCGTTCAAAATTAAACAAGTTAATGCACTTGACTGCTGCAGTTAAGAGGTTCTGGACCTCTGCTGCCTTGTCTAGTGAGGAGCTGCTTCCACCTGCTTTACACAACTCACTGCTCTTACACCCTGGTTACCCAGCCTTGCTTTGCGCGAGGCGTAAATGTTCATGGTGGGGCATATTGGAAGAGAGTTGCTCCCTAAAAGCACACCTAAGAGCTGTGTTTGAGGGTGTGGGTTGCTCTTTTGCTTTTGGAAATGATATTTTTCTCTTCCCTGTGTTTGTTAAATTGCTCTGCTTAGCCTGGCACTTTGGAAGGCAAGTCTGCCACATATGGCTTTGTGCTTATCCTTTTCTGGTGCTCATGCACACCCTTAGTTTAATCTCTCTGTGTGCACATTAGTAATGCAGGCCTCTATTATTATCTGAGTTTATTATAATTAGGGCTCCTGGTTTTCTGCAATTCAGCAGGGGAAGAAGTGCAGCTTCAGTTTCCTATTGCTTTAAAATTCAGGCTTCTTCCCAAAAGCGAGCAAAGAAACAACACTGGAACAGGCTTCTGAATGACCTTTCTTAGTAAATCTCACTTTTGCAGTGAACCGTGCCATTTGGAAGCTTTTAAAGAGCTATCCACACTACTGATCTGTTTTGTTTTTCAGATAATTATCATCTTTCCTTTTAATCCATCATCATAAACAGTAACCTTGAGAAGAACCACTGACCATGTAGCATCATCTGTTCTCCCGGTGTTGGGGAGCACATAAGAGAGTGGAAGGATGAGTTCCTCTTGGTGATGCTCGGTACAGGGCATGCTGTGACAATATGGGGTTTGGTTTGGCAGCTTGCAGTGAGCTAGAACCTGCGATGTTATGTGGAGAGAAAAATATATCAGTTGGGAGGCTATTCCTAGTGCGTCACTGCATTTTCCCTAATGAAAAGCCGGGCCTCCAGAGAAAGGCACAGCAGGGTGGAATAAGCACAAGTATCTTCCTTTCTGAGAATGGATGTAGGAAGGATTACAGGTTTTTTTCTACTCCCAGACAACAAATACAATTATTATGACCTACTCTTGTTCAAGTCCCCTCTTGGAAATCATTGCCTGAGTCAGCGATGATCTGTCTACATGTACTGTTTAACTTTTCCAGAATGTAAATGTTATACCTCTTCTGCAGCACTTTCTGAGGGCTCTTCTGGTGCCATTAGCATTTTAACATTATTATTAAGAAGTGCATTGCTCACTTTGTACCTTCTGATGGCGAGGAAAGGAAAGTGAAATGTCAGATGCAATTAGGAGAGATGCCCCCTACTGTATTCCCCCGACTTCTTTGTTTGTTGCCTTCCCATATGACCCCCACTGGGAGTAAAACCTGCAGCAGTCCTCAATGAAGTTATCATGGATGAAACTTATGTTCTGAGCACAGCTCTGGTGTGGTCTACATTACTTGGGGCTTTTGAAGATCATGGAAAGCCCCTAATATTCCATCAAAAAGGATCTGTGAGAGGAAAATAAGAAGCAAATTATCTGCATAATTTTATTGGACAAGCTAAAAACAATTATACCCGTTCAATAGCCTTCAGCTATAGCTCGGGGAACTGTGATGTTAAATCATTTACTGTTAACCTGCCAGAGGTGGGGGTTATTACTATTGCAGAGGCAAAATTTGATTTGGGAAACGTTCTCTGCCTACATGGGAGGTGGAAGTGTTTGGGTTTTGATGCTGCTCTTGTCTGAACAAAAGGAATTTGCTTTACAGATTGAGACGGCAGTTCAACCCTTTGCTGTTTTATAACCTGTAGCTAATATAGCAGTAAGATTGAGGCTGTCTGCCCCCATTTGCCTTCCACAGCATTGGTATTCCATCCCACCATGTAAAGATTATAGAGTCATCACCCACTCAGCCAAAACACGGGTGTCCAGTGTATAACTTAGAATGAAAGATTACTGCCTAAAAGCTCTGGCAGAACCACAGTGATGCTGCAAACCAGGATAGCTTCAGCCATGTTGTAACTACAAGGCTTTGTGACCTCCTAGGGTGACAGTATGGTACTTTGGTGTGGTGATGTATCGGTATCGTTGCACCTGAATGTCATATTCTCTTCAGAGGGAGTAGATAGGCTTTTGTGTAGAGACTGCCATAAAAGCAGTAAAACCTCTTAGTTTTGGCAAGCAGAAGCTGTGTAAGAACCAAAGTAAACTGCTATAAACCAGTAATTTTAAGGAGGAGTAAACCAGTGCTAACCTGCATGGCAAGTTTGAGCTGATAACACTGCGAAATGGCAATGGCATTAAACTCCCCTAAGATCAGGGTTATAATAGGAACTCCAGTGACCCTCCAGTACAGTGGGTCTTCCGTGGTACTATAATTAGGGTTATTACGATGAAGTCAGGCATATAAATGTTAACATTCTGCTCATTAAAATAGTTCTTTTTCAAGGAATTAAGGATTCTGCATTTTACATTCATAAAGTGAATCATATAAACTTAACTTGCCGTTTTCTTTGATTATGTAGTGGAAAGAGTTAAAATTCTCTATGTAGATCACTGTAGTTTTATTATGTAAGATGACCTTAGGAACTGTCATCCCCCTTGAATTTATACAAAGAATTCAAAGTAAAGGTTTTCTAGGTTACACTTCTTTTTTCAACCCTTTGTCCTGTCAGCTCAGTCCTCGATATCTTCATCTGCCGACATGCCCAGATGTGCAATGAATGTTGATTTGAGCTGGCCCCTCAACCCCTCCCTGCTGGTGTCATTAAAACCAGGGAGGTAGCTGCTCCCCTGGCATCTTTGGCAAGACTTGGCTTTACACTGCGGACTAAATTATTGATGAAGAGCACTTCTGTCGCAGTGTGTTTTACCCACCTTTAAATGAAACAGTGCGGATAGAGCTGTCATTGCCTCCTCACTCCCTGCAACTTCTACATGACATTTATGATGTGGTTCAGATTGCACTGAAGCAATTAATTTCCAGTAGAGCCTGCACTCAGAATGAAGTTCCCTGACAATTACCAAGGGCTGGTTTTCAGTGAGCATACCACACAGTCATTGATACAGTATACAAAAGAAAACATCACAATATACCGTAAAGGGTTGTTGGTCTTTTTTATCTGAATCTGATGCTTAGTGTCTGAGCATCCTTTTCACACCAATACCTTTTCTTAACAATGTGGAGGAAACCTGGTGTTCAGACCCGCATTTGGGCCTGATCCTGCTGTGCAACGAATGCTTTCAGATCCTGCTATAATCAGTAGGACCCGAGTTTTGCCATCTGTTAAGAAAAGCCTTACCAAAAATGCCTGTCACTTTTGGTAAGAGACAGCCAATATCTTCACATCAGACATCTGTCTGCACCTGGAAGCAAAGCTTGGCTTTTAATTCTGCTTTCAGCCATTAAAATGGTGCTGATGCTATAAGAGCTGCTATTTCAGATCTCTTCTAGGTGCTATCTGAACACGAGGACAGACCGTTCTGTTAAGAGGGCGTTCTCCTTGCTTAGCATTTGTGTAGAATAAAGAACAGAATAGATTTTGTCTATATATGTTGTTTCTCTCATACTGAGCAGTCTCCCTAAGACCTTGATAGCAGGCTTGCCATGTGAGCCATCTGCCAATCTGCCATCAGGAAGATTTTTGTCCAGGCTTGAGATTTATAACCTGTTTTATTGCAGAAGGGAACAGTGACCCAAACAGGATTTTACCTGCTACTTCTCTTGAAGGGGAGCCACCAGCTTCAGAGTAACTACCAGAGATGGACAGAAGTAGCCATGGTTTCGTGTTTTACTTGAAGCACAGTACAGCTCTGTCTTCCCCGATGACAGCGCTGTCAAACTAACATGGGGTGAGAATTCAAACTGGCACCTATGCATCAGGGTGATGGGCACTTTAGGAATGCATAGACAAAAATACAGACAGTATATTGATGGATAAACTAATGTGTGGACTTGTACTTACATGTTCAGGCTCAGAGGTGAATATTCTGACAACTGAAACATTTGACACAAGTACTTATTAAGAAAATGTGTGAACCAGTTTGGATGAAATCAAGTGTATCTTTACCCAGACCATGAAACAATCTGTTGGAGAAACTACTGTAACTTGCTTTTCCTACAGTTCTGGTATTCTTACTGTACCTCATGGGTTGGCAATAGCAGAAAACGACCCTCTGAAATGTGGTCTGATGTGTTTTGGCCCAGGAGATGCTCTGGTGTAAGTGCCAGGCTCAGCAGAAATGTATGGATTTCGGAACCTCTCTTTCAGCATCCCATTTAAAAAACTGTAGCTGTACTGCAGTTGTCAGTGATTTTTTCCAAATAAATGAGATTTAAATTTCATTCAAGGAGAGGCACTGGATATAAATCAAGTAAAGCGATATTTTCCATATCATGTTTAGCTGGAATGAAACCAGCAGTTCTCACAAACACCCAATGCCCTGTCCCCCAAACCTGATTTAGGGTTCAGAGTGGCAAAGCAACTGATATATTTTGAAGGCTGACTTCCTTCTCCTGACAAGGAAGCTCTTCCCCAGCTGCTCCATCTCTCTTCTGTGGTAAGCTAAAATGTGTTTGTAAATGGCATGTTAGTGTGGCTGCATTGCTGCAAGCTGCCTTACAATGTCTCATTGCTATCTATCAGAGGTCAGAGGAACTAACATTGAAAATGTTGAAACACAAAGGTATTTTAAAAGGTGAGCAAGGAATCTGGTGTGTTCTTCATATTTTAGTGTAATCTCACTTTTAATTATTTTACCATTATTTTACAGTTAAGGATAAGCAGAAAGGGTCATGGGATTCATTGTAGTATTATGTTGGAGAATGAGGGATGCTTCTACAAGGAATTTGTAAGACAGCAAGCAGCCTTTAATGAGTGTTTCAAAACTGCAGGTTTTATCAGATCTCTTTGGTGAATCATAAGGAAGATCTTTTAACTAAACCATCCACCTTGACCAATCTTGCTACTTTTGCTCACCATTTCATCTGTTAGGGTACAAAGTGCTTAAGCTTGAAGTGTCATTTCTGCCCTGCATCTGGTAGCACAACTGCCCAAGCCTTCACTATGATGTTTCAAATGGCTATTTTAATATCAAGATTTGCATCTCTGCTAGGACAGTGTATTTCACTCTGGACACCTGGAATAAGCTGTACTGACACACTGCATTAGCTGTGTCTACCATACAAATCAGTAGGTGTTTTATCCAGTAGTGTGCTGGTGAGTGTGTCAGTTTGCCTGTTTTGGCTTTAGCTTCACGTAAGATAAAATAGATGTAACTCAGATAAGATAAATGTAACATTCAGTTTGGTGTCACTTTCATTTCTCTCTTCTCAGTGGGTAGGCACCACTTCTGTACTAAATTTAAAAGCTTTGTAATTTGGTTAGATATTACAAAACTGTCAATTCATCAGTTGTTTCATAAGGCTGATGGCTATTGAGCAGTCTTCCTCTAGGTATCAGCATGCCAATGGACAGCAGATGAGGTTCATACCCAATGCTTGTGTGCCTCCTGTTCCCTTTTTGTAGCTTCCAGCCCTGTCTCCAAACAACCTTAGATCTCTACACAACCCTATCTTGAGTTGTTCTAAGCTAAGGGAAAAGAATCAATGACCTTGTCTCTGCACCCGTGCTTTGAGCAGACCAAGATTTCTCCTGTTGCTTTGTTTTTGGAGGGAGAATGAGATGATAGATCTGTTCTCTGCCGAGTCCCTCTCTGGAGGAATGTATTCCAGGCTGTGTACTGCCAGGCCATTTCACTATTTCTCTGCAGTAGATTGAGAAAGCCCTGGTCTTCCTTCTTGTTCCTTAAAACACCCTGGGGATGAAATGCCTCAAAAAACTCCAATGGTCTGTATTTAGCAATCTAAATAAAATTGATTTATCTTCAGAGCTTCAGGCACTGATGAGGGATAAGGTGTAGAAGGAAGGAACCACCAAGTCATTGAAGAAATAGCACAGCAGCATGTGACATAAGCGGAAGTGGAACTTTTCACTAGTGTGGAGCACCCGGGCGACTGAGGCAGTGATGACATTGGGAGGCAAGCATGGGCTGGTACCCGAGAGAAAATGATATGGATAGTTCAGCAGGCCATATATATGGACAACAATAGGAAGATGGTATAGTTTGGAGAAATCCCACATTTTACCATCTTTGAAATGATCCTTGTGTACAGAAGCACAAATGTGGGGAGGTACATTCCATGTCAGTGCTGAAATTCAGAGGGGGCAGTGAGGAGAAGGCTGGGCGCTGCTGCAAAGGGAATGCGCTATCTTCAACTAAAGGTTGATCTTGTCTGCTGGAGCTGGAGATAACTAATGATGAAAGGGAGGTTAATTTATGTTAAAAATAGATGTCAAAAGGCCCATCTTCAAAATATCTACAAAGATGTGTATGTGAGACTTAGGGCATGGGATTCCTCACTGCTATTACCTGACACAGGATGGGAGTCTGAGCTCCAGGGTTTTTAATGGGACAGGTTAAATTTTCTTTCTGAGTGAAAGTTAATGTATTTAAATATACAGGAACAAATTCCCTTGTCTCCTGGAGCGTTAGGACATGACTCTCTGCTCTGCTGTAGCACTTTTCTGCTGGTGCTGCACATATGCTTTGTACCAGCGCTAACAAATGCTGTTCCAAAGCAGAGAATTAGACCTCAGTATGTAAAATAGGGAGATGAGGCAGAGTAATTTGAGCAGGAAATCCTGGGACATTAGTGATGCTCCGAGTGCAAATTTTAATATGGATTTAACTGCAGAGCTGCTACTGAGGCCTCCATAATGTTATTTTAAGGTTAATTTGGAAACCTCATTCAGCGTTTTGGCTGCCTAACAGCCGCTGTCATTAGCAAGAGTCGCATGGTTGAGTTCCAGTGCTCTGCTCTGAAAATCTCCCTCTCTCCACTTGTTTATGTACATGTAAATAAATGAGCAAATAGAGCACTCTTTGAAAAGATGACTTTTTGTGTATAATAGCAACCTGTTAATGTTTTAATCCAATCGTCTGTACTCCCACAAGGCAGGCAAAGGAGCTTCAGATCTGAGTTCTGAACCTTTTCTTAATGGCAGATTTCTTTGGTCAGAAGCAAGTCAAGCTCTCCCTTTGTCATCCTGGCTTATTTTTCAGTCTTGCTGTCTTTCCACGAGACAGCAGTGAGAGATTGCTATGAAACTAATTAATGTCTGACAGACAGATCGAACTGAATATCCAAAGGATTCAGAGTAGAGTTCATTCCCCTTTACAAAACAGAATACCACAAGGCAAGAAACATATAGATGACATTATTATACTAACAAATAGCTGAGGGAATTTTCTTGCTCATTTTATCCAAATTAGACAATTTAAGACAATTATGGTTAAATTCCCCTCCCAGACTGCAGCTCAGTTACCTTGATGTGTTGGTAGTTGTAAAGAGATACATATGAAATATTACCTAAGAGGCAAGCTGTGTGCTTTAGCAGACCTCTATTGTCTCTCCGAGTGCAACCACAAGGGAGAAATAAGGGTCATGTGTCATATATGCATAGCCAAAGTATAGAAGATTTATGACTTAGTGAATATGTAGATGTGCTGGTGTTCTTGACCAAGCTGTGGAAGCTGTCCTTGAGTGCGTCTGAGGTTTTACAGTTAAAAAAGGGGAACACTTCAAAGTGAGGAAGAGACAAACAATTACACACACGCAGCCTCGGAACACTCGGGCAGTGTTCTCTGCAATCACAAAAATAATGACTCCTCATCCTACTCTCTTGGGGGTGGGGGGGAAATTTCCATATTTTGGCTTTTGAGGCACTTTCAAAGCCATTTACTGCCGTCATTCACACACCGCTGGATTAAGAACCATATGCCTCTTAAAATCAGCAAGAGCGGATTTGCTGATTTAAGGAAAAGGGAAAAACAAATATAAAATAGGCAGATCGAGACCTACTTTTACTTCAAAGGGTTTAAGAATAACACCAGTTTGGAAGTCCACTCATTAAGAAATAGTTCCTAATTAACTGGATAGAGTGACAGCAGAAAATACCAAACGCCAGTGTGTTGACCACTGATTTCTACACTTTTTACTCACCAGTTATCCGTAATTGTTGAGTGCACATTCAACACAAGTTGTTGAGAGGCTTAAGCAGCACTTGTGGATCAGGAAAGGAGCATTTCGTGTGCTAATTGTTCTGTCAGAAGTAAGGGATGGTCCTGTGAGTGATCACAGCTTGCTACATTAGATTACAGTGTGATGCTAATTCACTGTACTTTTCAGTGCACTGATTTCAATGGTCAGAATTAAAACACCTTTCACTGGTGTTACTACTACCAGCAGTTGTGTTACTTAGGCTGCTGTCTGGAAATCCACATCTTATTGGATCTGTGCTGGCTTCTCTATAGATCAGCTCATGAACGTCCTCGCAATCCAGTGTGTCTCACACCTCTTTATACCAACATGTTCTCACCATGTCTGTGACCACAAGGAAAACATGGAAGTAATTGTAAAAGTGACTCCCTGAGTCTGCAACAGCCTGAACAAATAGCTTCAAAAGGGTTATGTGAAGGCCACTGGTCGAACTTCAAAACGCAGCCATCATCTCCTCAGAGTTACTGGTTGCAGTTGATGCTGGGTTGCAGCCCATATGACTCTATGTGTTGCAGCCCATAGAGTCACAGTTCCTGTACAGGGCAAGGGGATGGGGAGAGGTGCATTGGCAAACTTGGCACCTGCCAAAGCCAGTAAAACATTTGGAGTCTTCCACCAAATTTGAAATTATTCCTAAGCATTGCTGCAAAGGGAGATGGAAAGAAAATGTGCTCCCTCTTGATCTCGATTGCTTGTTCTATTTACAACCAACTGGCCCAATGATAATGTCATTCCCAGAAGACAGCATGATATTAAAATAACATCAGCATCAATGCAGAGAACAGGGATGCTGATACAGGGTTTGTATCTTCATGGCTAAATTGTAGTTATTAACTTTTCCTAAACTTGTGGCTGATTTTTCCTGTGTCAAGTTTTTTTTTGGGGTTTATTTGCTGCACCAAAACACTATTAAGGACAGATTTGCTTCTGCTTAACTTAGACTTCTCTTGCTTCAACATGGACTCTAATGCTTTGACCCACTTCTTCCTGGATATGTTTAGGACACCTAGATACACAGAAACTAAAAGGTGCATTCCTCTTCCCTTTGCCTGGTTATATTGCTGCTGGTGGTAGGAAATGGGGAGCAAGGAACATGGGAATATGATGGAATGACACAGTGCCAGCTGTGTCATTCCAACAAGGACCACTTTCAGTTTGCTGTTGGATTTGGGGGAACACAGGAACTTGTTTAACACAGTATTTTGTAGAAAGGACCTTGTTTATATCCCTCTTCAGTTTTAGTGCCTGGGTAACAGCTCTTGGGGAACATTTACAAGAGGTTGCATTGATTTCTCGTTTCTCTGAAGGCCCCAGCTGGAGCCTTTCATCCTATTTGGGGCAGTGTAATTGGGGAAAGATTTGGATCAGTTGGATGCAGTTTAGAGGAGAACAAGGAGAATAATCAGAACTTCAGAAAATGTGGCCCATGAAGATTAATAGAAATGGGTTACTGAGCCTGAGGCAAAGCTGTCTGGAAGGGAGTGTGATTGTTCTTTTCATGGATGGAGAAGTCTGCTCTCCCTATCTGTTGCGGACAAAGCAATGGGACTGAAGTGTAGCAAGATTGAAGCTGGATATGAAGAAAGCTTTCCTGGTCAGGGAGGTTGTAGCATCACTGGAGTAGGTTGCTGGAGTCTCTTTTACTGTGTCCTTTGTGTCTCAGGGACCTTCCCTGCCATACGATTTCATATATCTCCATGGAGTTCCTAGAACTGCTGTTATTCCAGTACACTGCTTTATTCCTGCTAAAGAGGCTATATGAATGAAGGAGAATTTCCCCTCCTTTTCCTGGAAAGATGCCATCAATAGGTGGAGAACCTGATGACAAAATACTTGTTTTGAGAAGAAGCGTCAAAAGCATCTAGGAAAGAAGGATCCCAGGGATCTGGGAGGCAGGACTTGACTGCTGTTAATATATACCACTCCCCAACATGGGTTGATAAGTGCTGTGTCTGTCACATGGAGCTATAAGTGTTTACAGAGCAAACTACAGTTCTCTGGAACAAACTGCTCTTTCCTTTATCAGTTTTCTTCCTTTTCATTTTCTTCTCCCTGTGACTAACAGGAGATCACGGCCCAGTTGTATCCTAAACACTGTTTTATTGTGCCTCAACCTCAACATCAGAGTGTATTGCATTTCAGCATGTTTGGGGCTTGCCCTACAAATGTATTTGCTGACAGAATTTAGCTTAGAAAATGAAAGCCTTTTGTTAATGAAGAAATTAGCTTATTTTTTGTGCTTTGAAGGGTCTGTAAATCTCTACATTTGCATTTAAGGGAGAGCTGCTTCTCTGTTAATCTGGATGAACCCTGAACGGGACTGTAAGGGGACTCAGGCCCGATGGCATGAGTCATTTCTCATCATTCATTTCTTCTTTTGAGGCCTTAAAAGCTTTCAGACAGAAACCTGATCTAAACCTCCCCTTAACAGACACGTAGGAACTCTGAGGACATTGATTGAATAAGTCGCCCAAACACATACCTTGGAATTCACTTTTTACTCCTGTTTGAAAGAGCAAACAATCACATGGTTGCAATAATGTAACTTTTGCTTTCATTATGACTGTATTCCCACCAGCTAATTACATTTCAGATACAAAGCCTGTCAACTTCCCTGCTCCACGGTGATAAAGGAACCTGCTGAGTAAAATAGCCACCACTGGTGTTATTTCAGGAAATATCTAGCTACTGTGGGAGAGAGTTCTTGGGTTTGTATTGAAGTAAAGAAACAAAACAGGAAAACTCTAGTAGATTTCTAGTACATGTAAGTGTCTATAATGATCAATAGGATTGGGCAACGTGACTTAAAATGAGTCGTAGTCTTTGTTTAAGGAACCTGCCTGGTTTTACTTGCATGTTCTTTTTCTCATTTATTGAGAATACTGACTGAAACTGAGGCCCTCTCCACTGGGAGTTAAGGTAGCAGCTTTTCTTGTCAGCCCGGGTGGGCTGGAGCTATTCCAGAGGAGTACAGTACAAACAGCTTAATTTCCTCCCAGCTATTTGCTACCACTGATGTCCTGGAGGTTATCACCCTAACCAGCTTCACCAGCTGTCTGGGGAGAAAAACAGTCCTTCTGCACTTCAGTGCTACTGCAGCCAACTTAGTTCGGAGCTGTTTTAACGAAGCCATCTGATTTTTATGTTCTTTTTCTCCTCTTTTTCTTTTCAGTTGAGCAAATGAGAGCGCTCACAGATATGGATTTGCCAGCTGAAACGTGAAGGTGGCATCTCGCAGCAGCAGGGTGGTGAACAGCCAAATCAAGCAGGGGTGAAGGCAGCATCTTTCACTGCATGGCCCTTTCCATAATCCGCTTCTGGGTGGAACATAAAGGCGCTTCCAGAGGTAGGTTTAGAGGCCCAGCTGACAGGTGCTGACTTGTTTAGCTGCTGTGTGTTGATTGCATTTGATTGTGTGCCCATAACCTGAGCAGATTCCAGAAAGGAGTTATATTCTACTTATGGCAAGTTCCTTATGCAATACATCATGCTTTTGGTGTGTAGCTTGGCCTTGGTGCAGCACTCATGGGAAGGAGTGAACTCAAATTAAGTGTGAATGAGGCTTTGAGGGGAGCTGGTGCTTTCCTGCCTGACCTGGCCCATGTCAGAGGACATATTGCTGTTTTGAGCTGTGATTTGGAGGAGGTGTTCACCCACCAAAGCATCGCAATATAGCTTCTGTCTCACTCTGCACCAGGGCTGAGGTGCCTTACTGTGTTGTCTGAAATGAGAGGAATAGCAGCACTATGAGGAAGGGCTGGGAGATAAGAGTGAATGGGAGGGAGGGGTGATGAATTCTTACTTAATTGCCCTCAGTAAATGAACACCAGATGCTTAGGAGGACACCCTTTCTACTCAAGAAGAAGCTCATGTCCAATAACTTCAGCTTTATAAAGGCTCTCTCGGTAGGTTGAGAGTCCAAACACACAGCGGCATGGCTCTTCAGTTATCTGGGTATCTCACTTAGCAAAATCAATAGCAAGTGGTGCTTCGGAACCTATATGGATCTGGTTCATAATATGTAGCAATGTGTCCAGATGTTTGGCTCAGTTGAGGTGAATGGTACTTGGCCAGTGGTCTGGAATGAGTACTGTGTGAATTACTACTTCTTGGTTTTGGTGTGTCACTCGTGAACTGTGTGATGCTCATCCCTGTTCTGAGGCCTCAAAGCCTGTGTACAACATGTGTTCCTGCAAAGACCTCAGAGTCACACAAAAGTGGCACATTGGCTTTCTGCAGAGTTTTTTTTCCCATGGGGAATGGTCACCCTGAAAGGTCTCCGTTGCTATGACATGAACATACTCATGGGCACGTGTCAGTCTCTGAACCTTTATGCTTGTAAATATATGCTGGAAACAGTGTGTGATTTCTAGGACACAATGATTCAGACCCTCTGCTTTGCTGATTAACATGCCACTACCTTCTTCAGTGCCATAACATGCTTTTATGCTAGTAAGAATCTGTGCCAGAGGACTAAGGAAGCAGGAGTGTATAATCAAGTTTTACTCTAATGTTATTAAATAGCTCTGGCCTTGGAAACGAGCACAAATACTCCCTTTATACATGAAATGGGCCTGAATGGTTAGGTAGATGTACAAGTATCCTGTTGGTTGAACACTCTTCATGCTATAGTTGTTCTTCTGAGCATACTTGGAGTTTTGAGAGGAAGTGGTGAGGACACGGTGCCTTAAAAAAGCCCTAATACTGCAAAGTAATTTTTTTCCATACATTTTCATGAGTATTTTTTCTTATGCATTGCACAGGTCCTAAATACATAAGATACATCATTATCTGCTGGCTTGGCCCATTGAGTAAACAATACTTGGGTTTTCTTAAGTATGAATATATTACGTTCCTCCATATACAAATGGAGTGCAATGGCTTCAGTGTGGGGAACATAATACAGGTTTTAAACTCCTGCCTAATTATGCACTTAACCAAGCCAGGAGGACAGTTCCTTTAGAGCCATTCTGGCCTGTCAAGTAAATAATATGCATTTTACAAAACTAACTAATTATGGATTTACCCACGGGACTGTCAAAGATCTGAAGATGCAGGTAAGTAATATGCACTTTACAGCTAACCATGCATGGGGAATTTGATTTAATTAAAAATGTGGTAGGTAAAAAGAGTAAACAATGCCTATCATCTCTCAAAAGCCAGGAAATTCAGGTTCAGTTAGCTCCTGTGCATCTTGAAAAGTCAATGTACCAGTGAGAAATATCCAAGACCAGGATTCACGTGGGTAGAAGGATTTTCTTTGAAGGAGATCTCATTGCTTTCCTGGAGCAATGTGTGACTCAAAGTGTCTCTTCTGGCCATCAGGATGTCAGCCTCAGGGCTTCTCTTGAAGATCCCTGTGCAGGTTCAGGGTTGGAGTGCCCAGCCTCTGCCTTTACTCACACTTGAACGCTGGCCTCAAGTTTAGGGGAGATTTATGTTAGGTATAAGGCAGAAGCTCTTCCCTGTGAGGGTGCTGAGGCGCTGGCACAGGGTGCCCAGAGGAGCTGTAGCTGCCCCATCCCTGGCAGTGTTCAAGGCCAGGTTGGACCCAGGGGCTTGGAGCAAGCTGCTCTAGTAGAAGGTGTCCCTGCCTGTGGCAGGGGATTGGAACGCGATGATCTCAAGGTCCCTTCCAACCATTCCGTGAGTCTATGATTCTATGATTTTTCCCAGGATTTTTGTACTACACTGGCTGCAGGCCTGACTAGGGAAAACAAAAAGAATGGAAAACTGAGTTAATAAATGTGTTTTATTAATATGTATTTGCCACGGTGCTGGTGGAATTGGTGATTCTGCTTAGGGGTACGAAGAGGACTTGCTGTAAGCTGCCATTGTGCTTTTTCTGAGCACCAGAAAAGAAACACTAAGGCTTGAGCGCTCCATCACATGTGTCTTTGAAACACATTGTATGGAGAAGAAGGCAAAGGTGGCATCGAGACTTCTCAAGAGGTTTGAATGAGGGAAATATCCTGAGCTTAATCCTGCCATGTACCAAGAACGCTGTGTGTATCTTGGTGTGTCCCTAACCCTCTGTGTACATGACTGCATGAAAATTCATGCCTGCGGAAGACTGATGTTTGTGCAGACTACCTTATAATTTATCAAACCAAGGAAATCCAGATCTTGGGTGAAAGGATAATTAGGAGTGTTAACTAGGGTAAATGAGTAGTGCAAGTGCTTCTATGTACATACGCATACTTTGATGTGCTAAACCAGTGATTTCTTCACTGAAGGCTTTAAGAGGTAAATCTGCAAGATTGCAGACAGCACATTTCCTTAGGAAAGAGTCACTTGACACAAAAGCAGTAAACAGCCAGTTAATGGTGACCCATTATTCCACTTCTCACACATATGTACAAAGCTATTATTTTATTTTTATTGAGCTTTCCTCTTTTTTTTCCTGAAGTCTGAAAAACAATGTTGGGACAGCTAAAATACACCGGTCCCCTCTCAGATTGCTGGGTGATACACAAATACATTGTCTGACACTTTCCCCACCCAGTTTTGTGCACCAAAGTTGCGTTCTGCATATAAATTCCTGCAAGCTATTGAGATCACAAGTATGAAATCTGAAACTCCTGGTTCTATGATGATAAAGGGACGTGTTCTTTAAAAAAGCCCAGTTTTGCTGCAAGCAATGAACATGCTATGTGGAAAGAGACCTAGATTTGAAGTAGAGTTTGAAATGCTGCAGGGGTTGCATTACATCCTTCTAACACTTTTTCCTTGGTCAGATAGAAGCTTTTTATTGTTGTTTATGTGTTTACTTTGTGAATATTAGATTGGAAAACTTCTATTAACCCTCTTCTTGGCTCCTTTTCTCCCCCTGCTTTCCCTGTCACTCACCAACTCTGCATTTACTGAGCATCGCGGTTCTGTTTCAGAGCTGCAGAACTATGTTGTTTAACCAGAAAAACATCCCCAGCATTTTCTCTTTCCTTAAAAACACCCCATTCTTTTTAAAACACAAAGTGGATTTGTGCTATTTGATTAATTATTGAAACCAGATGCAGAAATTTATTATCAAGAAATCAAGTTTCATGCTAGGAGAGATTGGAGCACAGTCAAATTAACAACCTGCTTTGTGTTTGAACTGTATTATGGTCTCACCATTCTGCTCTGTTTCTCACCAAAAAAAAAACCCAACCCAATAGCAGTGATAACTGCACAAAAACCCCCAAACCCACAAGTGCTGTTTATTGCCTAGAAAGAGCTGGGTTTGCTCCTACGGAAAGCAGAGGAGTGGAATGAGGTAGTGGCAAGCGGTGAGGGTTTCAGGACCAAACACTGCAAATAAAACTCACCTGGAGCTTTTGAGGAGTGAAAGATCAAGACTGCACTGAACAATTCCTTTCCAGCAATTGCCTTGACCGTTGGGTCACCATTGCAAAAATAATATGATAATCTTTACATTAACTTCAGTAGTTTTCTTTGTGCCAATTGCTCCTATTGTTACGAAGCTCAGCTAAGCTGCCATGATGGGAGGTGTATTACTGGACTGCTTAAGAGAAGACTTGCTTGAGTTCTCAAGCAAGGTGAATAGGACTTGGAGAATCTGACAAAAAATGTTTTATCTGAGCTGTTCTCTTAATTAAATTAGTCCCATTCCAATAGCCAGCTGAATAGTGATGTCAAGGAGGAGACAGCCACCTTACGAAACCTTTCCTGTAAAACTCCCTGTATTTTTAGATCCTTGGATTCTTTCAGTGCCATCTGTAGCTCACACATCACATTCTCCACCATGCCATTACCTTACAGAAGGAGATGAAAAATAAGGAATTATTTTATCTAGGTCAGAAAGGGAATACACTGAGAAAACTCCTCTGTGAAGGGAGAAATCAAGCCACCGCACAACATTAGGGAACACCAGGTGCTTTAATTTAGATATTCTTTCAATATTACCCATTTTAGCAGCAGCACGTCAGGATCATGTACGAGCCGATGCTGATGTTATTGCTGGCTTAAACAAATTCTTGCCTCAGCTTTAGGCAATTCAGAAGCCTTTTGAGCTCCTTGCTTCTCTGGTGCCCGATGGCCAAATCCTGCTCCTGCTGTCTGTTGGGGAGCTCTTCACGAATGGGTACCTTTTGCTGCGTGATTAAGACCCACAGGATCTTAGGATGTGTGTGAAGGTTTCCTCTTGTCCGAGCAAGGAAATTGTGTGGGTTTTTTCCTTTAGCATTCTCCCAAAGTACACCAAGAATTCAGAGGGAATTAGAATAACAATTTCTGTGGAATTTTCTTGAAGCAGAGGGGAGAACTGTGCTTGCCCAGGGCTTGACAGCTCTCGACAGTGCTGCAGCAAACCCGATGCGGAGTGTGGGCTGCGTACCGTAGAGTGTGAGTGCCCTCTGCTGCAGCGGGCCACGCTGCACACGCTGCAGAACCTCGGTTTGCTTTTACTCTTCTTAACCCACCAACAAAGGTGTTTTATCCTGGTGATGCACAGGGAATGTGCTGGTGGCACCGGATCTGATTGAGGACCGGGCTGTGTTCTACGCTCGGTTGGATTTAGTGGTGCCAGCAGTCAGTGGAGTTTACTCAGCTGGCACCTATTGTAAATATCATAATATTCTTATGAACGTTTCCAAAGCTGTAGTAAGAAGCTCTGTGAATAATTCCATATAGATACATGAATAAAGTGAAATGCTTTGAAGTACTTAAAAGTAAGTTTTAATATATTCCCTTAGTGCTCAGGTCATTTACGGTCAGAGTTCCCAACTCATTTATATATAACAGCTTAAAGGGAAAAACAGTAAATCTTAAGTTTCCCAGGTGGAGCTTCTACAAAATTCAGCAAATCTATTTAAAACAAAGCATTTTAGCTGTTAAGCATCCATATTATTTTGTGCTTCTCCATATAACTTCTACTGACAGCAGCTTTTATGGAATACTAATATTCTCTCACACACATTGCATATCCAAAGCTACTAATTACAAATCCCATTTTACACAAGCTTTGAAAAGGAAGCTCCAACACTTTGTAGAATATTCTTTTAAATAGCCTGGTACAACATTAAATAATCATTAGACAAAGATTATTATAAAATCAGGCTGCCAAATTACTGACTTTGTGTTTTCTGCAGCCCTAAGCCTTCATTTTTTCCTCAAGCAAAACTCCCACTGATTTGAGAAACGCGAGTTTTAGGTCTAAGTGAAACACCCATATGAACTGCACTGTAGCTGGATATGGTATTTTGGTACTATCTAGAAATCAAGTGCAGATTGTATATTGTGAACCTGTAACTGGGAAACTGCTTGTTTCCTTGCCAAGTGGTCTGAGGGCATCAATAGGATCTAAAGTAGCTTCACAGGTATTCCTGTGAATGTCAGTTGGAAACAACTTTAAAGTGAATTCCAGGTTCATGATAAGCAGCGTGTTGAGATCTGCCATAAAAGACAGTTCTTCAGTTGGAGACCGGTGGAAAAATGCAGCCTGTGGTAGGCTGTAATGAATGGAAGCAGCTTACATGGTATCTCACAGTGACCTCTTTTGAAAAAGGCCCTGTAAGAAAGACGGTGAGATGCTTTTTAGCAGGGCCTGTTGTGACAGGATGAGGGGTGATGGTTTTAAACTAAAAGAGGGGAGATTCAGGCTGGATTTGAGGAAGGAATTCTTAACAATGAGGGTGGTAAAACATTGTGAGAGGTTGTCCAGAGAGTGGCAGATGAACCAAGCCTGGAGACATTCAGGGCCAGGCTGGATGTGGTTCTGGGCAACCTGATCTAGTTGAAGATGTCCCTGCTCATTGCAGGGGTTGAGCTTTGTAGGTCCCTTCCAACTCAAACTCTTTTACGATTCTATGATTCGCTGAAAATGCCTCCATTCTTTTTTTGTCCCCAGTTCAGCACTATTCCGGATAGAGCCTTGAGCAATTTCAAGTGTCACCATGAAATGAATGCAGTGAAAAATCAATACCATTACAATTTAGCGCCACACAAGTTAGCTCAAAGTGACTGTGCTGTAGAACTGACTGGAAGGAGCATCCCACAAGTAGCGCAGGTGGCGCAATACATCTGTGCCTCCTGACACCTCGGTTCAAACACGCGTTAGTTTTGTTGGCTCAGATCAGTATTTTTGCCTGCTCCCCACAATGATGTAAATCAGAACTAATTTAGTAGTCCCTGCCCAAGAAATGTGTATTGCAAAGCTCTGCAAATCAGGACTGAAATGCCTTGACAAAGCCGTGTGTGGTAAATTCATGCAGAGATATATCTTCCCTGTATCTTCTGCTGCTCCGTGCTATTGTTCTTTTGCTTCCACAAAGATTGAAACTCACCTCAAATCTGGAAGATAAATCAAATTCATAACCTTAAGTGGATATGCAATTCCATAGAGAACAAGCCTGACAAAGACAGTGAGGCTAATACAATTGTAAGACAGCCGACTAGCCTAGGGGTTTCCTTTAATGTTCCTTCTACTGCAATCAGACGTTGGCACACATTCAGACCTGGTGCAGCAGGAGCTCTTGAGAGCTACATGAGATCCTGGGCTAATGAGACTGTTTTGAGCACTGCTTGCTAAGTTCATGGGGAATGTCAACGCTTCCTGCCCTAGGAGGTCACAAAGAAAGATGCAAATATGTGGCCAAGTTGAAGGTTGGACTGAAACTTGAATGAATGACATTGAAGGTCTGTGCTGAGAACCGGCTGGAAGCAGGAAACGCTGTTATCTTGGATGTCAGCATTTCTAAGTGCTGCTGGATAAGTACAAGCATGGAAGAGAAGTAGTGTCCTGAAACTACAGTGCTTTTTACTTTCAGTACCACACCGGGTAACTGCAACTTCTTCACAATGCACATGAATTCTGTCTGTTTGGATAGTAGATCCTTAGACTGGATCTCTTCACCCCATGTCTTACACAGGCAGAATTTTAAGAGCTAAACTTAAAACTGAAATAGGTTCTGGAGTGTTGGGATTTAGCCCTTCGCCTGAAACAGAACTGTCTGGATCCAGGCACTGTTTAGTAAGCTTGGCCTTCTTATAAACACCATTTGTCTTTTCAGTTTAAAAGCATCTCTACAGGGAGTCGTGGGTGAGCAGGGCTCCCAAGAGCTACCTTAATACCATGCCATGAATCACCTAGTGAGCTGGCTGCTGTTTAAACACCTTCGCCTTCAGCTCTGCCATCCCTCCTAGCACCTCATTCTCAGCTGTGTAAGGCTGGGGAGTTGCTCTCATGAGAGCTGCTGAGAATATGATTCTATGAAATATCATAGGTAGTTTTGAGGAGTGCATCTTGTTCAGTATCACATAGTACTATAAACATTTTGTATAGGATCTATCATATAACGTGTCTGACATTGATTTACAAGCTGTTAATATATTGCTGCTCTGGAACTGGACAGCGTAAAGCAAATAAACTAGCTGAAGCTGAGCCTCAAAATGAGAAGTAGTTGTTGCCTCTACTGTTACCAACTTGGTTGTCTTTTTGGTGCCTCACTCACAAAACTTAAGGAGGTGGCAGACTACTGTTTGTGCTCTTAATGTCAGAGCTTCCTTTTATGTGTTTCCCTTTAGAAAAAACGGGTTTCAAGCAGTCAGAACATACGGTCTTGTAACTCTACAAAATTGTAGCTTTATTAACTTCATGCAAGTTGTTACCAGGAGAGTTCTGTGCAGATATTGGAATGAAATCCGTACTTCTGCAGGAGCATCTACACGATTCTGAAGAAGTTAGCATGGCACAGGACAAGTGTTTGCTCCAGTGCTCTCAAAACATAATGTGAAGCCAGAAATGAAGTACAAATTCTGGTTCATATGCTCTGTACCTTTCCTGCCTTCCACACAAACCCATGAGATGCAGCTTCCTGCATTTCTTCCTGACACGTTGCCTTGCAAAGACCAAATTCAGAAAACTCATTTCACATGCCTGGTTTATCTCCATGATTAATTCCAGGTTATGTCCATGTGGGATGGCCCAGCCCAATCACTGTGCATGCTACCATTTCCTAGGTGGAAAGCATGTGTAGTCCTCTGTCTTCCTGTCTCTCTTGTAGGGTAGGGAGATTTTGACGTGTTCTTCTCCATCTTGAGGTTCCTTCTGAAATTGCCAGTCTGGTTGCTCAGCAGCTTTTGTGCTTTTATGTGGATAGCATGGATATTTTAAATAGCCACCATAGAGAGGATACTTCTGCTGTAGAATTGGAACCAATTTTGGTGACTGTCTGTGAAACCCAAGAAGCCATAAGGCCTTAATTGGTCCAGGAGCCATATAGAATATTTTTAGCTGTTTTAAGCCCTTCCATCTCTATGCTAACAGTGCACATTTGGGAGGATAATTGTATATCAATTTCAGATGCAGGTTCCTTTATTGAGAGGAAATATCAGAAATTAAACCTTTACAAGTATCCAGAAGCAATTATAAAATGAGTAGATTATAGCGGTAATACTGTAAATGGAAATGCACTGAAATGTCAAAGTACTTGCCATAAAATGTAGCAATAACATGATACTAAACACAATATAGAGAGATTTCAAATATTAATACCTTTATTATTTTCTCTATTAATACTGATAAAGTTCAAACAATCATCACCAAGCTGATCAGGGGAATAATAATATCATTACCATCATCTGCGGGAGGGAGCTATAATGGTGCTGTCATTCTGTCCTACTGGAAGATCACTTACGAACCGAGCTGGATTCTGACATAAATCCCTGGAGGTAAATGACAGGACATTACAAGGCTCAGAGGATAATTGTAAACTCGCATGCTAATGACTCAGACTTGTAAAGATACCAATCCTAACAAAAATGGGAACAAATAGTAAATTAATTTTTCAGCTTGGTTGGCACTGTCTGCTCGGGAGAAAAGTTCATTGTATCTGACGGCTTAGTGAGCTTTGCTTGCTCTATTTATTCCACTCCTATTTCCTTTATGGGGATCTGTACATAATACACCACCCCTCCTAGCTGGTTTATTTAATGGCCTAATCAGCAGGCAGCTGCTGGAGTTTTAGCAGGATTGAGATGCCTTATTCCTGCAGAAATGCCTGCTTTGCAGAGAAGGCTTCTGAGCTGCTCAGACCAGGAGACCTCTGACACATGCAGGTTGGTGCAATACTTGAACGTCTTCTAAAATCTATAGCTACTACTCTATCACCTTGGGTGATAGATCAAAGTCTACACGTATGTCTACACAGTGCTTAGGTGTCAGAAACAGGGTAAGCAATATCTGCATCTAACATGGAAATTCCGAGCACAGCCCTGCCACTGTTTATGTCTATAGTACCTAATTTTAACCTTCAGTATGTCCATATATTTTCATGCGGCTGAATTCCATTGTCACACTCACCAGCATGAATCTGTCACATCTTACTGATGCTGAGAGGATGTAACTTTGTCATCTGCTGAGCACTCTGCTTTTCATGAGAACGTGTTCCTTGTGCCTCTCTTTAAAACAGCGTGTCACAGGAGGCACTGAAGGCGCAGACTTCATATTAAGCATGCATGCAAGTGCTCTCTTGGATTGGGAACACAGCACTCACCTTCTTGTGGGAGCAGAGCCAGGCAGGTAAAAGCAGAATTTAGTCCTTCTGTTTCTTGAGGCCACACAAAGAACACAATGCAATCTTCTTTGTTAGTTATGCAGACTATGCGTGTGCCTATGGGAGATTTTCTTACTGTGTTTATCTCCTTTTTCTTACTATGTTCAAGTGAGATGGTCATTAAAAACTGTGGGGAGCAGAGTACAACTAATCCTGTGTTTTTCCTCTTCAAAATAGATTTTGCGTTGATACATTGATTTTTTGGTTTGTATGAGCTACCAACATCTGCCAAATTCAGTCACATCAGTGACTGATTTTATTAGAAAGAACTATATCAAATAGTTCTTTGCATTAATAATAATCATTAGATATTTACATTCAAGAGACTGAATACATATAAACCATTATATTACTTAAAGATACAGATACTCCTAAAGGACCCTATTCTGGGTACCAGATTTACCATCAGGGGCATTGCTAGCTGCTAAGGATGGGTTGAGGAGCAGCAGGGCCTCAGGCAGAGCTGTGGGCCACATTTGTTGTTAAGGGATGGAGTACGTTTCTCCTGCACTGTGGAGGAGTCTGCTGCTCATCATGTACTTCACAGGTATGGTTTGAAAGTTGTTTTGGTTTTAGTAACAACAACAACAACAATAAGAATTTGCAGCGGAGCAGCCTGTGCATTTAATTATAATACTGAATATTAATTAATAAAACACATCAAAAATAAGTTGCTGGCTGCTGTATAATTAGCTATCTACACCCATCAGATCAAAGTATGTAAATGAACTACATTCTAATAAGCCCCACTGTTTAGCTCAAGAATGATAATGAATCTAATTTGCCTGCCTTAACTTAGCCAAAGCCACTAACTATGTGATTTTCTTTTCTTTGTACATTTTTCTGAGCTGGTACAAACCCGAGATAATCAATAATGGGGAATAGTCTCCTGAGTGATTCCCACTAATGCTAATGGGAGTTAATTGCTTATATTTAGAGGAGACTGTGCAGTTCTGGCACCCCAGTGAATATAAATTACACAGTGGCGGAGACTGCACAATGGGCTAAATCATCCCCACCCACAGGAGGAGGAAAGCTATCTGGGGGAAAACTGCTTTATTCCTTCTGCAGCATCTTGTCTGGATGCTCACAGGAGGGTTTTGCTGCCCAAGTGAAAGTGGTCTCACGGGGCATGTCCCAAGGCTCCTCAATGGACCTGGGACCTCTGAGATGTGTCCTTGGTGCCCACAGCCCCACGTTGGTGACCCCTGCACACTCTGCTTTGTGTGGCTTTAGAGTTGTCAATGCAAGGCTCGGCGTGCTGGGAGGAGCCGGCTCTAGGATTCCTCCTATGTATCAGATGGATATAGCCATCCCAGCTTCAGACTCTACCCTGCTCCTTTCAGCTCTCTGCTGAATAACCACAGAAAAGGGAACAGCATCTTGTCTGTACTCCCACACTTTTCCTGTCCCCATGTTTCACTTGCATTTTGTCCTCCTCTTCATTTCCTCACACCTGCTCCAGGGCACAAATGATAACCCTGCCATAGACTGCTGGCACCAGAAAGTCCCTGAATTCACTGGCACAGGGCACAGCAGCTGTGGGGTTTCATTTCTCCTTTGTTGTCTTGGCATCTGCTCACTGCAGTTCAGCATTGAAGGGCTTGGAAAGTGCAGCTGGAAGAATAGCATCAGCTCAAGGCATTTGCAGCTCCTGAGGTGGGGTCAGGTAGCCACAGGAGGACCCACTTGCTCCTCTTTCTTCATCCGGGTAGTACTGCTTGGAGGAAGGTCCTAGCCAGGAGATCTGGCACCTTGGACATGTCCCATGGTGAAACCAGTCTCTGATGGGTGATACTCCCCTATTTCCCTCCTTGGTGGCACAGGCATGGTACTAATGTGGAGAAACAGGGTTTTTACCCTGTTTTTACCTTTTTTTGATAAGGAGTTTGTCAGTCCCTGTTTTGAAGGGCTGTGCAGGGACACTGGGTTGTCAGTTCTCTCATTGACGTCATGGAGAACTGAAACTCTGCCACTTCACTTCTTAGTCTCTGAACATTCTATTTAAATTAAATTGGCCTGACATGCCTCTATCCATTTTTAAACAAGAAACAAGACAAAACAAACAAAGGCGATTGCAGTTTAGCTGAGTCTGTGAAAAGTGCTGTATTATCTCAGTGACAAAAAAACCCTGTAGACTTACTGGAAGATGAAATTCTGTGTATTGTTAGGCTATAATTTAGGCACTTCAGGATTTAAAAAATTATATGGCTGAGTTATTTACAGCAGAAGAGAGGGAGTTGTGCCTACAGATTAGCTTCTTGTCATCATGTTTTTAAATCTGTAATGGGCATAATGGAGTCAGCTGTACAATGGTAATTTGCAAAGCCCCATTGATTTCAATGAAAGTGCAATGAGGATGGTTAAAGGTATTGGGAGGGCTGGTGCTTCCAAATGAAGAGAGATTAAAAAGGGCAATATTAGTAAAAGGAACAAATAGAAATGAATGGGATTAGATAGAAGGCTTGCAGTACTGAAGTCCAGGCACAGGGTAGCTGATCACTAGAGTGAAATCTGCCTGTGTTTAAACAGAAGTCAAAAGGTTTTGTGCTTCCATGTAAAGTATCTGACTTCTAAATGCATGTTCTCATCTCTCAGTAGCTGCATTCCAAACTGATGTTTGCATCTACCGACTGCTTTTTAGGTCACTCATTGCTCTTATTTTTATCAAATGAGGAGGAAAGGAGGAGTGCTGAGAACACCAGGAATGTGTGGATGGCGCCTGCTTCAGCTGGGAACAGGAGCAGTGCCAAAGAAGCAAGTGTAGCAGTGACCTGCTTCCAGTTGCTCGCAGCTTTGCCAAACCTGAACCACTGGAGCAGAAGTTCTCTGCTCCAGCTGTCTCCTTTAAGCTCAAACTTTTAGACAACTTTGGCTGAAGCGTTCCAGAGATGAAGCTGGGAAGAAACACAGGATAACCTTTTCACTGGGTACCTCAGGAAGCCATCCATGCATGCTGGTGAAGAGGCAGTTGGATACCACCAAGGAGTTCTGGATTTGTCACCCCAAGAACAAGCCATGGCTAAAGGAAGTATTTGAAGCTCAGTGTGAGTCAAGAGTAGGTGAAGTCAAAAGTGTTTTCAAGGACCCTCTTGATTACTGGGCATAGAGGAGTGTAGTTCATGCAGTGAATCAGTGTCCTGCTCTCTGGTTCAAGCTCAGTGCCTAAAGCTTCCCAGCTCAGCTGATCTGGAAGGCTTCAAAGAGGCTGCTTTTGAGCTCCCAGTGATGAGTTTAACAGTAAAGTGTCACCAACGTGACCCTCGTTCCTCATCCAGTGAGAAGTAAGAGCTTGTCCTGGCCTTTCTCTGCCTTCTTAATATCTGCACTGGCTTCTGCTGTGAGCAGTTCTGTTGGTCCTAGTGTGAACTTGGCACTGCCTTTTGCACAACATGAGCTGAACCAAGAGACTCAATGGCCCTTTTTCTTGTTTCTTTCTAATCAAACACTATCACATTAAACTGCTTCACAAAGTCCTCTCTTTATTACTTACCAAATCCTTTCCCAGAGGAATGTCCTGTTACTCTGAAGGGAGGACTGCTGTTTTGCGGTGACATCTTTGCGGCAGTATCTAGAGACCGTTCCAACCAGGAATGGTGTTTCCTTTCACTCTTGTTGAGTATCTCCCCAGATATTACCAATGACAGCTTTCAGGAATCAGTTGTTAAGCATCATCAAGGCTTAAATCAGTGAAAAAACGATGACTTATTTACTGACGGCAGGTTCAGCATCATAAGAAGTGTGAGTATCAGCAGTGAAGACCTGGAGTTGTCAGTTCTGTGCCATTTTGCTGTCATTGTTGGTATTCAGCATTTAATTTTTATGCAGCCAGCATCTTTACTACTACTATTACAAATGGTTCTCTGAGGTTCAATGATGTTCTCATGCTCACATGAGAATGGTAAGTAGATGAAGACAGTTTCTGGTGTATGGAAAGTACTTTATGCTAATTCAATATCATGCTGGAGAAGAATTCTTACACATTTGCAGGTCTATTTTATTATTCTCCTTTAATTCCTGTCTTAAAGCTCTGTTGTGACAGGGGGTTAGGCATAAATTTAACAGCAACTAGGCAGCTGGTGTGCAGAGACCTCTGCCCAGCAAGCTGACCGCTATCATCACAGCGGGTTTTTTAGCTCTTTCCTGTTTGTATGTAATCACATACTGTGCCTTGCCCTACATTGCACTTACAAGCACTCTTCAAAGTGTTTTGTGTTCGTGTGACACCTAGCATAATGTTACTAGCAAGTGTCAAAAACTTGCGTATATGTGTAGGTAAGCACATATACATGTATGTACATGTGTGTGGGGATGTGTTTAGGAAGGCTTCTCAAAATGGTCAGTAAGACATGCCACAGGAGACCCCATTTAAAAACTTCCTTTCACCACTTCAGTTTTTCTTTGTAAGGACATTTCATCCTTTCATGATAATAATGATCAAAACTTCTTATTTACAACATAAGCAGAGCTCTCTTCCATGCGCTAAGGAGTCAAAAACTTGCCTTCTTACTGTAAATCATGACTTTTCTAGACCTGTGTTGTGACGTTAAGCCAACTGAACTGTCCTGAAGCGCTAGAAACAATTTCTTTTACATGAGCTTGTCATCATTTGTTACTGTTCTCATCATCAGGGGTCCAGGAAGTTTTATGTCTGGCACTGAGCATGAAAAGGTAGCAATCCTGCCAAGGAACAAAAAGAAGCATCAAGATTCATTTCAAGGTGTTCTGTGTCTCTGCATTTTCAGGACTCAAGGCTCTGAAGCAGCTAAATAGTTACATCAGTGCTACTTCCATTGAACCAGTTTTACATGACTGAGCTATAGGCTCTTTGTATAGAAGGTCTGAATCACCAAACATCTCATTTCAGGCAGCAATGTTAACAATAAAAATACTACTTCATTATCTTTGTAGATAGTCAAGTGTATCTAGATTGCCTTTAAATTCCAACTTCACTTTTGTAAATCGTGTTATGATTAAGGCACGCAACAGTGCATCCATTGAAATAATTGTATCCTCTGCTTTTAGGAAGCAGGGGGATATTTGGGGGAATATATTTGTATGTAAATTGCATCTTTTGAGTTAGGAGACATATTTATTTTAAAAGAGACTCTGAATGTCCCATAAGACTGCAGGGTTTTGTGGCCATCTTTTGTATTGGATGCAGCAAACTCCACACCTCTGTGCACAGAGACAACCGCCTTGTTTGCCAAGACAATTCATTGTAAAATGAATTTGAAAGCCATTACATACCTCTGCATATATGTGAGGGGATAGAAAGGGGATAAGAAAAGTACATTTAGTCAGTCTTTCTTTCTCCGTCTTTATATTCGTAAATATAGTGGGGCCTCTGGGATGACGCTTCTCTTTTATTGTGGTAAATCTATTGACTTAAATGGGATAACTTGTGTAGAGAACTGACATTCAGATCAGTGATAGAGCATTAAGGAGCTCATTTCTGTGTGGTTGAGCCTGGACATAAGTGCAGTTTTTCAATCCAAAGTGTATTTTATTGTGAACTATGTTCTTATACTTGAAAGTAATGTGAGCTCTTTATCTGACATTGACAGTCCAAATGTGGGATTTCAGTGGAAGAACATCTCAATTGCATCAGTTAGACTGACACAAGCATCAAATCCATGATCTATTCTCACATTTACTCACATCTTTCCTTTTTGGTTAGGTTTATCCAGGAAAAAAACTTGGATCCTTAGAGGTGAGCCGTACATTGCAGCAAATGGACTTATTTCCAGGGTATAGAAACTGGTTCTTGTTTGTGTGTTTAAACTCATTCTGTATAGCTCCAGCTACAGGCTAAGACAGAATGTTTCCTAGCCAAAAGGAAAAGAAGAAAGAGAGGCATACCTGTGGCACTTTGTTTTTCTCAAAATCACACCTTTTGGACCTGATACAAAGCCTCACAGCAGATTGCAGGCTCTTCATTGCTGTCAGATAGATTTGGGTAGCCCTTCCCTGCACTAGGGCTCCCATCATCACCCCAGCAAGCCACAGCTAGTGGGTGTGCTCATAGAGCCCCAAGGAGAAGCACAGTGTTTTACAGACAGGCCTGCAATCAGCCCAGTGTCTGATACTCATTCAGTTCTTCAGAGCATGTAGCAAATGATCTGGGAAAGTGTTTCTTTAGTGAATTAAATCTTAAGAGAGCATTAAGCAACCTGCAAGATAAATGCAGCACAGAAACATGGGAAGCTGACAGAAACCTACAGGGAGCTGGTTAAAATCTACTTCACTCGAGTGGCCAGAGCCTAAGAGTACAAAGAGGTCAATATATCCATAATTATTATTACAATTTCTGTTTAAAATATGCCAAGTTCTTTAGGAGAAAAAAAGAGTTTCTTTAAAAAAACCTTTTAAATTACAGCTTCAAAGCATTAACTTGTCGAGTAGCTTCCTAATTTCCCCAAGGATCAAAGAAATAGGCATTAGGATTCCTGGAGCAAGACAGAGACTTAATATTCTGGATTTTTAATATACAAGCATTTCATATATGTTATACTGAAATGGAGCAGCTAATTTAGTGTGACTTGTACTAACTAGTTACTAGAGCCCATACAGAAGTACTGGTAGCTATAGGGAGAGTATACTCTATTTTCACCTTCAGACTACCCTTCAGCATTTGGGAGAAACAAACATATTCCCATTTTGCAAGTCTCTTTGGAAGGACGTTTTGCTTGTGGAGAAGAATAACTTCTATTTCTGCATGTGGAAAGTTGTACAGGCTGTGAAGAATGCCCATCTTCTTTTTTCCACATACTTATTTTCTACAGCAGACAAATGAAGGCTACTTCATGATGATGACAATGAGGAAAACATTACCAGTCCATTATGCAGCACTTCAGGTAATTAATTTTAGCATAGCAAGTAAATAATTCCCCCAACAGCCTCATGAACTTTTGTGATAAGTATTATCTTTCCAAGGGTAAGTCACTGGCAGCATCAGTATTAAAAGAATGGGATGCTGAGTTCTAATTTTCTTCCTTATTTAAGCAGGGCAAGTTGGGATATGTGTGTGATAACTCTTCATAATGTCTGTCATGTCTGTCTGAGAAGTTTATTGAGCCAATGACACGTGACGTACTAATCACATTGTGCTTGAACCCTAGTTCAAATTGACAAGGGGCAGTAAAATGAGGACTAGTGCAGTACCTTCACATCAGAGAATATTCAATGGCACACAAGGATCACGTAGGGAAAAGAAATGGTGTTTATTGGAAAGACTGTTGCATGTTGAAGGGTTAAACTAAAGACATCTCACAAAAGTAGCCTCTCTGACTTCACTGTTGTTATTTCTCATTGTTAATGGCATGAGCCAGATCAGATATTGAATGCCATGACAAGAGATGGGTCTATTACTTGAACAGAAGCAAGTGCTGTAAGGAATGGGTGCGATGAATTTGCTGAAATTATCAGGTCCATACGGGTTTATAATCTACCAGTGGGTCACCAGCTCCTCCCATATCTAGTATATGTGAACAAGACAGCAAAATCATGAGTTTAGTCTGAAGGAAGCAATGCCATAAAGAACTGAACAACTTAGGACATTCTGTGTCAGTCCTCATAATGACAGACAAAGTAATCACAGAACGCAAAAGAATGACTGGTTTGGTGTAGTTCATCCTAACTTGACTTCAGGTGCCACGTGTAAGCAAAGTTTCAGCAGTAATATTATCTTGTATTTTAAAAGGGCTGCTATTGATGAAGCTGAAAAGACTTGTGAGCCAGTCATCCAGGCAGAGGAATTAAAACAGAAAGGGCAATTGTGAAAACATACAAATTTTCAGTAGGCTCCCTCAAAAGCCACCAATGCCCAGTGGAGAAGAGCTTTTCTGACGTACAAAGCAGTATTACTTAGACAAGGGAAAGCAGATGAAAAGCAATGGAAAAGGGCAATCAGTTAGTTACTGTCGACTGTAGGAATTATAGAAAATGGATAAGGGAAATGAGAGGATGATGAGGAGCTTGGAACAATCAGGGATGAGATTGTTATGAAAAGGGAAATTTAACAGGGGCGCTGATTCATTACAGCATCTAAATGAAAAAAAAATCATGTATATAGGATAAATAGGATATATAGAATATATAGATTAAAAAAGCTGACATTTCCCATAAATATTATTGTTCTTCGGCATCTCCTTTTTAGGCAGGAGAACATCCATACAGTCAGATCAAGCAGTATTAATGAGATACTTCCCATTCCAGCCATAATTCAAGAGTATATTCATCAGGGGTTTCTCAGTGTGGAATGGCACAATATAATGTGTAACTCTGGCTTTGCTATGGATGATCACGTGGATGTGAGCTCTGAGGAGCCAAAAGGGCTAATGAGATTCTTGAATGAATGGGAAAGGAAATTTCAAGGGAATGAGAGAGTTTCTGCTACCTCTGGTTTTGGTGGCAGTGACTGCTGCTGGAGTGCTCCTTGCATGCGGTTCTCCTCTCCATAATTCAAGAGGATGCTGACAACTGGAGAGTGTTCAGAAAAGAATGATAAGAATGATTAAAGTATTAGAAATAACGCCTCAGCAAGGGGAGAGACAGGGACTCAAGGAGCTTGTCCTTGTATGTACACTCTTTCTGGCTCCTCAGAGCACCCTCCTTCTCATCTTGTACTCGATAGTGGAATTACAGGAGGTCACAATAACACTGTTCCACCACAGTATTGCCTTGGCTTGGCATTGAGGAGGGGAACACCTGCTGTTTCTCTGCTATGAAGGTCAATGCAATCCTTGCCTTTAGAGCTTCCCTCCTTATCGTGAGCAAGTGTCAAAATGAACCCAGTTAAGACCAAATCACTCCTGTGTTTTCTCTTGAGGCAGTTAATTTTTGGGATTGAATGTACTGAGCTACCTAGGAAACAGTGGTTGCTGTCCTTGTGATGAGTTATCTGGGTGGCTACAGGCCCAGCACCTCAACATCACGGCATGTTGGACTTGGGTTAATTTGCACCATGTTACGTTTAGTTCCCAGTGTAAAGACATTGTTCATTGGGCATTTAATTTGCAATGGTTTGTTTGAAAGGACATTGTTCCCAAGGCCAGTGTTTTATGTAAATGCTCAATGACTTTTAGCAAAATAAGAAAAAGAAGAAAATAATTATGGCTGTGTTATTATGGGTAATTTAAATGTCGGCCTTAGTGGAGTACAATGTAATAGAACTTCTCAAGGTAAAATGCGTCCTGATTAAAAGGCATTATGAACTCTCCATCTGCTTTTTTAAAGAACACTGAATAAACCCCCCATACAGTGTGGTGCTTTGGTGATCTTGCACCATTTCTATGAAAAGCTTCAGTTAAATGCTTGTCCTAATGGGAAGCTCAAAGTTTTATCTTTACAGATGGTACAAAAACAAAGGATAGGTTTTTCCAGTGTCCTTGTTTTGGGGTGGTTTGGGCTAGTCTATGATTCTCTAGTTTGTTCCTATCTATTCCTGTACAATCAGATATGAAATGAGAAAGAAAGAAGGTAAAGGCTGATACTATAGTGAAATCCATACCATTGTGGAGAAAATATTTAAGATGCTAATTGGAAGTTCATATCGATTATTATTCTTTGAAAATATGGGAACATTTCAAGAATATGGCTATCATAGTTATCACTAGTCCGAAGTACCTTTTGATGCAGTTTATCTTTCCATGACAATGGATTTCAGATCATTTCATTACCTCCAATTTCAAGAAGTATCCTTGGGACCCATCCGTTTCCAAACTGTGCCGTAGAGAAAAGTATATATAACATTAATTACTGCAGGAAAAATACCAGCTCTTTTCAAGCATTTTAAAAGACTTTGTTATTAAATCAGTTACAAGCTACAAAATACCACAAGAAAGAAAAGAAAAGATATTATTGTTGGTTCAGTGGCTGATGACAGCAATTGAGATTCTGAGGAATGGATTTGCACAAAACTGATTCCTTAACTGCTGTTTCAGTAACGAGGAATGCTGGATTCTGAGAAAACACGGAAAAGCATAGGGAATTGCCATGTAAATTACACAAAATATTCTGCTAAAGTATGTCTCACAGACTAAACAGTCATTACTGTAAGAATGGAGAAGCAATCCCATCAGTTAAGTGTTTTGCAATTGTTCTACTTGTATTTTCCATCCCCAGCTTTAAGCAGGCTGAGGGACTCCTGCTACAGGAGGGGAGAGAGCACCAAAATGCACTGAAGGAAGCAGCATGAAGAGGGAAAAGTGTCAGTAAGGACTGCAGACAAATATGTGAGTTCAGCTTCTTGCTCTCAGGAAAAGCATCACATTTAGCTCTTAACAAGAGCATCACCTAGATTTTAATTTAGAAACAATTGTTTTCTTTAAAAAATGTCACATACGTGGTATTTATGCTATTTTAAAACCATTCTTTTCATTTGGGGGGGAGGAAGGGAAGAGGCTTGTTTCCAGGATAAAGGCATAGCTCAATATTTAATTTCTGGTTTTATTTTGATGCATATTTTAATACTCTGATCATACATCTGAGAAAAGAAATCATATTATGTATGCATGTAAGTCTCTTGCACCCTCTGATATGCATGTCTGGCAAGCCCTTGAATTTTCAATAGTCTCACACATTCTATTGCAAGTTCCTGTTCTGGAGCCTTGGAAGTGTTAAAGCTGACTTAGTTGCTGTCATTTTGTCCACCTTATCCTCCTGCTCTCTAAATGGCACTTTCCTTTCTGTGCTTCATGGCAAGAATAATCTCCCAATTCAGAACTGAACCCAACAGGCATCAGAACCTGTCAGCTCCCTGATCCCAACCTGTTGAACAGCCTAACCCTTCTCTAGGACTGGCCTAAGTCCTGCAGCACCTGTGCTGGTTTATCTGCTGGTCTAAAGCTTAAATATGGACAGCTTTGATGCTGTCTGCAGCACAAAATATGCAGTGTAGCTCTCTGGTTCTCCTCAAAGGGCACTGCATGCTGCTTAGAGGGAAAAGTCCTCACTCTGCAGGATTTGCCTACTGCATGAACAGGAATTGGTCCTTGAGAAAGCAGCACAAATTGGTTTTATGGGGGATCCCTCTATTTCCTCCAGGTGCTTTGCAGGCTTGTCCTGTCCAACATTAAGAAGCCAACTAACAAGGAGAAAAAGAAAAGATCCTAACTAGTAAGAGGGAGTTAAAATAGGTTGAAACGGAAACATTGTGTGGGGAAGGTTCACATTTTAGCAGCCAGGAGGTTGCTGGCGAGCTCAGCTTCCCCTGGGCTGGGAGGTGGAGGGCAGCTCCTCTGCTCTTTGGAGCAGAGATGGGAGCAGAGACATCCCCCTCTCCAGAACCCACCTTTACCTCAATCCCAGCTGCGAGCCTGGAGGTGGATGAGGGTGGCAGCAAGGGCTGTGAAAGAAATTAGACAGATAAATATGAGTTTAAAGTCTCCAAATGGATCTGCAGGCATCCCGAAGAGCGCAGTAATACTGAGTAAGCTTTGCTCTTGGCAAACATTTATTCAATGGCTGTTTAATAGCTGCTGACTGACAGCAAGGCTGTAGTGGAATCGAAGTCGCTCCCTTCCCCCCGTCCTTCCGTCACTCTGGAGAGAGTTCCCTCTCCTGTGAACTGCGAGGGAGAAAAGATATAACTGTTCTTTCTGGAAATTCCACTTGAACCAGGGTTCAAGGATAAATATTACCGCCCCTCGGATACGTTAACTGTTCTTTAATGATGTGATCTGATATTTGAACAGTGGGCGCAGTGCAGCAGAGCTTTGGGTTTGTTGTTTAAATATCTTTGATGGTATGTCATAACAAATTAGTTTCTAAATGTTGCCAATTTGGCAGACAAAGCTGATTATTTCCTGCAATCACACTGCATATGTGCACAAGATTATAATTAATGACCAGGGATGCCAAGCACACTTTAATAATGATCCTTCAGCATTTAAGGGACTGTTAGAGTTATTGGCATTTGTGCCTTGTGTTGCGGAGGATAGGGGCAATGAATACTGATAGATCTATCAGTGTCATAGAATCCAATAGTTTCCTGATTTTTCTTATAAATTGGGGGATTCGCTGGGAGTTATTGACAAAGCAGCTGCAGTGAATATTAACAGTGTTTGTGCTGCTTTCACTGAAGCAGTACGAACTCCTAATTAGATGGGAATTGCTCTTTTGGCAACTTTGCAAGGCGTTTTTCCTTCGCATATTGTCTATTTTGTGTAAGGATTACAAGGAAATCGGTGATGGATGTTTGAAGAGCACCTGAATGTCAAGACAGCGGAGGGCTGGATCAGAATAAAAACTGAAGTGGAAAGGCACAGGGGATGTTTGAATAAAAAATAGAAAAGGTAAAGCTTGTCATGCAACCCAACAGAAATAGGATGTGGAACCAACTTTACTGCTCCTTCAGGATGCTCAAGGAAGCATCTCTTTCGGGCTATTGATGTGCACCACACAAGAGCTGTTATAACACCGTATTTGGGGCAATGAGAGGGTAAAACAAAAGGATTCCAGCTCAAGTCCATTGCTGACTTTGTTTCAGTGCCTCCCTGCACTATTTGCTCAAGATAACTGCTCTTGGGCGTAAGGACAGGGAGAGTGGTTCTGGATTTTTTCCCCCTCTGCATGAGTCAATTGATAATCGATACTGCCCTTGCTCTGAAGATGCTGGTGACATCTGCAGCAGAGGCAGCGCAAAGTATACCCTGAACTCAAAAAGCATCATGAGGTATTTCTGTTACCTGCGCTCTAGCGTGAGGTGGTGCCTTCTGTCACTTCCATCAAGCTCATGGCATCTTTTTTAGGTTTTCTAAATGGAAGGATACAAGGAAGGAAAGGAGAGAAAGAACGTGGGATATGATGGAAAGAAATGTGCCATGTACCTTTTTGATAAATACAATGCACAGCTCACAAAAAGCAGTTACTGATGCTGACACATGCTATTCCATGGTATTTAGATCAGACATAAGGAGGAAGAAGTTCTTTACTGTAAGTGTGGTGAGGCACTGGAATGGGTTGCCCAAGGGAGTTGTGAATGCTCCATCCCTGGCGGTGTTCAAGGCCAGGTTGGACAGAGCCTTGAGTGAGATCGTTTAGTGTGAGGTGTCCCTGACCGTGGCAGGAGTGTTGGAACTGAATGATCTTAAGGTCCTTTCCAACCCTATCTAGTCTATGATTCTATGATTGGAGAAATCCAAACTTACCCTCTGGCTCTCGGAAGCAGGAGGAGATTTCCTGGACGTTCCTGTATTTTCTGTCATCTCTGTTCAAACCCTAACCTGAGCTCTGTTTTACTGGGATTGGTATCAGTGAGGCAGATTTTGACCACAAAGCAGAGTAGGTCTCCACAGCTTCTGTACACAGGTTATGATTGTGCCTGTTACCATTCACCAGAACTCTCAATCCTCCTCCTTTTCAGTAGACCTTGTGGGAATCATTGAAAGTAAATTTAACCTTGTTGAAAATCTGTATATTTTTTCCAATTGACCCATTTTAGACAATCTTTTGGCTACAGATTTTTCATCAATATTTCCCTAGATGTTTGGAACCAGTGGCTTGACAACCAGCTACTTAGTTCAGTAAAAATGGTTACAAATAAGGAAAATTCACTCAGGGAGTTTCAAAAATTGAATTAGTCAATTATATATATAATATATATACACACTCTATACTGTGTGCTATATACTATATAAAACATAATATATATAATATATAATATTCCTTGTTATTCTGGTGGCAGCGCATCAGCTGATTCATTTAGTAAAACACCATAATTCAAACTCCAGACAAAAAAACCCTTCCAAGTTTATCATAAATCCTCTCACTTCTGGTCAACTTTGCTTTTCAGATCTTTTTCAGTCAGATCTAATTCTTCACCCCTAAATTTTCAATATAATTTCCGAATAAGATTCTGGGATTTTTTATTCTTTTTTAAAAGTGAGCTTGTTTGATGAAATAACTTTAAAGAGGAGAATCTTCAGCTCATTATCCTTTAGCAATGTGTCTTTTAAAGTAAGATGTTACAGAGACAGGCTTACAGATTGATATGTATGCCTTGAATTTAACCCCAGCTACCGCAGCTACTTATGAGGGAGCAGTTTCCCAAGGAAGCAAAAGCTGTGTGGGTGCTGATAAATCTCATCCAGTACAAACCACGAAGTTCCAACCCACTGGAAGTTAAATTTTACTCTGACTCGTGTAATTGAACTGAATTTATGTGCATGACAGTTTTTACAGACCAGGTACCTGGGAGGGAAGTGGAAGCAAAAGTCCTGTTTAAAGGAGAATCAAACACCTCGGCTATTTCATGCAGTGATGGGACTGGCAGGAGGGACTGGAATTACTGACTTTCAATCCCAGGGTCAGGCAGTTTGATCCTTTAGGTGGACAGTTTTGTTGCATAGACATTTGGTGTGTATTACGTTATGGTGACTCACATGTGATAACTTTTGCACTTGGTTGTAATTATATATGTATAGATATGTATATGTATCTACATGTATAGAGATATATATAGATCTTTATGCTAAAAAGGCTGCAAGAACTGGAGAAATGCAAGGCACAGTTTTGTCCCGTGGTGTCATAAATCAGGTTTGTTAAAGGAATCATGAAAAGCAAAACCAGAATGCTTCTAGCTTCTGTTCTGGGGCCTCTGACTGGTGGTGTAAATACTGGAGCAGCTTTCAGTTTAACAAGCAGATTGACATAGATGCAGAGGTTTGGGTCTTCCCAGATGACTGGGACATACACAGAACGCAGGTCCTTTGCTCCTCTCAGTATTGCAAACCGCAGGTCTGAACGGTTTTGGTTTGGTGCTTCTGAAATACAATAGTTGCAAATATTCATTTTTAAAGTCAAGCCTACGGGGATTAGCAATGCCAGAAAACAAAGCCTCAGGGCTCAGGAGATCCAGATATCCCACAGCTTCTGCCCCAGCCCTTGGCCTTAGGGAGGTCAGTTTATCTTTCTGCAGCTCAGCCTTTCATAGAGGTTGTAACTATACAGGTTAAAACAGTACAGAGGAGGCAGCACTTTGCTGATACGTAAATCTACTGATAACGACCACTGCCTAAAAACATATGGTTATTATTCACTAATAAAAGGGAATTAAAATTTCCCTGCTGATAAAAACTGCAGAATGCAGTTATTTTATGAGCAAGTAAGAATATAATTGAGGTCTGGTATAAACAGAGGTGCCAGCGTATGAGCTGCTCCTGATACTGATCAATAACCATCTTTCACTGTAATTGTTCTAGTTTGTTTACTCCTGTGTATGGGAGTTATTGATCTTCTCTTTCAAGCTTCTTTGTGCTCTTCCAGTTTCTAATTCATTCTTGCTTTTCTCTTGTCTCTAAGAGAGTTTAAATAAAAGCTTGAAAAGGATTATCAAACTGAGCCTGGAGAAGAGATTGCTTGAAGCCAGCATTCACACACAGCCCCCAGAAAGGAATCAGGTCAAAATCAATAGTCCTGATGACCATTCCAGCTTAGAGAGCTGTCTGGTAAGGACAACAAATTAGAATAATTCATCTGCTGTGACGAGAGGTCCAGCATGGAGCACAACTGCTCAGCATTACTCAGGATCAGCTCTCGGTATTCACCATCTCTCTTCATGAAGCAATGGGGCTGATGCTCAGAGCTGTGTATATCACAGGGGTTTCTCTCTCGTCCACACTTTCAGTGCAGATGAGAAGTGTCTCAAACGCTCAGCCCAGGGCACTTTCCAAAACCTGGTTGCTGGGACATGTGCAGCACTGGTGTTTTTAAACCCTTCAGGCTTTGGTAGTGAGCAGGATCTGAGGGCACTCTTCATTTTAAGCTAAGAGGGAGCAGGGACATCCCTTAGCTTTCTGCCTGCATTAACACTTTTCATTCTTTATGCAGAGAGGTCATATCCAAGGAAATATCCATTCCTGTGCCCAAGTTTCACTTTAGGTTTTATGAAATAACACCCACACTTGAAGTTCTACCCAAAAGGCTTTGATTGTAGATGCAATAACCTGGTGTGCTGCTTAATGGGTGGGAAGACGGTCTTTTCTCTCTTCTCAGATTGCAAATGATCTGGAGGGGGAACCCAGGGATGGCATAGTCCATTAGTCCAGTGTCAGAATTACTGTGGCATGGCTAATGTAGCACACATGCTTGGCTTAATCAGCAGCAGTGCCAGAATATCAAGGAATAACTTGGAATCAGGTCACTTATTCAGGTTTTGAAACTCTCTGGGTGTATTTTTCTTATTTGTAACATTATTCACACAACCAAAGCGTTACTCAAGGGAACACTCATGCTCTGTAGTTTCGTATCACAATATGGTTTAATGTCTTTACATGAAACGAGTTTACTCCTCTCGGAAGAGCTCAGTTTCCACACTTCTTTTGGAGCACATCCTTCTTATTGAGTTCCCCACTTTCAGCTTCTGCACTGGGTTTATATGCCCTTACAGCCTGGTACTTTCTTAAGCTTCAGCAACTCTGGCAGCATCTCTTAGTGGTAAGACAGCCAGCATCGAGGGCAACACTTGGGGCTACCTTCTCTCTTGTCTTAGATCTGGTGCAATCTACAAATGATGATGATCACAACTCATTTCTCATAACTCATATTAAGAAATAACTGATGTCATTACTTTTCTGACATACTGTCTGAGAGTGTCTTTGTATTGCTGAATGTGAAGGGAAATGCACTGCCCTACCGGCGATACACAAACATTTCCTATCTCATACCTCCCTTCTTGCCTCAGCTGCGTCTCTCAGATCTGTTTTGTTCCCTCACTCATATGGAAGTGGCAACCCTGTGGTTCTGAAAAGCAGAACCTATATTTAGATACCTGAAAGAGGATTTAGGGGCCTTAAGTTTTTAGCAAGCTTGCTGATCAAATGATGAATACCCCCATCATGAGCATCTTGCATTTATCTTCATAACATTATCAAGGCCTGATAGCAATAGCCTTAAGAGTGCCCCTTCTACTCCTTTCCCCACTTTCATCCCTATCAGCAGGTATTAAAATGGCTTCTTTCCAGATAAGAAAAATATATGTCATATAAAATACCCGTGGTTTTCTAAATGGCTTGCACATCTCATTAACTTAATATTTTTTCCATTGGTCACTTTGGATTTATTACTTTCCAGCCATAATTTTTTTAACTTAATTTTGACCTGGCATTACCCTAAAATGAAATTCTGATCTACCCTCCACCTGAAATGGTCTGGGGAGGAAGCCATTTTGCATTATATTATCATCCTATCAAATTTCACTAATTTAAAGGTGACATGAATAAAATATTCATTAAAAGTACAGTAACCGTTTTGTCTGTGATCTTTAGCAATGTCCCCATTAACTTTCAGTTGACTCTCAGTTGAAAACAGCAACCTTTCTTTCTATGCCTTTCTGGAACAACTTTGATTTACATGAAGAATATAGCCTGTCTTCTTGCTCTCTTACTCATTATTTGTTCAACTTCCCTTTTATTGCCTGTCTCTGGGCTAAAACACTTCCCCTCATAGTAGTCTGAAGTGCTGATGCACTGACGTATTAAAACAAAAAGACGTTATGACATTGTCGAGCTTCCTTTAACAAAGTAAAGAAAAACATTCCTGGGGGACTTCAGCAGCTGTTTGGGGGATTAAATGTTTTCTCTTTAGTTAAGCAACTTCTCACTGGTTGCCTTGCATCATCCTTGCATGCTTCCTCACTCCTGTCATTCACTGAGGCTCATTAGAAGAGTACTGAAAATCGTGAATTCATCGTTTCTCATATCAAGCTGCATGTTTGCTTACCCTTGAGGTCAAGGGGAGCAGAACTCTGTTAAATCCGAGAGGTTGAAATTGCTTTTATTATTGTTATTCTAATTTCTCTTTTTACTTGCTGAGAAGTAGACGGCCTTAAAGTCCATGCTGAAGGTTCTTATTGAGAGCAGTGTCTCAGTGAGCAGTGACCTTCTCCAGCTTAGAAGCCCTGTCTTGAAGGTACTGAGTCTGCATTGTGGACCTGAATTTACCTTCTGTGAAGAACAGAACAACTCCTTCAACTGCTGATAATAAAGATAATTACCCAAATTTGAGGTGATTTACACTAATTCAGTGAAAAAGCGCTACCAAATAAGTTGTTTGTTCCTTAAAGCAGGAGTGATACAAAAATGGATTTTTGATCTGTCACATTTGCAAATTTGTATACAAGGGTGCAAGAATTAATCTTTCAAGGGTATTTTCTTGCACTTAAACAGGAGTTTAAGCTTAAACAGGGGAAGCTCAGGATAGATATGAAGAAGAAATTCTTCCCTGTGAGGGTGCTGAGGCGCTGGCACAGGGTGCCCAGAGAAGCTGTGGCTGCCCCATCCCTGGCAGTGTTCAAGGCCAGGTTGGACACAGGGGTTTGGAGCAAGCTGCTCTAGTGGAAGGTGTCCCTGCCCATGGCAGAGGTTGGAGCTGGAGGAGCTTTAAGGTCCTTTCCAATGCAAGCCATTCAGTGATTCTATGATTTTGTTGTTACAAAATGGTCTAAAATCTTTGCAATATAGTTCCTTTATACTTGGAGGAGAGAAAATTCAGTATCATGACCAAGTCTTACACATAAGTGTAGCTCCATGACTAGTTCTTGTATGTGGTTCTGCACAAAGCCAAGTTGGGCTCTTTTGCAGCTCTAATCAGAAAAGTACTGCATGCTGGGCTGGATTCTGAGGTGTGGTAAATGGGGATAGCTCAGCCTTCCATGGAGCTGTGCTGATTTGTCCTGGGTAAACATCCAGCATAGTCTTTATAGGAAAATACAGGAAGAGCATATTCTTCTCCAGTTATTTTTGCTTTAAATTGTAGCTGGAAATATCTCATACATAAGTTTATATTAAATAATAAACAGCAATAAGAAACTCTGTTGGGCATTTTAAACTTGGTTTGTGGCTCTTCTGAAACACCGGCCTCTTAAAATGCTCTATTCTCAAGTTAGAGGTGCAGTGTTATAGTGGTGTGATGGAACCATAAATAACTCTTCTGCACACTCTGTTTTTCCCTTATTGATTGTGAAATGATGGGATAATTTCAGGGGCTTTTTTCCTTAGAGATTGTCAGAGAAAGGATTTTCTTTCTTTCCAAAGTTAATAACCAAACTCAGTTGATGCCACTGGGGTGGGGATGTGGTCCCTATTACAAATACTTGTCATTCTTCTTCTCCTTTCAAGTGTGAGGAATCTGGATTACTTTTACCTGAAATTCAACAATTCTTTGTTTTTCAGACCTTGGCACCTGAAACTTTTATGATTTATAAAAGCTTGAATTATTTTAAGAAGTAATTTTAAAAATCTGTTTATCTGTATATGTAATTTGAACAAAAATAGCAGCAAGGTAATAACAGCACAAATGATTCTTCAGAGTCCAGTGTCCAAGCTGGATTCTTACAACTCTCTAGCTGAAATCAGTGAAGCAGGCTCTTACCTCTGTTCCCATAAGAGAAACTGGGATAGGCCCAAGGAAGTTAGAAGGTTGTCATTCAGCATAGCTGAATTTAGAAGCAGGCCCAGCCACCTCCTTAGTATGCCTGAAGAGTATCGAACGGAAGAACATGGCCATGCAAAAGTACCAGCTATGTGCTGCTCAGGAAGGCAAGTGGCATATTCCACTCCAAAACATGAGCTATTCTTTAAATTAATGGCTACTTAATTAATACACACTCTCATGCTCTTGTGAGACCCCAGTTGGAGCACTGTGTATACTTCTGGTGTCCTCAGCATAAGAAGGACATGGAGATGTTGGAGCATCTCCTGTACTCAGACAGGCTGAGAATGTTGGGGCTGTTCAGCCTGGAGAAGCTGTGTGGAGACCTCAGAGCAGCTTCTAGTGTCTGAAGAGGGGTACAAGGATGCTGGGGAGAGACTCTTCATCAGGGACTGTAGCGACAGGACAAGGGGTGATGGGTTGTAGGTTGGACATGAGGCAGAATCTCTTCCCTGTGAGGGTGCTGAGGCGCTGGCACAGGGTTTCCAGAGAAGCTGTGGCTGCCCCATCCCTGGCAGTGTTCAAGGCCAGCTGGACACAGGGGCTTGGAGCAAGCTGCTCCAGTGGAAGGTGTCCCTGCCCGTGGCAGGGGTTGGAACTGGATGAGCTTTAAGGTTCCTTCCAACCCAAACCAGTCTATGACTCTATGATCGTATCTCATTGTCTCACACTTGAGGCACTGGACACGCCTCTGATCCTGCCAGCATTACCAGTGGCCTCCCATCTGGAACAGATAGAAGACAAAGGGATTAGAGCTGCATGCCCTGGCTGCAAACCCAGGAGTGTCAGCAACCACAGGGTGCAGTTATGAAGTTCACTTAGCCCTAAAGACCTGTGTCAGAGAAAGAGGGAGCTGCAAAGCTCATCCTTGTGTATTATCATGGTACTGCTCATGCTTTCATTCAGGCTCAAATGTTGTGCACACAAGTCTGTAGCACTTGAGTGTCCTTCCGAGGACACCCTTTGGTTTGTACATACAATGCTGATCTTTTCAGCTTGCACAGGAGATACGGAGAGCATCTGCTTTGGCAGGTGTCACAGGGGGAAGGAGCATCAGTGCAGGGCCGGTCAAATCCCTGCACTGATGAATACCAAAGTCTTTGTATTGCTTTTCCATCTTCATTGGGAGATAAAGGCCTGGGCTTCCCACAGTCTTTTACAGACTTACCAGAAGCTTCAAGATCATTTTATTGATTCACACAAACCTCACCCACAATCTCTCATATTACAAAAACATAACTAAAAATAACCCCCAGTGTCCTGAATTTAATACCTTTGCAGGTTGGATTCAAGTTTTAAGGAGTCCACTGAGTACACAAAACTCCAAATCAAAGTTAGAGCAAATTCACTCAAGTCAATATAATGTTAATGAATTTAGAAGATACGTACTTCAAGTATTTCCTTGGGGCCAGGCGGGCAAACTCTGCCAAAGGGTTAACAAAGCTATGGAAGCAATTCCAGCAGGACTCTGAGAGGAGTGGAATTTCTTTGTACTAACTTTTGCTTTTTGTATCTTTCTTGAACAAAAATATAAACCCCAGGAAATGAATATTTTTCAGGCTACAGCAGCCAGAATTTATGGATCCAATAATTTCTCAGATGCTACTTGAAAAATGTTTCTTTATCCAAAGGTTAACTCCTTTAGGAGTACAAACCTCTAAATTTTCTCACTTGCTCTATTAGTTGGTACAACTAGATTCGCCAGGGTTATAAATCTATCAGTTTGCCAGTCTATAACAGAATAATCCCTGAAATCTCATAGATATAAATGGAATTGCTAATTTTCAATAAATCTGCAGTAACAGGTAATACTGTCATGGTCCCCAGTTCCAATCATTTTTGCAATAATAAATGAGACTATAGAAGACTCACTTTTGGCCATAAAATTTACTGTTCAGGGCAGAGATTTTAACCTCCAAAGTACTTAACCAGTTCCCCTCTCTTTGTTGTTGTCACTGTTGCACCACAGCATCTATTCTTGATGTAAGATCAGGGCCATTTTGGACCACACATGTTATTTATAAGCTGATTTGGGGGGAGGACATGGAGAGTGTCTTTCCAATGTATATTTTCAGCTTGACAGTATTCAGTCCAGAGGGGCAGATCCAGGCTATTTGTAAGAGCCCAGGGTTAGATGCAGCTCACTTGAAGCTTCTCTCCTACCCATACCCAACCCTGAAATCTGACTTCGGGGTTAGAAAAGAATCCCACAAATGCCACTTTCCCCCTGTGCTAGAGAAAACTGGTTCTGCCATCCTGGAGGCTTGGAAAGCTTGTGCTCAGGTGCCTGCTGCTAAAGGCTTGTGGGACTCCCTAATTCTTATACATGCTCCTAAAACGAGGCATAGCTGGCTCATTCCCTGGCTTTTTTGGCATTCTACTCCACAAAACCCGCTGGATTTTTGGGGTGCTTACAGGTAGGGCTGGGTTCACTTTGGGAGCATCAACTTTTGTAGACAAATTATCCCAATTCAGCATAGTCCAAGAGTGCACAATCCAAAGCTGTATCTTTAGAAAGATTTGAATGCTGGGTTTAATAGTAACTTTAAGTCACTGGACTGCTCACAGTCATGCAGCTCACTAAATATCTTAGTACTTTACACAATCAAATACATGCATACATCTTTACAGAAACGAGGCCCAAAAGGGAATGGCTGGGAATGGATATGGGGGCCTGGAGAGCTGTACTTACTTGTCCAAGATGTTAAAAACGGCTCCAAGAGTAGGATACATATCTCTGGGGTGCCAGTTCAGCGATCTGCCAACACGGTTTGGGCTTCCATTGCCAGCCAAAGAACACTGAAAAATATTAAACATGCGAGAAACATGCTGAAAGGAAAAGTTATATTAACCAAAAATGCCTCTTTGAGCTGTATCGATTTTCAGCTCTGGGTGGAAGCAACTCTCTGGATAGACATTTAAACATATTATTGTCTTCTATTTACTCAGCAGCTACACCTAACACACGTTATGAGATGAGTTCAGGAGGGAAGAAGTAAATTAAAACCTGAATCTCATGCAGTTATGGAAGATTAAAATAACCCCATATTTGTTGTGTTGAGCTCTAGTGCTAACACCCAAACCACAAGAGCACCTGAACCTGGCTGTAAGTCTTCAACACCACGTGCTTTCCCTGCACATGTTCTGTGAACTGGTACAAGCTTGACAAAGTGCATAAGCAAGTTTCTTCTGGTTGAGGCATGTTGTGGAGCTTAGACTTGTCCATCTATAAGACATAAGTGATAGTCAGGAGCCAGCTCATGAGCTGGTATCAGTGGGAAGCACTGCATAATGTTGGATGGGTCAAGTTCTTACACTGTTTTTCTCCAGGACTTTTCTCTGTCAGGGCTGTGATATGATGAGTGTACTCAAGGATAAGTTCTGCATCAGAGATAAAGCTCTTGCACAACAAAGTTATGGGACTTTTCTGAGCTCTGTGACTTCATGTAAGTCACTTCGTGCCTCAGTTCCCCTATTTGTCAAGTGTAGACGTTGGTTGTGGCTTCTCTGTGAAGTACTTTTGGGGAGAGACTTTTTAGAGGGTCCTGTTGCGATAGGATGGGGGTGATGGTTTTAAACTAAAAGAGGGGAGATTCAGGCTGGATTTGAGGAAGGAATTCTTTACACTGAGGGTGGTGAAACACTGGCACAGGTTGTCCAGAGAGGTGGTGGATGCACCATCCCCAGAGACATTCAGGGCCAGGCCAGATGTGGTTCCGGGCAACCTAATCTAGATGCAGATGTCGCTGCTCATTGCAGAGGGGTTGGATCAGATGGCCTGTGAAGGTCCCTTCCAACCCAAACCATTCTGTGGCTCTACTTTGAGATCTGCAGGCAAGAACTCCATTAAAAGTGACTGGAGCTGAGCTCTTATGGTTTATTCCAGGAAACAGTCTGGCAAAGGCATCGATACCACTAACCTATACACTATCAAATATGGATGGTCACATCGTCCTGCCAGTACATTTTTACGAGCAGTGGAAATATGAACTCCATTAAATGTTCTTTTGATCTAGTCTTGCTCTTTTAGCAAAGCTCTCTGATATCACTGAGCTTTTGCCAGGATGCCTGAGATAACTGTTCGATCTTGCTGAGTTTTTTCTCTGAACGTTGATTTCAGTTCTCTTACGTTCAACAGCCACAGGATTAAGTGCTGGCAGTAGAGCAAATGCTAAAAACATGTTTATTCTGGAGGTTAATGAGCAATAGAAAAGCCAAAGTACCTGTAACTGGTACTTGCATCAGAATAAAGCACTGCTAATTTTACTGCACCTTTAGCTTCATTTGGCTGCCTAGTCATTTTGTGGGCAGCTATACATCACCATCCAACACCACTTAGTTAGAAAGCATTTTATTTAACATAATAGCATCTTACAAAAAAGGACTGGAGGTGCATGAAATAGATCTTGTGCTGCATTGGGAAATAGTATCTAGCATAACCCAGTGTGGGTACTGAAGGGGGATGTTCAAGAAATGCCATAAAACCAGAATCTTCTCAATTTCAGTGAAGCCCCAATCTCCTAACCCCAGTTTATCTATGCTGTGAGGCGTGTCTGGATATAAGCATGGTAGGTTTTTCACTGAAATCGTTATAGGGGATATAGGACTTTTATGCACAAAATAGAAGAGAAGCAGAAAGCCAGGGAAAGGGAAAGGAAAAGGAAACGTTATCTTCACACCTCAAAATGCAGTAAATTATTCACACTAAAAACTATCCAGAAAATTAAAAGCCAATCAAGGAAAAGCCCAAATTATAGAAATACAGAAACAATGAGGTTGGAAAAGGCCTTCAAGATCATCAGGTCCAACCGTTCCCCAGCGCTGCCAAGGCCACCGCTAACCCATGGCATTGAGCACCTCATCTCCACTTGCAGGGACGGTGACTGCAGCCCTGCCCTGGGCAGCCTGTTCCAATGCCTGAGCACCCTCTGGGGCAGGAATTGTTCCTCAGCTCCATCTAAACCTGCCCTGGGGCAGCTTGAGGCCGTTTCCTCTTGTCCCATCCGTTGCTCCTTGGGAGCAGAGCCCAGCCCCTCCTGGCTCCATCCTCCTGTCAGGTAATTAAGAGAGAAATGAGTAAAAATCATTTACTGCTAAATGATGTTGGCAGTAAAAAGGCTGTAAAATGTAAGCAGATTCAAAGGGAATTTGAAGATGGGAACAGTGAGAGGTAAGGAAAAGGAAGAATGGATATTCCGTTAGGAGTATTAGAAATAGGAAGTAAACGAGAAAATGGATGAGTTCAAAAGAGAAAGGAAAACGATCAGGAGGGAAAAAGAAGAAGTTAAAGAAAATTACATTGAAGGCAGCAAATTTCCTTGCTTCATCCTTGGCTCCAGAGCCTGGTGTGAAGCAGTTGCCTCAGGACTGCTGTGCTGGTTCACAAGGAGGGGTGCGATCCGAGGCGCTGCAGGGGAAGGTGCCGGAGGAAAGTGTTAGAGGAAGCAGCACGACACTGCCAGGCATAGAGGATAGTTAGTGAAGAGCCGGGAAGGAAGTGGGAATGCAGCAGCTGAGTCAACGTTGCATTTTACAGACTCATTACACCTAGTAAATATTTCAGGAAGTGGAGGATAACATCTGTCTTTTATATTCCAGTCTTTTCCCAGTGCGCCTTCTCCAAGCTGGAACCTGGATGCGCTTGGGTAATGCTTTCCAGGAGGAACAAATCAGCCCACCTTCTGGGAACACAGGCGGGTGTCAGCGCTTCCACTAAGGGGCTTTTAAGAAACTACATCTGAACTTGGTTTTGTAGAACTTTTCTAGGATGTGCAGGTCTAGTGCTGAGAGCTGATCTCCTGGTTTGCTCTGTGCCGTATCCCTGGTTTCTGCAGGTAAAATACATGTGATGAGATTTGTTCTGTTCTGTTCTTCAAGTAACAGAGAGTGGCCGGTGAGGTTTTGGCAACTGTGTACTTTGTTGTCTATTCCTGTTTCTGACGGAAAGGGCAAGTCTTTGTGGAAACAGGTAGGATTCCCATTACTTCCCTCATTATTTTGTGGGTATGCAGGACAAAAATGCTCCGATTAATGGCCTGCACATGTTAATAGAAGGATTTTCCATCTAGTAGCCTTCCAAATCCTTCAGAACATCTTCGAGAAGCTGCTCCTCAAGATAACTTCATCATTTAAACAGAAAGGAAAAGGGAAGCAGATACAGATGTCTTTTCACCTTCCCTCCACCTGTTAAATAAATTTGTCATTTCTACAGCCAATTCAGGAAAGGAGTTATCCGATCCCTTCCTTGGAGACCCAAGTGCAACCCTGCAGGTCTCTGGGGTCAGCCTCATACCTTCTCAGGAAAGCTCTCTGCACAATTTGATAGTCACGGCAGTCATTATCAACCAGCTTGGCACGAGCCTCTAGGGTGCTCCCATTGAGCAGGGGCTGAACTGTGCTGCCCAGGCCTCCTCTCACCAATTATAAGTTCTGTACAGTGTTTTAAAAGCCTGCAAAAAACATATCAACATCATTCCCGTCCTTGTAATGAGGAAGCAATTTTGCCTTATTATAACTGACTAAATATGCATGGGCTGACCCAGTAGGACCCTCATTCACCCTTATTCTTTCCCTCTGGAAATCATATTCCATTTTCATCGTTTCCATTTCAAATTTGTCTTCCTCCCCATCCTTTCTGTGCTCTCCCTCTTGATTCCATTCTTGTTCCATCTTTATCTTTCCCGTGCTGAATTGTTACTTTTCACGCTCCTGCTCTCATTACAACTTCTTTTGTGTTTGATGCTCACTCGTAGCCATTTGCAGCTGCCTTCCTTTATACCTTCTGTGGTTTTATCATCTGCAGTGGCTTAGCACCTATGCCATATTTGCTGTTCAGTCTCCTGCACATAGCTTCAATCAGTTGATAGGTGTCATTAATGCTGTTTCCTGCCTCCTCCTTGCTGCTTCAAGACATTAAAGAACAAGCCACTGGTGGGAGAAAGCAGACAGAGAGATGGGTGTCCCCGACTATATGTCTGTCTTTGTCCTTCCAGTAGAGTGCTTGCACTCAGTAGTACCCATTGCCCATTCACCCTTCCACCATGCTCAGCCCTATTTCAGGGTCATCTTGGGCACCGGGTTTGTCTAATGCCACTTCTCCCAGTATAATTCCCACCTGAGTTCCTCTAAGAGCTCCAAATGTGAGTCCGAGTCATAGAATCATAGAATAGAATAGTTAGGGTTGGAAGTGACCTTCAAAGCTCATCTAGTCCAAACCACCTGCAATGAGCAGGAACACCTTCAACCAGATCAGGTTGCCCAGAGCTACATCCATCCTGGCCTTTCCATGGATTTGTGCTTAGCTCTGGCTCTGTCTGGAGACCACAGTCTGGACTGTGAGGGAATTTACAGCTTTGTCAAAATCACTTTTCAGCCTTCTTAGCAGCATCTGTTGAGCTTGCTTCGCAGAGCGCGTGAAACCTGACAAAATGCTGCACGTTCCTTCATGCCTATTGTGCCTGAGGGCTTGGCATGAGGAAGAGGTAGGTGATGCAGAGTGAGACAAAAAGACTGTAAAATGCCTCAGAAAATCTCTGCCCTGAAGAGCACCCTAGGCCTTAACATCAAAGATAAGAGAAAGTCGTGGGCACATCAAACCGTTGAATCCTAGTGACCACTGGATGTGCTTCCCAGCTGGTCTCTGGATGGTCTTGGATCATAACATTTACATAAACGAAAATAGCTTCAAGAGCTTTATCTAGGATCAACTGATAGCTAAAACCAAGGGAAAGGGAGATGGCTCTGAAAGCTGGTCAGCACTCAGAGACCGCCAAGCATTGCCAGCTGCCCAAATCCTGCACACAGGGTGTGGGGTGAACTCAACACACAGAGCTGATGATGGGACATAAAGATCTGACAGATATAAGAAGTGGGGTACACAGGTTATAAAGACTTAAACTGAGGCGCTCCTCCCACCCTGGGACAGACTGATCGCATTTAAACAATTCCTGACAGGAATTTGTCCAATCTGTGCCTTATTTTGCTATGGACAGAAGGTGAAAATCATAGAATTGTGGAATTGTTTGGGTTGGGAGGGACCTTAAAGCTCACCCAGTCCCAACCCCTGCCACGGGCAGGGACACCTTCCACTAGAGCAGCTTGCTCCAAGCCCCTGTGTCCAACCTGGCCTTGAACACTGCCAGGGATGGGGCAGCCACAGCTTCTCTGGGCACCCTGTGCCAGCGCCTCAGCACCCTCACAGGGAAGAGCTTCTGCCTAAGAGCTCAGCTCAGTCTCCCCTCGGGCAGGTTCAAGCCATTCCCCTTGGCCTGTCCCTACATCCCTTGTCCCAAGCCCCTCTCCAGGTTTCCTGCAGCCCCTTCAGGCACTGGAGCTGCTCTCAGGTCTCCCCTTCAGGAGCCTTCTCTTCTCCAGGCTGCCCCAGCCCAGCTCTCTCAACCTGGCTCCAGAGCAGAGCTGCTCCAGCCCTTGCAGCATCCCCATGGCCTCCTCTGGCCTCGCTCCAACAGCTCCACGTCCCTTTTGTGCTGGGGACTCCAGAGCTGGACAAAGTAATCCCAATGGGGTCTCAGGAAAGCAGAGGAGGAGAATCCTTGACTTGCAGGTTGAGGTTCTTTGTTTTGCTTGACCAAGCTCTCTTTTTCTATGCTCTGTGCCCCATACCTGTGTCTGAGGGTGCTCAGGTATTGCTCCTCTGCTGGCATTTGGAAAACATTGCTCTCCTTTTGACATTTGAAAGACTTGTCAAGCACTTATCATTTTGTATGCAAGGAAGATCTCTCATGATCTGTGACCTTTCTGCAAAGGGTGAGTAGCCCAATGTACCTTGATTGTAATTGTGGGAGACAGGAAAATGCAGGAGGAGAGTGAAAGCATCCAGATACCTCTGTAATGTGACTTCAGCCAGAGGTGGGGTGAGTGCTCCCAGTTGGTGTTGGAGAAGTGCTGCAAAGGGAGAACCTTATGCACAAACCCCCATCTTCAGCCTTCAACAAGGCATTGGACCATGTGTGCATCTTGGAGGAGTTCAGGCTGATCAACCTGGATATTTCCCTTTATTGATCTACCCTCATGTTCACACACGCAGGAAAATTCTTTCTGTGCAAGCAAGCTGAACTAATAGAGCCAGTGGAGTGAGCATCTCTTAACAGCTTCTTATTATCATCTGTCTCTTCTTCAGATGCATTCTGGTGTGCTACACATTCAGCAGAAGTAAAAAAGGTCAAATGAAGGTGAGAACACTTCATTCATAATTTTTATGAGTTATTCAGACCCACTGTATCATTACCCCTTGGAAACATATGTTTTCTGATAGCAGTTTAGAAAATATTCAGCACATCTCGACAATCTCTCCTAAGCAGTACAGATCAGCTGTCACACTTTGTCATGTGGCATCAGGTTGGGTAGTGCAGTGAATTCACTGTGGTGTGATATATTGCAGCCATTTGAGATCCCATCCTGATTATTTCTGCGTCTCCAAATGTAGCGGTACAGGATGTGTCTTGCTAGAAGTCAGAAGTATTTTAGTATATCCCTGGTTGAGTTACACTTTAAAGAGAAAACACTTGGTCACCCGTGTCCTAGTTGCTTCAGTGTCTCTGATATGAGGATGTGATGCTTAACTTTTGATGAAATAGGTACCCCAGAAGGCTTAATACTTTGCTGGCCCTTGGCTTAGGCTGATGAAGGTGAGTATTCTCAACTTTAGTACTCCTTGCCCAGTGCTCAGGTAGCTGTACCTGCCACATTCAGGTTGTTTGAACTCGGGTTTCTCTTAAGGAAGCCCAGGGATTGCGCTACCTTAGAAGAAAGGCATCTGTATGTATGTACCTCTTCTCTGTTCGGTTGTGAGCCAGGTGAGGCTCACAATCCTACAATCCTCACCATCCTACTCTGGTCCCTGCAGAAGTGTAAAGAGACTGTATATCCCTGTAGGATTTTACTAGCTTTTCCACAAAAGAGTGGGAACACAGAGCAAGATCTGGGTTTCCTCCTGCATCGCCCACCCATCCACAGGGCAATGCTCTCTGCAGCCCATTGACCTGATTTGGGAGCATTTTTACTCTGCCTGATGCCTTTTCCTCAGAGGAGATGGGGAGCAGTTGCCTTCATTTGGGAACACATCCTTTGCCTGCCTTGCACATCACTGCTTAATGTCATTGCCATCTCTGCTTAAGGGTGAGGATAGGGGTAGGGGGAGAAGTGACTTCAGAACCAGGAGCCAGTGCTGACAGCGGATAACTGTGCATTCATTTCAGACATCATTCAGAGTAATTATCTTAATGATAACCTTTTTAAGCAGTCATAGGCTGCAAGGCAGGAGAAAACCTGGCTGGTTCAGGCTGCCTCTGCCTTTGGTGAGGGGTTGCTGCTTATGTTTGTGGTGCTGCAACACGAGCATTGAGGACAATGATTTTGCCAAGCCGTCCTCTCTGTTTTGTGTTCTTTTACCAAAAACATGCCCATGGATATGTGTAAGTTTATTCGTTTCCCAGAGAAGATTTTCTCTGTGGGGTTCTGCAGCATTTGGACACAGACCTTAACTAATAGTCCCTGAATTTCAGCTTGCAGGTAGTTGGAGCAGTGTCTGATTCAGGCAGTTCTTAGTGGAATTCTGCTTATTTGTGGTAGTTGTGTGTTTAGATCAGAGCTAAGCCACTAAAAGACAAATCTCTTTAAAATTACATGCACCCATCCTATTCTATCAGGTTATCACCATCTCAGCCACCAGTAAAGTGCGATTGGATGGGGCATATAGAGCCTGCATTCACGGCAGCTATCTCGATGGGTACATTTGTTGGGAGCAAACCCAAGCCCTCATAGTCCCAGGTCCTGAATGTAAGGATCACATATTTGAAGTCTGGTTTCCTAAACCAAGTCGAGTATGGCCCCAATGACTCTTGAATGGTGTCTGAGAGGTTACAAACAGCCCCTGAATGTTTCCCCTCAGTAAAGCGTTCACTAGCATTGTTTGCCCTCACTGTGCGCACGCTGGACTATGGCTATAGGTGAAGTTTTCCAGACTTCCAAGGAAATCCACCTTTATCCCAGCAATCACCATGATTTAGAGAAAAAAAATGGGATTGTGGGAGTTTACTGCCTCATTTAAAAACATCTGTTTGGCAAGAAGAGGTTTATTATGGCTGCTCAAGCTGACAAAAGCTTAAAGGACAGGGCTTTACAGCTTCATCATGCTGTGCTCCATGGCGAGTGCACCAGTCATCTCCTCTCGAAGCCGAACAGGTGGGAGAGTGGCGATACCACATTTCTTTGGAATGGCCCAATGGCTTTCCTTGCACTTCTTGCTAATTGCACCCTCTCAGATGCTGCACCACAAGGAGACCAGAGGCTCTTCCCTCTTTCGCGCCCGTAAGGCTGGCCTTAAACGTAACTCTTTCCGCCTCTCTCTGCCGTGCAGTGCCAACTCGGTGGGGCCCCACACATGCAAAGGGGCTTTGCTTTATGACGAACACATTTCTGAACCTCAGCAACCTTTTGGTTTCCCAGTCTCCTGCTGAATGCTGTGAGATTTGCAGAGCACTGAGCCAACATAGGTGCCATTATGGATTCTGAAGCGAGAGAAGCAAACCTTTTGGAGCCATCCAGTCGAATGCTTAACTGCATCTGCTTTTCTACTACCACCTCATTAGCAGCAATTTGGAAACTGTAACCACAAAACAGCTAGCAGGCCAAGTATGTAACCAGCACATCCAAATTAGCTCAAACCCCTGGTTCCTATAGATCCTAATCGCCTAATAAATGGATTTTTGGTACTGAGCTAAGTACAGTCATATATAATTGCAGTTATTCTCACATTAAGCTGCAGGGAAGTGGCAAACCCAATTAGATTAAATCCTACCATGTCTCTTTGGGATTTGCGGTAGACATTTAAGCAGAGAAACGTGTCGCTCCCACAGACCAATTTGCTTGTACCTGTCTGCTTAGATTTATTGTGATTTGTCCTTGGTTTGGTGTATGTTTGTTTGCAGAAGCCGGCTCCAGATGCAAAAGACATCAGTGCAGCTTTGGAACATTATTTCTAATTAGGTGGGTGCAGTTTCTAGTAACGGGCTTGAATTGCTCCTGGGCTCCTAATGGAGTGTGGAAAATAAATATTGTTCCTCTTGGATTCCTTTTTTCCCCCTTCTGGTTATAGAAAACTTCCCCTGCTTTGGCACTGAGGCTTTCTTTGCCTTGAGCCTCGCAACACGGGGCAGCCAGTTAAGAGGGAAAGTTGCAACTGAGCTTTCCTCTTAAGCCTGTTTCATTCTTCTCTCTGAAACCCTCATAGGAATAATAATTGCACTGGGAAATATCACAGTAACTGCAGGGAAAGGATGAATTTACTTTTGCTTCTTGCTGAATTTGGACTGAGTTGGACAAAGTTTACTGGAATTGGTACCTGGCAGAAGCAGGGCACAATGCAGATAACGAAATGTGCGTCCTAATCCCAAGGAAGAAGATTTGCTTCTCTCTGCCAGGCAGAGTATCTGTATCCTCCTATACATTTGTATGAAGAAGCAGCAAAACCCTATCTTCTCCTTTGTTTTCTGTGCTGGTGCAAGTGAAAGCCTTGTAAGGGACTGAGGATGGGGTATGCAGACAGTTGCTTATTTACTTTGCAGGAAAACCTCACTCAGGAAACATTACCAGGCTAGGACATATCATATAGGACACATTTCTTCTTTCAGAGGAAGAAAGCAATGCAGATTGACAACAAAGACCAGAGTTCAATGTTTCTACAAGGCAAGGGCTGCCTTCTACTGACAAATCATATAGTTAAATTCAAAGTGAGTGAGCCTGAAGCCCTGCAGTACTGAAAGCACAGGGTTTAGGGTAATTCCTGTTGTAATCAGCCGTTTCTATACACAGTATAAACTGCCTTTCTCTGCCCATTCTTTCTTCAGCCTAGGAAACAGCCTTGCCAGTGGCTGTATGTCCATCCATGAGGCATTTACACTCAGGGCACTGATTTTACAGAACTCGGGTTGTCACTAGCATTGCCCTAGGGAAGAGGGTGAAAAGCTTCATTCAGACCACAGGAGGCTTCACTGGGCAGACGGAGTTTACCTGGCACTGAGCTGCAGCGATGGGTAACACCAAAAACCCAGGAGAGGTGGGAAGGGGAAGGATTTGTACCTGCGGCGGGGCTGGAGTGTGAGAAAGCGCTGCCGGAGCTGAGGCATGGCAATAGGGCTGCCATCTGCTGCTCGCAGGGGGGAATAGCAGGGAATGAGGCTCGAGGAATACTTCCTCCGGAGTTTTTGTCGGGTTTACGTGGCTTTCGTGTGTGTAGGTATATATATGTGGATGTCACATTATATATGATGCATTTAGGGCAGTGCGTTTCACAAGAGTCTGAGGCACAAAATGGGTAGAGGCAGAAAGGAATCTGTGGGATGAGAGAGCAGCAAATGGAGATTCAGTGTCTTACAGCCCTATTTGCTCATCTCTAATGCACTGAAAAGATTTGATTTCTAATGCACCCCCTCAGTATGAAGCTGATGGGAGCCGGGCACTGCTCAGGTCTAGCCACATACACAGGGATAACTTCCCACACAACTGCCAGGGATTGCCCCTGCAGGTGTGTCAGTAGGAATTGGCTGTGAATGGCACTTGGTCACAGCAACGATCTGTTAGTTTATGAATTTGTGTGTGTTTAGTTCCACATCAGCTGTAGATGTGTGACCCCAAACCCACAGGAGAACTGGGAAGGCGCTGGCAATGCCCTAGATCTAATGTGTACTTTTGATTCCTAACATCTGTCACTTCTAATACTAATTTGTAATGCATATTTTAAGTCTTTTCAGTCCTTGCCCTGTCAAGCAATGCATTGCCTGTGGGACATCATAGACTCACAGAATTGTGGAATCGTTTGGGTTGAAGGGACCTTAGAGCTCCTCCAGCTCCAACCCCTGCCATGGGCAGGGACCCCTTCCACTAGAGCAGCTTGCTCCAAGCCCCTGTGTCCAACCTGGCCTTGAACACTGCCAGGGATGGGGCAGCCACAGCTTCTCTGGGCACCCTGTGCCAGTGCCTCAGCACCCTCACAGGGAAGAGCTTCTGCCTAAGAGCTCAGCTCAGTCTCCCCTCTTACAGTTTGCACCCATCACCTCTTGTCCTGTCGCACCAGTCCCTGATGAAGAGTCCCTCTCCAGCATCCTTGTAGCCCCCTTCAGACACTGGAAGCTGCTCTGAGGTCTCCACGCAGCTTCTCTTCTCCAGGCTGAACAGCCCCAATATTCTCAGCCTGTCTCCATATGGGAGGTGCTCCAGCCCCTGATCATCCTCTTGGCCTTTGTGGAGACTTGCCCCAACAGCTCCGTGTCCTGGGAATTACACATCCATCTGTTCGTCCACACTGAGTGGAAGCTGTGACAACCTTCAAACCAAAAGGCCCTGCTATGAACACAAATGATATGGACACTAACCCTGGCAGTTACAGTGCTGTATAGAGCTTACAGTAACTACTGTCTGCAAGATCTTCCTTCTCTTTTTGTCTGGTCATCTCAGGGGTTATTTAGATACCAATAACAGCAAGACTATGGGAATACAATTGCAGTGTTATTTATACCTGTCTTGTGAACTACTGCAACCATTATGATGCCTTGGAAAACAAGTCAGAAGCTATTTATTCTATAGTCTGTTCTATTGATTATTATCAAACAACAACTCATAGTTTTGCACAGTGAGACCTTTATGACTGCAGTGATCTGAAGCATCTGTCTGTGCTCAGAAACCAACTGCCTATTTAATTCAGTACTTCTGCTCTTTGGATTTAGTAATTCAAATTAAATAATTATGCTAATGACTTGCATTTGGATTATGCTCACAGTCTCAATTAAGACTATGAGAGGACCTTATAAGCACATGGAAGGATGCCTTGCTTTCCTCAAAGTGGTTAGGAATGTGGGATTGAGAAGGATCTGGGGGGTCCTGGATATTTCAAGCCCCATGCTGAATAAAGCAAAGCATGACAGTGTCAGTTACTGCAAGAAATGATGGGTAGGAAGGGTGAAGTATAAACAGCACCATGAGCAAAATGTGCTCTGTTCAGGCCAGCTGCATGCATGAATTTGTACTTCTGTGTCTTCAGGAATACTTAAAGGAACCTCTAAACTGAAAGAATTGTTCACAAGAACGTGCTGGTTTGGGTTTTCCAAGCAGTGCTGAGCACAAGCACCTTCTGCTGCCTTGCAGCTGCTTAGTAACGGTGAGAAGATGTGTGGCCACCTCAGTGAATAGCCAAGCATTCAGGTTTAGACACTTGCATTCAAGAACTACCCCATGATTTTGAGCATTATCTTTACTATGGAAACTGTTGCTAGCTCTGTTTTGAGAATCCATCATGACTGAGAAACTGGTGTCCTTGAGTGACGATTATCAGCTGCTCTCCTGCTCTGGCCAGAGAGATGCTAACTTATAAACCCATATAAATCTGTTCTTCACACTAAAACAATCGCCTGTTGGTTTAATGCTACCAGCCTTGCCTCCGGGAGGCTTGTTGGTACAGCTCGCTCCAAAGTCTGAGATCTCACCCCTTCTGCCTCTATTGAGAGCAGAGGGAGGCTGAACTTGTGGGATACAGGAACTGAATGTTCAAAAGGGAAAACCAGGTGAGACACAGGTTGGTGTTTGAATTGCTAGAGGGGAGAGACATAAAACCTTTCCTGCACTTGCAGTTTTAGGCAGGTGATTACACAACCAGGAGCTGAAGCTGTAGAAACTTTGGCTGGAAAACAACCACGTTTGGTTAGTGCAAACAGCAATTGGATGTCATGGAGCACTGGGTGTGTTTAGGGTTTTATAACCATCAGTGAGTAAAATGCACTTGACATTTCCAGTCATACCACTTCAGAGTGTCTCAACTAGAAATCCATCATTTTTCTTACTCTAAGAGGGCCATATGCTTTATCTAAGATCCAGTTGTCCTTCTTGACTCCACTCAGAAGATGGGAATGTGTGCTAATGGTTAGAAGGAGCGGTGTGACCTGTCCGTAAGAAAGCAGCAGCAGAACTGAACATCCTGAACTGTCTCCTGTCATTAGAGACGTGGGTAAAAACGTGACAGTGGGTCTGTGGAGATCTGACTGTTCAACACCGATAACTCGTCAAATCTAGTTTCTGCTCACAGACTTGTTTTTTAATGGAATAAAAGAGCAATTCATTCCCCTAGGCCCTTGCTTCAGCCAGTCACTGGAAAAATAGCAACCTTAGTGCAGCGGAGAGGAGGTCAAGAACAGGGTTTGATTGATGCACTGTCACTTGTTGTTGAGTATCGATCCATCTTCAAGCACCTTGTCAAATGCCTTTTGAAGAGTGAGGAGACAAAAGAGATCCCCATGCCTGGCTCCATGGGAAGGACCTCGGGTGGCAGGCCATTGTCCAGTGCTGTCCTCAGACAGTTGCACATTCAGTGGGTCAGGATCCCACAGCAAATCACAGCAGAACTAAGACCTTATGATCAGTGATGCCAGAGGCTCCTGTGCTCCTCAATTCCTTTAGTAGAGGAGTGTTCTTCTGTGACAATCACTGGAGACACTTCTTCAGCCACCAAAATCAGAAGGATCCATCTTCCTGGCCAGTTATGTCTATTGAGTGAGTGTGGCAGAGAAACTCTGCAGGATTGTCCCGTCTTTACCTTCTTGATCATCTTTGCTCATGCCAACGAGGTTCAGCACAGCTGTTGTTATTACTGAAATTAGAGCTATTACTCATCAAAGCTTCTTTCCAGTGTGAACAGTGTCTGGCTGCAATTACAGCAATTCTGCCAGGCACGAGAAAGCTTTACTTATCATTTGGGCAACCTGCTCTAGGTGGCCCTGCTTGAGCAGGGGGGGTGGACAAGAGGTCTCCAGAAGTCCCTTCCAACCTCAATCATTCTGTGATTCTGAGATCTCCATCACCTCCAATTGCACGTGGAGTCCATAAAAAGCATCTCTTGCTCTTTGAAAGAAGTCTTAGTAGACCAGACATAAAGAGTTTATCCTCTGCCCCCTGCTTTGATAATGTTACCTGAAAAGCAGGAGCTGTCTCTGCAAAGCTGCACCAAAAAGTGTGTCTTATCACTGCAAAAACCAGCTCTCTTATTGAACCTGAAGGACTAATCACAATTTAGACAAGTGTGGTCCCTTGGGAGCTGGTGCTGGTGAGGGGGGTGACAACACAACAGGCCTCAGACTTTTATACTTCCAAATGCAAACTCCTTTCCCATTCAGAAGGGAAAGGAGTCTGTGTTTGGCACAACTACTGCAGGAACACTGAGATACCTGCCCCTATGAAACTCAATGTGCATTCCTGCATGTGTTAGATAATGGGTTAATCTTTTTCCCAGTAATTTTGTCTCAGGTTATTGCACATCTCTGCCTGTTCACAGGCTTGTTCAGTCCCCAGCTCTGCATTGATTCAGACACGGCAGCTTTCAGCGCTTTGGAATCGTTTTGCACATGTCAAAATACGAAATCAAACACTGGGTTGAGCACTGCGCACTAATCCATTACCCTGTTTGAGGCTGACAGCACAGGCAAAGAAAAGAATTTCCCCTGCTGTATGAACGATGGAATCTTTTCAGACTTGGTTTTCTGTCTGTCACTAAGTTCAGCAATGCTTTTTGGGAGGTGTATGAACTACAAGTGGTAACGCTGATAAAAGCCATTCCAGCACTGAGGACAAAACTCAGATCTACGGATAAAGATTTGAAGATGCCATCTAGAAAAACAACTGTGTGATGTCTGACCCACAAATGTTGGCATATGGAACTTATCTTCCCCTGCTCTGACTCTGCAGAGGTATGCTGGAGGGAGAGGGAAGCTGATGGTCATGACAGATGACCCTTATAGCTCTGACTGATGAGGTTCTTCAAAGGGAGAAGAGGTTTTTCCAAGTGCTTTCCCAAGATAAGCCTTTAATGCAGTGCTGGGAATTCTCTGACACAGCCCACACAAATCTTTCTTCGAAACTCCTGCTTGCTGGATTTTTATGGCTGGTTCTGTACCTCTGCCAAAGGGTTGCTTAAGATCTGGGGGTGTTTAAAGCCAGGATATACCTGTTTTATTCAGGAATGCTATGCTTCCATTTGCATGTTTATGGATATGACAAAGAAATTTTAACATCTCGAGGGGAAGGAGTGGGTTATTTTACAAACCTTCGTTTTATGGATTTATTGCGGTCATGAGGTAGTCAGGATTCCTACTAAGCAGGAATATGCATTTTATACCGTTTGTATATAGAGGGGAATTCTTGGTTTGAATAAAACCAGCTGCAAAACTGGCACATACACACCTATTGCCCCTATCGAATGGGCCAAGTTACTTGCATTATCTTCTTGTGGAGACCTATAACTTCATCAGCTTGGCAGGGGCAGCAAGCAGCTCTCAGTGCCAGCACACCTGTACCCCCCACCTTGTTTACACTTCCTTGTATCCCGTTTACACCCTCACTCTCCTGCTGTGTTTTCAGTAGTTTCTTTACTATGTACTTTGGCAAAGCTTCCTCATCCTCTCTTTGATTTTCTTGGGAAGTTTACACAGATTGCTGGTTTTCACCCGTTTCCTTCCTTAGCTTCTTCTCTATCTGTGATGCTGTTCTGGAAAGTGTTTTCTGCAGCCTGAGCTGATGTAGCTCACATGCAGCCTTCACTTTCCATCCCCACATCTAAAATACATTTGTTTCTTACAATTTCATCCCCCCAGTTCTGTTGTACTCTCCTTCCTGACCCAACCACATGAAGTTTCTCCCTGCTGACATCAGTCCTGACCTGCAGAGTTCATCTCCAAGCCTGTCACTTGCACCATTTAATTCTGTTTTACATATTTCCTCTGTGAGCTTATTTTCTCCTGTCAAACACAAACCCTTGCCTCAAGCATCACCACTCTGAGTGAGGGGAGTTGCCTGAGCTGGTTTTAGCACACGGGTAATGATTGGCAGCACTTAAGATTCATCTGCAGATTAAGGGTAGAAACCTCTGGAGCCTGCCATGGCCATCCCTGGGGGCAATCCCCTCTGAGTATCAGCAGCTTTGTTTCTTCTGAGGTCATATTGGAGAGATCGTTCACTTTCTTCCCCAAATTGACTGCTTTTAACGTTATGGCAGTCAGAGACCACTAGAGGACTCTGTTTCCCATCATATTAAGGAATACTCTGTAATCAGTTTGAGCTGTCCTGTAGTTTTTAGGCATTTATTTTAGCAGAGCATATAAATGTACTTGTTTACACCAATATATCCATTTACAGAGTAACCAAGTAGGCACTGGATGCTCAGCAGTCAGAAGTACAGTTGAATGATGATAGAAAATGACTGCTTCCTTTAAACAAAACTAATGTACGGGCAAATCTGCCCATCTCTCTGCATGAATATTTGATGTAATATTAGGATCCAGTCTTTAGTTCTGGCTGCACAACTACTTGCTTGGTTGTGACCACTCAAACCACCCAACCCATGTAAATCAGAAAGTTTGGGAAGCTTTCAAAGTTTAATGGGTTTTAAAACCTTTCCCCTGTCTTTTCCCATTGGACTTTTGCAGAAAACTTTGCCTTCTTGAAAGGTGCATTGGATTCGCATGCTCCCCAAAGAGATCCCAGTTGCTTTTCAAGGGAAGAGGATCCTCGCTGTGATTGTGAAGGAACAGAGCGAACTAAAGCAGATTGTATCTCTCTGTTGTCTTCAGGCAGGCAACAGAAGTGCTTGTGATGCAGAACCATTATCTGTTGTTTTCCAAAGCATTCTTATACAAGACTATTAATGATTCTAATGTCAGTAAGCAGAGTGTTTACGCAGCAGCTGGTTGGCCATTGCCCACCCCACAGTGAAACATGTCTATCAGACTGCAGTCAAGTGAAAACTGCCAGAGGATCTCTGGCCCTCTCCTTGCCTATCAGCTGCAAGGCAGCCCATCAGAGACAGCCAAACCAACTTAGGCATTCATGAAGGATTTGCAGCTCAGCAATGCAAAAGGATGAAGATAACTGCATGGAAAATAACTAGAGAGCCCCACGGGTTTGTGAGCCTAACAGGGAGCGCTCAAAACCTGCTCAAGTGAGCACAAGAAGAAAGCCCACAGGAGACCTGCTGCTGATGGGTGGGTTTATTTTATAATCAAGTGACACATTGGAATGCAGTGCTCTCAGGAACTCACCTTTCTTTTGTAAGGCACATACTTTGCATTTTAAGAACGTTTCAGCATCACCTCTTTCATGCAGACACCCAGACAGCCAAGAAGCCCCCAGCATCCTGGCCTGTATCAGCACCAATGCAGCAGCAGGGCCAGGGCAGTGACTGCACCCATGCACTGGGCACTGGTGGGGTTGCACCTCAAATCCTGTGTTCAGTTCTGGGCCCCTCACTACAAGAGAGACACTGAGGTGCTGGAATGGGGCCAGAGAAGGGCAACGGAGCTGGTGCAGGGCCTGGAGCACAAGTGTGATGGGGAAGGGCTGAGGGACCTGGGGGGTTCAGTGTGGAGAAGAGAAGGCTCAGGGGGGACCTGATGGCTGCCTACAACTGCCTGACAGGAGGATGGAGCCAGGAGGGGCTGGGCTCTGCTCTCAAGGAACAAGGGATGGGACAAGAGGAAACGGCCTCAAGCTGCACCAGGGCAGGTTTAGATGGAGCTGAGGAACAATTCCTTCCCCAGAGGGTGCTCAGGCATTGGAACAGGCTGCCCAGGGCAGGGCTGCAGTCACCGTCCCTGCAAGTGTTCACACCCCGTGGAGACGAGGCCTCAGTGCCATAGGTTAGTGGTGGCCTTGGCAGTGCTGGGGAGCAGTTGGACTGGATGAGCTCAAAGGTCTTTTCCAACCTCATTGATTCTATGCAAGGAGAGATTGTCTTCAAACAGAAACACGAGAATAACATGGCAACAGCCATTGCTTTAGGAGGAACAAATGAGGCATAGAGAGAAACTGGTCCTTCACTGGCTTTGATTATGGGTGATGCCCTCCTGTTTGCTTGCTTATTTGTTTGGGCTTTCTTAGTCTTTTGCCTATAGCCTACAATTTTGGAACGCCATTTCCAAATGATGTCAGTAGGAACAGGTCTGACAGCTATTGATGAGCATTTTGAGGGCTTTCAGAACATCAGTTCTGAAGCCGGAAAAACGGGAAAATTGTGAACTTCTTTAAGCATTTTCCTTAGAGTTTTAGGATTAGTTATTTTTCCGTGATTCTCCTGATCTCAGTGGAATTCTGTGGTGAACAAGTCCAGAGGAGGCCACGAGGATGATCAGGGGACTGGAGCACCTCCCATATGAAGATAGGCTGAGAAAGCTGGGGCTGTTCAGGCTGGAGAAGAGAAGGCTGCATGGAGACCTCAGAGCAGCTTCCAGTATCTGAAGGGGGGCTATAGGGATGCTGGGGAGGGACTCTTCATTAGGGACTGCAGTGACAGGACAAGGGATAACGGGTTCAAACTTAAACAGGGGAAGTTTAGATTGGATATAAGGAAGAAGTTCTTTCCTGTTAGGGTGGTGAGGCACTGGAATGGGTTGCCCAGGGAGGTTGTGAATGCTCCATCCCTGGCAGTGTTCAAGGCCAGGTTGGACGAAGCCTTGGGTGAGATGGTTTAGTGGGAGGTGTCCCTGCTCATGGCACGGGGGTTGGAACTTGATGATCTTAAGGTCCTTTCTAACCCTAACTGATTCTATGATTCATGCAGAACGGCCCAAGAAAACCAAACAATCCCCCCTCCAAGAGTCAGGTTTGAGTATTGAAAGCACTGAATTTGATGCTTTCTTTTGTTTTAGAGACGCAGTATGGGTATTACAGCCCCTGCTACGTCCTTTTCTGTTGACATTTCTTGATGGTAACTTCTGCTTATCCAATTTCTTCTATTTGAAAATGGATTTTGCTGTTTTTCTGGACATGTTACTGTCTTTGGCACTTCCTGCCTCTGAAGTCTGTAGCGAAATGGCAAATCATCTTTTCTTTTGCTATGTTTCTGATCCCTGCTCTATTTAGCCCAAATAAAGGAACCCAGCAGAAGTTCCAGGCAGCTTGCGAAGATGTGCCTGTTAAGAATCAAAGCTCTAGGGAAGTGCCAGAAAGCCTCTTAGTTGGGGGCTTTGAGGCCATAAATGGTGACTGATTTATGCACCACATTAGAAAGATGTCTGGGGAAGGGTTGGAATAAAGAATGTGATCATGGCCTTATAGCCCACAGGTGACTCCACTTGGTGTGGGTGCAGAGCACGGGCAAAGACTGTCCCTTGCTGATGAACTTGCACTTGGAGAACACAGTTTGCTTATGTGAAATAAGAGGCATCGTGTGGGTTTAGAAGGATCATATTCACTGTGTTGTTAACAGGCCTCTCTGGTAGTCAGCTTTGTTTGGGACCGCTGTGAGTATATAATGAGAGATGAACACACCATAAAATACAGAGAGCCATGGAAATGGAGGGATTTAGTTAAAGCAATGGCCCAACGAGGAGCTGTTCATGCCAGTTGTGGAGTATGTGAAGGTCTCTAACAGAAGCCAGAGGCTGCTGCAGGAGAGCATCTTTTCATCTCAAAGTTATCTCTCTCTGTACAAAATCCACCTTAGCAGGAGCGTGGTTTGGAAGCTCTCATTGCAAAGAAAAAGCAAAAGGCTTGGCTTGTTTTGGGAACCTCTTTAGCAAGTTTAAACACAATCTTGCTGCAAGTAGGCCTGGCCATGGGGAATTACTCAAGTAGGTTCACGTAGTGTGAATTGTCACTGTTCCTAACACGGGTTTATGGTAAGAATCTTAGCAGCTGCTGATGGTGAGGACCAAACCTCAACCTTTCCTCAGCACGTAGCACATCTCCAAATATCTACATTTCCATGGGTCTCTCTCTATAGCGTGGTGTTCCCTCATGCTATTCTGCTGTGGTGGGAACCCTTTTACAGGGATTCAGAGGTTGGGAACCTCTTTCAAGGAAGAAATTACAGCATTTCAGAACCTTCCAAGGAAAAATTGAAACAAAACCTGATGAATTTCAGGGATTTCATGCTGAGTTTAAAAGTGGAAATACACAACACGGGTAGCGCAAAGTTATGCTATAGCAGCCAGCATCATTTAAGAAAGATCTACTCATCTGAAAACCTAAACCTTGGTTTCTACATGCCTGTCCTGTACAAGCTATAGATTTAAGTAGGAACAGTGTCTGTCTTCAGCATTCTATTTTAAAACATTCTTTTTCCTCCATTCTCCATTTGAACCTTAGGACTGTAATTTGGCACCAACTGCCTGTCAAATACAGCATTTGTAGCTCACATCTGGACTGTGTCTCTGAGGATGTCGGCATGGCCAGAGCATGCCAAGGCAGGTTGCAGATCAGAATCAGTCCTAGGGGATGTGAAAGGTTCATGTTACACTGTGTGAAGCAGAGACCCTCAAATCAGGGAAACAACTGACTTTGTGCTTAGATGTAAGAACATTCTGACACCAGCTGAGAGCAGGATTCCCAGGGCAGGACCAACGTGTCTGATGCTTTGAAAGCATTTTAGGCACCTTGGTCCCATTTAAGAATAACAGCGTGCTGAGGGCTGTTAAATCTGTGATTCCTGACCTGCTGTTCCTATACAATCCTCTGTGAGGGGGAAAGGAGATCATCTGCCTGACAGAGATGTTTTGCCACCTTTTTCCTGCCTCAGCAGCCCCTCGTGAGTACCCTTCACACTTCTCCAACCGGCTGCTTGTGCCTCCCCTAAGGAGTCCAGCTCTGTGCTGACTTCAAAAGAACATGTTTAAGGGCATTCCTGCGTCAGAGTCAATATTAGTGAGTAGAACAGTGTAATCAGGATTTGTGGAAGATGTGAAACCTCCTTAGTAATGCATGATATTTGGCTGCCTGGCTTCGATATCATACTTGGCAGGAGAAATAACTCTGGTTTGCAAGAGCTCTCATGATTTCCAGATTTACTTTTATTTCAGGCTACAATAAACCCAAGGCTATTCCTTTTTTAAACAGTGACATGAAACTATCTGGGTTTCTTCAGATCAAAAGTAACAAGTCTGCTCTATCTAGAAGGGAGTTTGGCCTGCACCCATCACGATGTTAACATCTGTAATCCCTGTAAACGCTCTCAGCTTTCATGAAGCAGCGTTTCATTGAAACACATCCTAAAGGGATTCCATTTTGTGCACATAGAGGTATTTTCACACACTTTACTGGGGTTTAATATTACACTAATGTGAAGCACGTGGTTAGTTATGATTCAAACAGCCTTATTAGAGCCACTTGACATCCTCTGAGTCTTGCTCTGCTGCCCATCACTTTGCCTTGTTTCTGCTTCTTTTGTAACTTCCCTGGGGAGTGGAACTTGGTTGTTTGATGGTTTATCATGGTAAGATCACTGTGATAGCTACTCACACGTGCTGCAAATGTGACCAATAACATGTTATTTGATTGCCTAATAAATTGGCCAGCACCACAGCAGAAGGGCTTATTTTCATTTACATACATTATTCCTTCAGGTGGGAAATTCAGACACACTCTGTGTGCAGACAGGAATGATGCTCTGAGTGTTTGCCAGCTTCCTCATTACCGCTGTTTATGTATTGGAAGTTACAGCAAATGCTGGCCTGGGTTTAAATGGGAAGATTCATGATTCATACCCACCATCAGGTGCTCATTTGATAAGCTACCACATGGGCACAGGGACAACTGTAACTGCTCATGTAGCCATAGATTGGTGCCATTCTGGCACTGCAGAAACAGCTCTTTGCTGAAATCCGTTTGAGCCGTGGTACTTGCACAGAGATGGAGCAGTAGTTCATAGCATAATAGAATCATAGAGTAGTTTGGGCTGGAAGGGGCCTTCAAAGCTCATCTAGTCCAACCCCCTGCAATGAGCAGAGACATCTTCAACCAGATCAGGTAGTCCAGAACCACATCCAGCCTGGCCTTGACTTTACTGGGATTGCGTTTTTGCACAGGAGGAAAGTTGTCCAGCCCTTGCTGACCCCTAGTGATACAATGGGATCATTGAATCATAGAATGGGGTATCTAGGGACTGATTTCTGAGACAATTTCATAAAAAGCTGGGGGAAATGAGCCCCAGAGCTGCTGTTGGATTGTACTGGGGGAATCTGAGCTGTGTAACTCAGCACTCATCAGTTACAGGCTGTGCTATGAGCTCACTCTTTGCACTAAATGAAGCAGTTCTGAGGTGCCTGCGAGCAGCTGCCTTGTGTTATCACTTAAATCAACTGCAGCAACTGGGTGCAGGGAAAATGTTTCCTGCATCATTACGTAGTTTTCATCTTGTACTATTATGTTAACAGCCTGGAAAAAATGGCTTTAGGATTGTGCTGTCACACTGAGTGTGAGGAAGAACTTGGCCATCAACCAGCACAGATTTTAATAGCAGTTAATCCAAGCTGACCACCTTCACAAATTTACAGTTGATGTCTAAACAGTAAACATTTTCTTATGCAATACAGCAGATATGTTGTCTTTCTCATTTTTAAGCAAGGTTGGCAAGTGCTTTACAAAACAATCTTGTTCTTTGAGCATTCATGTGATTTCAGTGGGGCTCATCAGCTTGGACACGACATCGTGCTTCAGTGTGTGGGCTTGTGTGTGTCAGCGCTGAGCTCCTTTGCTGTGATTCAGTGGTTACTGTAAGTGCAGAAGAGGACTCTCTGTGCCTGGCTTCACCCACTGATAAGAGACGTTACTATTATTAAACTCCCATCACCTTGTGAGGGATGGAAAATGCTCCTTGGGTTATCGACGTCCGCTCCCTGCCTTTGCAGGTGGGAGCCATTCGTGCTTCCTTCAGATTCCACTCCTGCCCCAGTTTTACTTTCCTCACCATTGTTTATCTCATACTTCACTTCTCATCCCAGTAAAGGCATCAGCCTTTGGTCACTTCCCCAGTGCTGCTGTCGGAGATGCACACATTTGGTTGGTGGCATTTCTAGAATCAAAAGATTAAAAATCACAGCATCTGTGGCCTTGCCATCAGTAATGAGCTGCTCAGACCCCTTGGAATCAAGCTGACAAACTAATGATGTTTGTGTTAAACTTTCAGTGTCTATGTCCATGCTATAGACTGAAATGAAATAAGAACTCATAGGGCAGTTAGAAGCAATTAAAGTGTAAGGGCCCTGGCTCAGCTTTCAAAACATACCTTGATGTTTATCCTCCCTCCAGCATAAATCAGCTCTCTTCTAGATGAGCAATGTTCTTAAAGAGCCTCTTGCTGTCCCAGCAAGTTTATTTAACAGGGGAAAAGCAATCTGTAAGTCCCCGTGTTTCTATGTCTAAGAATCTCATCATTCACGTGGTTTCCCTATCTTGGCTTAGGAATTCACAAACATTAATGGAGATTTCTCTTCACTGCGCTACTGCGATATAAAGAATACTCTGCCTCAAGAGGGTAAGTGAGCAGGTTAAGAAACTGGCCCATGTCAAGCAGGACATCCGTATCTGTGTAGAATTCAATAGGGTGCTGCCTTGTGCCTTCTCCACACAGGGATAATTGTGAGATTAGGAGGAACTCTTCCACTTTCTGGGCAGCTGTGGGCACATGAAGTTTACTTTCTCTTACCTTTTCATATGCAACCATCTATTAATCATTTAGCGTAATGCTGCTGCTTCTCCTCTCACACACACCCTTTCCAGCAGCATAGGAGGCAATGGTGGGAAAGATGGTGAGCTTTATAGCCCTGTAAGAAAGATCTGTAGGATTTATTCTTTAGCAGTACAGCAGTAGGTCAGTTTACTCCCCAGGAAATAGTCAGCCTTAGCACTTCAGGGAAACCCACACTCCAGAGTCTCACCTACATAGCTAAAGGCTGCTGCTGCTGCCTGCTTTTAATAAATAAGATATATCTTCAGATTTCAAGTGTATTTTAGACTTGCATGAGGGAGTATTCAACTTGCTGAGCTCACTCTTTTGTGTTCAGGAGAAGTGAGGCTTGAAAGTGTGTTGGTTGTAGCAAAGTACTGAAGAGGAGGCTTAAGCGGGAGTGGGTGCCCAGAGATGCTGCTGCATGGCAAAGGTCCTAGCAAAGGCTCTGGAAAAGATAACAGGAAAGTCAGTAGATTCCATTTGTGGGGATTGGAAAAGATAGAGAGGAGGGTTTGGACTCTGAGAGAGCTTAAAAGCTACAAGTGCAGTTCAAACACAACTGTTGCTTTTAACTCCATTTAGCCAAGTCTCCTGCTCTGTGCTCTGACACACTCTCCTCATGTCCCATGGCTGGGGTCCACCAAATCGCGGCAGTTCACAGACACAGTCCCAAAGAAGACTGAAGTTAGAATCATAGAATCATAAAATGGTTTGGGTTGGAAAGGACCTTAAGATCATCCAGTTCCACCCCCCCTGCCATGGGCAGGGACACCTCACACTAAACCATGCCACCCAAAGTAAACCATGTCACCCAAGTTCAACAGGAGTGAGGAATGGGAAGGTCCTGGGTGGACAATATGGTCATTGGGGCAGAACACAGGAATTCTACCCCATTTCTTTGAAAAGTGGGGGGAAAAGCCCCAGATGACATTGCAATGAATGCTGGAAATTTCTGAGATCTTTTAAATAGCTGCAGCAATGGGCACGATTGTGTCTCATACACGATCTATTGATCAATAAATTCCAGTGTCTTCATTCCTTATTTGCTCTCTTTGAGGCTAGATCTTTATCAGGCTCTTCAAGACCAGTACAGGCATGAAAATAATTATGGACAAATGAACTTTTGTCTTAATACCTTGGTTTTAATATTTTGGGCAGGTTCAGGATGGCAACGTCAGTGTCAGCTACGATGCAACCCGCTACCCTTCCCTAACTGCAGTTTAGGTAGCTGAAGGATACAGCTCCCACTGCTTACAGAAGGGGGCAGTGATGTTTCACGTGTTGGGACCAGCATCACCAGCTACGCAAAAGCCCCTGCTCTCCTTAATGCAGAAATAGAAATAGCCAAGATGTGCTCTTGCAATCTCGCTTCCTCCTGCTACAATCACGCTGCCTACTTGCTACTTTATTTCCTCCAAGAAAAGAAGTCCCAGCTTGGAGGAAGCAGTAATGGCAGTGCATTGCACAGAGCACTCCTGAGACCTCTCTGGCTCAAAGGGCAAATTCACAGCCGTATTTCAAGCTGTACATAAAAATTCTAACTACCTGCTACCTGTTAGTTTCGCCATGTGGTTTGTTTGGCCTCAGACCTTCTGACATTACAGCTTGTCAGTGACATTTTGTGATTCCCATTTATAGTGCTTTGCCTTTCAGCCCTGGTTTGGGGAAGATGAAATCAAATGAGGGATTGTTAAAACAAGTGACCATATGTATACAGCAGGCAGGCTTCTATTCGAAGAACAGCTTGCATTGTCAAGATATCACATGCCAGGTTTGATGGATTGTGTGATTTTAAGTGAGTTCACACATGCAAATGCATGACAAGGCAGTTTCATGAGAACGTTGCACATGGTACCATATTGTTCTATGGCTCCTGCTGCACAGAGTACACGGGATGGACAGTGTTACTGAGTGGCTCCCCATAAGAAATGTCTCTTCATTGTTTGCTCTACCTGAGTTAACCTAATAATAGGAAATAGGCGTAGCATGAGGGGTGGGAATCATGGAAGCGATGCCAAGCATCTTCTCTTCTCTGGCCTTTTACCCACCCACAAAGTTGCTTCCAGACCTGCTCCCCCAACTCATCAATCTGAGCACGTCCTCCTTTCTGCATCTCTTCCTTTGCTTCCCTTTATCCCTTACATCAACAGAGGCTTTCTCACTCTGGTTCAAGAGGTGTTGCAGCTCTTCTCTGCATTTCTTACCACTGACGTCCTGCTGGGCCCCCAGGATGTTCTGTAGGAGTCAGGAGGTTCATTTTGATCATTATTTTATAGTGAGGTTGCTCTTGCATTCCAGCTAATGGTGGTGTGGTCTTTATCCCTTCCTCCTAAGCTTTTCCAATGCCTTTTCAGATGTAAGAAGCAATTGTAAGCCTCCACCAACTGTACTATTGTATAATTTAGACTTTGCTTTTCCTTTGATTCCCATTGGAAAACTGGGGACAGTTAAACACCTTGTGACAGAGATTCTTTCCCTGTGTGCTGATACGTGCCAATCTCTGTCATTTTTGCTTTATCCTGTCAGCTGTTCTGTGCATGGGATGCAAGGGGTACATGGCCCCTCAGGAAACTGGAAACCGGGTCCTCATCCTTGCCTGGTACCTTGGTGAGTAGCTCTGCCTCTTTGGGCAGATATCTGCCCTGTCAAGTTCAGTCTCTGCTGTTTGAGAAGTAGAAGCATTTGTTAAAAGCCTTATGAATAATTAACCAAGTCAATTTTAATACAATGAAAGCAAAATCATTTCCACGGTAAGTTTACATCTAAGCAATTATTAAAACCTTCAATTCCAAAGTTGATCAGATGGTTTATACAGTCCTCAATGCATCTCTGAGGTGAAAATGCTTCTTGATTAAAAGAAATCTATTGTGCATGCACTCCATTGCCAAAGGAATTCTCATCTTAGAACATTTCTCAAATGACAAAAGGACACAGAATCTTCCATTCATTACTGAAACAAACACACCAGGAAGAAAAACAATCTCATCCTTAATTTATGCTGAAATTCAGTACCAAAATCACTAAAATCCATATCCCTTTCCATATTGGAAGATCTTACATGGTCTCATTCACCTTTTCTACAGCTGTATCAGTGCTTCAGCTCCAGTATTCCATCTGAATTGACAGATTGACAGAGCCTTTTATGCTGCCATTACCTGGATTTACTGGTTTTAAAAATATTAGCTACGCATTTTGTGAAAAACACTATTATTTGGCATTTCCTCTTTTTGTTTTGCTTTATTTGTTGGTATATTTCACAATTGTCCCTTTTTAGGTTGTATTTGAATAGTCAGGACATTACCACCTTTCTGCATTGCATTACCCACACATGATCTGAGCATAGAAATGATGAGGTTACAATTACTGGGAGAGACCACATCATCACATATGGACTAACGACCTAGAAACACCCACCCAGCTATCACAGCCCAGTCTACATGGTGTAATTAGCCAGAGGTGCACCACAAACAGGAGATGAAAGCTGTGGGTTCACCTTCCTCTATGATGGAAACCGAGTATTTACCAAGGCACAAACCCCCATCTGAGCACATCAAACACTGAAGCCTGGCCTCAGATAAAGACACAGATTTAAATCCTATTTCTGCCTCATTAAGGCCCAGAGAGTAAATCCAGACTTTTCAGGTCAGAAGCCTTTCAGTCACTCATGAAACATTATTCTGCAGCTTCAAGAGGAGAGCACCTTCACAAAATGCACATATTCTGCCTCAATCCAGAGGTAAGAGGGGTGAGCAGGCGTCTGAGCTGCACATGGCACAAGTCCCTCCTGGTGGCCAGCAGACTTGCTTACAGGTAATAGCTGTGACAATTGTCCTTTTTGGGAAGCAGACTCTGTTATCCACCCCTAAGCCCAGAAGAAACCAATGATTTTCAGCTGGGAAGACTCTTCCCTCTCCATTGTCCCACTACAGCAGTTTCAGATGGGGCAGGTTAGTGTGTCTGGGGAAAGTTCTTCCCAGCTTCCTGATTTCTGCTTGCTTTCAGCAAGGTAGCTTGTAAGGGGAAAAGGAGGGAGAAAGCAAGAAATGTTGAGGAGGGAAACACGAGATGTCCTCACTTGCTGAAGTGTAAAGAGAAGGAGCCATGTGGAAAGCAGCTTTCACCATGGTGGCCTGTAGCATGCCTGCCTTCCTCTGCCATGGGAGGTGAGTTCTCCCTAAGCTACTCTACAGTGTGTAACAACTCCGTACTCAACAGCAACCTGTAATCTTTCACCTTCTGTTGTCAGATACATCTGGCTTTTTTTCTGTGTGTTGGAAAAGGACCATGATGTTCCTGGGTCTTAGCTGCAGGATCAGCATCTCTGCCAGGACAGTACTCAAAATCTTATTTCTTGACGTAGCCCTTGAGGGTTTGGAAGATGTCTTTTGGGGAATAATTTGAATGTGCCGTGGCTTGTGGTGTATACTGCCAGCGATATTATTGGGTTTTCCTATTGAATTCTAGGATGAATTACTTCATAAAATCACACAATAGGTAGAGTTTGAAGGGACCTTAAAGCTCATCCAGCTCCAACCCCTGCCATGGGCAGGGACACCTTCCACTAGAGCAGCTTGCTCCCAGCCCCTGTGTCCAGCCTGGCCTTGAACACTGCCAGGGATGGGGCAGCCACAGCTGCTCTGGGCACCCTGTGCCAGCGCCTCAGCACCCTCACAGGGAAGAGCTTCTGCCTAAGAGCTCATCTCAGTCTCCCCTGTTCTGTCAGGTTCAAGCCATTCCCCTTGGCCTGTCCCTACAGGCCCTTGTCCAAAGCCCCTCTCCAGGTTTCTTGTCAGCCCCCTTTAGGTATAGGAAACTGTTACAAGGTCTCCCTGGAGCATTCTCTTCTCCAGGCTGAAGCCATTTATCTTTCTCCACTAGTGCCTACTTAGTTTAACCTCTCTCTGCAGGCAGACCTCAGCCCCTCAGTTAAGTTCCTGGAGTAAGAACTTAGGCCAGGCTGTCCTCTGCCAAGGAACAGCAGGATGGGTGAGTGGTCACTATGTGGCCTGAGTTTCAAAGTTTCCATAGTAAGAAAGATCAGTAGCTGCTCACACATCCCATGAGTTAGAAATACTTCTCTGAACTCCCAAAGATTTTAATGGAGGCATCAAAGTCCTTCAGATTAAACACAAAGTGCTTTTGATGTGTTTAAACTTTGCAGTAATAAGCCTGCAGACCCAAGCTGGGAAATAATATTAAATATAAACCTTTCAATTTGTAACAGTTAAGGAATGGAGCTGGAAGCTGTTACAGAATTTCATGTGGTATTGTTGATAGATGATGTTAATAAGTTGGTATCTGCTCTTGCTGGATCAAGGAGTCACTTCCCTTATTCAGGGATCAGCAGGGTAGCATTAAGCATTTGTGGCTGGTCTGCTTTCCCAAGGTCACTTTAATTAACCAAAATAACAGCAGGTGATAGAATATTTGAGCTAAAATGTAAATAGCAGTGAAGATAAATGAGGAATAACTGTAAATACATGTTCCAGTAGTATTGGTAATGGATAAGCAGTATCAGGTCTTATTTTCCCTGACAAGGTACGTGGAAAGCTGACTGCCTTTAAAACAAATCCATCCATCTGGGCAAGCTGCAGGACAGTTAGTGTCCTGCAGAAGGCAAAGTGGAATCTGTTGACGATAGCTTTTTAAATGTCTTTATCTTACGTCTTTTGTGTTCTGGTTTTTAAGCTTGATTACCTTGGTCTAATTGCTCACTGGATGGGAAAAAGAGACAGTGTAGAATCAAAGATAAGATACTTGGAATCAAGTGCCAGCAAAGGCTTTGGTGAAAATGCTAACGTGTCCTGTCTGTCAAAAAGTCACACTTTCGGAAGTGCATTGGTGTATTTGTATATTGGGGGGAGAAAAAGGCAAGTCTTGATGGAGCTAAGTCTATTACACTATCTCCCCTCTTCCCCATGGCTCATTGCTCAATCCAGTCAAATCCACACGGGGAGCACCATGCTTACCCATTTAGTGCCAGAACAGATATTTAGTGGAATTCTGAGTGTCTCGGATGCATTCAGAAACCCCTGGGCCAGCGGTTTCTCATTATAAAAGACTGAGTTTTGAATCCCTGCGGCACATGCAAAGTGCAGCGATCCTGACACGAAAACATCTGGGGTTTGAATGTGTTAAAAAGGGTCACGCTGGGTAATGACTTTTACATGTTAATTTCGTGAGGACAGCTGAACTCCAACTAAAGAATGATTGTAGAGTTACCCTCGTGAGTAGGCAGATTGATAAGAACAGTATGTGAAAAAGCTCTGCAATTGAACCAAACCATGTCAGGGAAAAAAACCAAATGCATCTGAGGCATTCATAATTCCGCTAAATGCCTGTTTCAGCACTAAATGCACAAGCATGGTATTCCCCGTGTGGATTGGATTGGATTTGGCAACGCACACTCTACTTCTCTTTCTTACTTTCGGTGCCAAACACTTGGAAAATGTTCTTTCAGTTATCTGACTTCAGCTCTTTGGCCTCTTTTGTTTGGAAAGACCTAGACTGTAGCCTCACTTACACTCCTGGCTTGCTGGGGAATACTGATTTAACTGAGAGCACAGCTTCACCTGGTGCTGTTTAACATCCTAATCCTACACAGACACCAAAGTAATAGCTGTGCTTCTGCAGGACCCAGCAGCTCTGGAAGGTGCAGTGTGTTAAACTCACTCTGGGACTCACCCTTCCCTTGCTACTGTATGCCACTGGGTTTGGTGCAGGTATTTATTTTCCCCTCTTCATCTTAGAACAAAGGCAAAACTTACAGAAAATTCTGGGATAAAGAGAAGCACATATGGGGAAAGGGAACAGTAGGGAAGGTGCTGCAGCAGGCAATATTCCTGTGTCTTACATGAGCATCATTACTGTACCACAGCAAATACTGACTAGTTGAACAGGGGGAATTACAACACATGCTTTGTTTTATTCTACCTACCAGAACGGTATGGGCCTAATTACTCCTAATTGTGTAAGCACATCTCAACATTTCCCATGACATAGTAGGCTTTGTGTTTAGTACTCGCAGAGCATGCCTTACAACCCAGTTCTCCCACTGCTCGAGTATTCCCGTCTTATCAGAAACGGCTGGGTTAAAGTGCCCACCTCTTCTGGTTATATCTGCACAAATTCTTGTCTGATTTAGCACTGTATCTGTCACTAGGATAATGATTCTTCTTGCATCCCTTCTTCACATGTTTTCTGAACTACCGATAAGGGGAAGTGATACATCTGTAGGGAAAGGTCACATAACACCGGGAAGAGGAAGGAGCCTTCTGTCAGTTATTTTGGGTTTGATGCATTGCTAATTAATGAATTGTGCCTGCTCCAAGAAGAACAGTGTTTTCATAATGCAGCAGTGTAACATGTCATTACACAACCTGACAACGTGAAAATAAGGTTGGAAGTTATCTGAAGTATTTTAGGATATACTCGTTTATTTGGCATTTATCTTTCTGTAAGGCTTAAAGTGATAAATGACCTGGAGAGCTCCATGGGCGCATCCACACTGTTCCCAAAGCGCAGGGCTAGAAGACAACAGGTCTCAGTTCATGCAAAGCTGGGTGAGTAGGATTTTGTCCTATTCCCTTCCTGAATGGCTGAACACTGCAGTGTTCCCTGGTGCCTGTTGTTATGTATTACTATTCAGTTTGTTGTAGTTGCTGACCTAGGACAGGCAAAGCAGGTTATTATCTGCAGAGCAAAAAGGATGGTGCTCCCATTGCTACCCCCTTGGTGACAGCAGCAAGCTTGTCAGACTGATAGTGAGAAGTTTTGCTTACAGTGAGAAGTCAGAAGTGATGCTATTTATAGAATCCCAGACTGGTTTGGGTTGGGAAGGGCCTTCAAGCTCATCCAGCTCCAACCCCTGCCACGGGCAGGGACACCTTCCACTAGAGCAGCTTGCTCCAAGCCCCTGTGTCCAACCTGGCCTTGAACACTGCCAGGGATGGGGCAGCCACAGCTTCTCTGGGCACCCTGTGCCAGCACCTCAGCACCCTCACAGGGAAGAGCTTCTGCCTAAGAGCTCAGCTCAGTCTCCCCTCTGGCAGGTTCAAGCCATTCCCCTTGGCCTGTCCCTACATCCCTTGTCCCAAGCCCCTCTCCAGGTTTCCTGCAGCCCCTTCAGGCACTGGAGCTGCTCTCAGGTCTCCCCTTCAGGAGCCTTCTCTTCTCCAGGCTGCCCCAGCCCAGCTCTCTCAGCCTGGCTCCAGAGCAGAGCTGCTCCAGCCCTCGCAGTATCCCCATGGCCTCCTCTGGACTCACTCCAACAGCTCCATGTCCCCCTTGTGCTGTTGCCCCAGAGCTGGACTCCAGGAACACAGGTAGGGAGGGGGCCACAGGGCTGGATGTCTCCCCAGAGCAGAGTAGAAGGGGAGAACCACCTCCCTTGACCTGCTGGGCACACTGTTGTTGATGCAGCCCAGCACACAGTGTGGCCAAAGATACCATCTGAAATGCAATTTGCTGCTTAGCAGTTGGGTTTTCATAGGTGTTGAAAGGTTAGATGTAGAATACAATCAGACAGCACTTGCTTTTAACATTTAGAGATGTCTGAAGTTGATTCCTGCAGGTGATTGATTAGATCTGTGGGAGAGTGTGCTCCTTTCTTTCTTCTTCATTAGCACACAGAAGAAATTACTTTCTTGCTGAACCCAAGTTCCAAACAATTCCTTGGAGCTTGACCTCAGAACTGAACATTGCAGTGGTGTTAAAGAGCAGGAGGATTTGACAGCATTAAAGAGACCAAAACTTGTTGCTAAACAATCTCCTGACTTTCCCTGGGGAGGCTGTCAGAGGAAGGGATTCAGTGGCTGCTGCCAAGCATCTGCATTAGCAGAAGATTCTCAGCATCATGAAGTACTCAGGCCAAGCTCTTTGCCAGAACGTGTGTCACTGAGATGCTCCTCTGGAGCCCTTCTCTTTATGGAGAGGTAACCTGTGAGACAGTGATGCTTTCAGTTGGCATCACTCAGGGTTTGCCTTCATAGAATTGCTGCTGATCCCCACCAAGAGCTTTACTGCTGATTAAAATGCCTATACTTAGTCCAACAAGTTCACATTCTCCCTTTCCCTTTAGTTTACCCAGAAAATGGCCAGTTACTTAATCTGTGTTTTTAAAGCATCATTGCAGTGTGTCCTTGCTGGATTTTTGCACATTGTGCTTATAAAAGAACAGATAATTTAAAGTTGCTTTTAATTTAGGGATCATATTTGCCCCTGGTATGTTTAGACCAATTTTCAGCTTTGCCTTCTGGGTGTCTGTGCTCATCTCTTATCACCATGCCATCAGCTAGTAGCTATGATGCTTTGAAAATCTAAGCTTCAAGAGTGAGTCAGACTCTTCATGCCATTCATTTATCTTTTGCTACTTAAACCATCATTCTTAATACATACTTCAAATACAGTACTGGATTTTGGAGGCATTTGAGTTCTTCTTGTGTTATTTAGCACATCAGTGCTTCAGAGGCTCTGTTATAGTTGTTTAGGTCCATATGGCAGGCATCATATAAGCACAGGACATAAAGATGTTAGTTTTACACTTCAGCACAGCTCCCTTGCCTCTCTCTAGTGCATACCCAGGGTCTGAAATTCTGGATGAAATGTTGCATTTGCTTTACATCTGCTTGATAGTTGATTCTGGTTTAATATCACAGTCACTAGCCACAGGTTTGCTGTGTGTGAAAGGCCACAAAAAGGCACTTCCATTATATTACTGTTAAAGGACAAAACAGCTTTTGATATTAAGCTTATTGTATCATTTGGCTTTCCTGGATGTTTCTGCAAGAACTAGAGGTTTACCACTATTTCAGTGGCTACTTCAGGAATAAAGCTGTATGAGGTTCTTGTCTTTTTTTTATTGTTGTTTCTAGCTCTGGTTTATAAGAAAAAGGTGATTTTAGTGGTCAGGTGGAGTTCTAAATTTGCTTTAAGGTTTTTGCCTGTAATTCCTCTACTGTTCCACGTGTCAGCTCCAACATGTGAGCTGGCAAAGGGTTTGTTGCTCAATTTATGCCTTGTTCCGTTGCAGCAAAGGGATGAAGGACAGTAACAGGTTTAAACCATGTTTGTTGCATTGTTTGCAGCTATATTCTGTACTTTTATCTGAATTTTACAGTCAGCATTGACTTATCCATGCAATTAGTGTAAGCACCCCTCCACAAACATACACAATACTGCACTGCATGTGAGGCTGAGGAATGTTTTTTAACACGTACTTTAACTGTTACTTGTTGCATACAGATGCAAAGCTGTCATTTGTAAAAAAAACCCACTCTGTAGATCTTTCAAATAGCTCTGGTTTCTGCTGCTTTGTGATTGTTTTAATAAACATTCTGACAGGCACTTTGATAGCAAAGGAAATCAAGCAAATACCAGTCTACCGATATACAACAAGTACCGAGCTGCAGTCATGAGTAGTCACATGAAGTGACTCCCCTACCGCTTCTCCTCTGCTTGGAAGACTAGAAATAAATGGGGGCTTTACATCAGTTTTAACACATATTACTTCAAAGCAGCATTTTGGGATCCGTTACTTTCATTATATACAAATTAACTTCTGAAAAGGGTTGGTTTTTTTTTTTAAGTATGAAGCATTATTAAGTTGTAGAAAATTGAAGCTTCAGGTGAATTTGGAGTCATAGACTCTAAGAAACGGCTACATAAATGTGATGTGATTCAGGGGACCAAAATTAGGCATGAAGTTTTTTGTACAGTCCAAAGGAAGATACAGGTATCTTTGGCCTGTTATTCCAGAGCTCCTAGGACCTGAAAGGAACTCTGAGTTTCCTGCCTCCCCCTTCTGCTACTGCAAACTCGGTCCAAGGAATTTGCTGGGTAGTAGGTGTGAATATATATGTGAATGGTGAGAGGTGCCCATAGCAAAGGGGATAACAAACTTTGCTTGAATGGAAGGGGTAGAGGTGTTGAAGAGGCTTAGATTTCTTTCATTTAGTCCTAAGAAAAAAGCAGGGCAACTTTTCTCTTAAGGAAGGAGATTTATGTGAAATGGAGGTAATTGTGTCTTTGACCTATGGACTGGATTTCTTAATCTGGGGTTGTGAATTGCAAAAGCTGAATTCCTTTTGAAACCTAGTTATGAAATCTCTCTTGAGGATAAAATAGAGTTCTGGTTTTATTAGAGAAGCTTCTATAAGGGTGACTTTGTTTCATGTAATTGCTTGGGGACCTCTGTCTGATCTCTTCACTTGAAGCTAATACTACAGGCTTTAATTGAGCAAGTTTCCTCTTGAAGTGGTAATAGTTTGCATCCTGAGACTCGCTTCTAGAGCTGAATGTCTCAGAGAAAAATGAATTTTACACCTCTGCATAGAGAACTGCTGACAGCAGCACTTCCTGATGCCCCTCCAGCCGGAGTCTCAGCACTTCCAGAATGAAATCGCCTTTCCAGGTGGTTCAAATGCAGCAATGAGCACTTTGTTCCTTGCTAAAACACACTGTGCCAAAAAGTGTGGACAGCCCAGATTTCAAACCCCAGGTAACAGGTTGGCAGCCTTAAAAGAAGCAGAATAAGCCAGAACATGCCTTGTTTTCTCTCTTTCCAGTTTGGGTTGTTCCATGAGCGCATTACTGAATGTTTTAAACTCATGATTATCACAGAGTGTCTGAAATATTCCAGCATCATGGATAAAAATCAACAATACCTTGCTTGAAGTACTGTTTTAACTTACAGGAGGCAATTCCAGGTGTGGCAGACTTGTAGGGAAGAGAGAAATCCGAAGTGTTTCAGGTTGATTTTTAAAAGACACTGAGGAGGCACCAGGAAATACATGTTGGGGTAGAGCAGGCAGAATATTGCTTACAAACAGCAACTTGTACATGTCGTAAAGCCTAGCCCAATGTATGAGATCAGGGCAGCGTGGGAGAGTGCAGGTTACTCTTATCCATGAATGTTATCAGGAAAGAAGAAGTTGAGTGATCCTGGGCTGAAAAGGAGTCTCAGCATCAATGAAATAATTTGTGTGGGTTTAAGGAACTGAGAGCCTTTTTGGTCTCTAGTGTCAATCTTCTTTAAGCAGGTGCTGTAAAACCCTGCTGTTGCCAGTTTCGATTTCTGTTGATGCTAAAAGTAGCAGTCTCAGTGATTTGCTGTTGCAAGTAAAAGCACTTTTTGCTGAAACCTTTGTATTTATTGATGAGACAACAGGGTTTTCTTATTTTTAAATTCTTTGAACCTTTCTTTAGCTGAGAAAACACCCAACAGTTGGGTTGCAGACTGCAGTGATCCTCTGCATCCTCGGGCTCTGAAGCAGGTTCAGTCATGATTCTGTTCAGTACTCAAAAGTGGGTCCAAGGATCAGAAGGAGGAACCCAGTGAGAATGAATATTTATTTATCTGCCTCCTTTTGGTAGCTGGTGCTGGTGATAGAGCTTTTCTTACGGACTGCTTCGGGTAAGGGCACCAAAGCCTTGTAGCTCTGGGGAGGCATTGCTGATCTCGGACCTTTCACTCCAGTCCTACTTCACATTTCATACCCTGGCTGTTAATACAAACATGCAGCCTGATTTAAGATAGAAATGATAAAGGAAAGGCTAAATATGAAGTGCATGTATTTTGTTGGTTCAGGTTTTGGGGGTGGTGGTGGCTTTTTTGGGGGTAGTTTTTCCCCTTTTGTTGGATTTGCCTTCCTTTGCACACTCATGATAAACTTCCAGAGGGCCGTCTAGGTAAGCAATTAATAAACCTGTTTTAGACAACTGGCTCTCAATATCAGGTAAAAAATGTTTCCATCCTATGCTAGGTTAGCCAGCCTTGTAGTAGCCTGTCAGGATAGAGCCAAAGGAGGCAACTGTTAATCTTGGAAGGTAATGCAGATAGCGATGGAGCGGTGTTTGTTGCTGCACAGGCGTTTCTCTGCCTTCACTCTATTTTTGGCCTCTTAATGATGCCTGTGGGGACTATAAGCATCCCATCAAGCTTTGCATATTAATTCAAGTATCCAACAACTTTGTAGTGCAAGGAGAACTATACTTAGAAAGGCAGAAAAGGAGTGAGTCAACAGACTGTGATGCCTGGCGTCTTTGCTGTTCTATGTTAAGAAGCAGAACAAGAGTCAAAATCCTTGCTGACTTGTGGCCAAATCCTAGAAATCTTCTCCAGCGATGATGTTTTGGTTTTGGCAGCTTTCATGGAACAGAGAACCTGTCAGGATAAGGCTGATAAGTCTTTGTGTGTTTATCAAGGACCCCTGTGCTGCCATTCATCACTTAGTCACTGCAAGTTTGGGTGGCGTCATGGGCTTGAATGTTCAGCCAGATTTCTTTAGTGACCTACCTTGGGTTTGATGTGAAAGGATTTTGTCTGCGAGGCATTTACATTCCCTGGGGATTTGTCAGGATAATGACAGAAGTATTACTGCATTTCTCTTAATGATATCTGCAGTAACAAGCTAGACAAATATAAATGATCTCTGCAAATGTAGATGAAATCCTGTCTGAGTTATCTGTTGCCTTCTGAGAAAAAGCTTTCAAACAGAAAGAACACACAATGAGTATTTTAGCTGATCCCTTTGATCACATTGACACTGAAGATATCCAGTGTTTCTCCTCCCCTTTAAGACCATGCTCTGCTATTTTCTATACCACAGTACGATGCAGTGGCAGAGAAGAGGCCGCTTTGCGTGCCTGGTGCATGGAGGTACATTTTTGTTGAAGCAGAACTGGTTTAAAGTCATTAATGATTAATATACAATTTGCACATTCAGTGTTCATTGTTGGGGCTGAAATCTCTCCTACTTGACTTCAACCTGAAGAAACCTTCTCAGAAACCTGAAACAAAATTACTTCAATCCTTTCTTTGGTGAAAGGATTTAAAGCAAGAAAGCTTTTCCAGCTGCTGAAAAATGGAGATCACCTTCCTTTGATCAGGTTTCTTTAGACTAACAGTGTTTTAGGAGGGGTGCAAAAGTGAAAATCAGCAAGCCTCATTTTAAAGAAAAATAAATAACTTTAAAAATAAGTTTTTTCTGTTTCTCCTTTATAATACATAGAATTTTTAGCAAACCAGATTAATAATTTCAAACTTAATCAGACAACACAGCGCTACTTTTTAAAGCTGAAGAAAAGAATCACAATCAGAGGACAGAGCTCTTGATTGCATTCAGAAAGCTGAATAAAAATCTCCACACCACCTCTCCTACACTTTCAGATCTCATAAAGGTATCTTGCAGCTTTGGTGAATGCTTCGATCTCATTTTCTATTCCAAATTGCCCAAAATCACAGTCCTGAGCAGCAAGGGAAAGAAGGTGCACCCAACAGCAGTGCAAAAGGGGCAAAACAGCAGCCTTGCTTCTGTTCACAAAACAAGCAAAAATCAAAGCAAATCTGCTTGTATTACTTGATCATAACTGTTATAGTTCATATCAGTTTGGTTTTTGGCCTGAAGTTTTCTATGTCTATTTCAAGTCTTGATTTACATGGCATAAAACCCCCCAGAATCAATATCAGTCTGTATAATGTATCTATCCTCGTACACTGTTCGTATGGTTTATGTGTCCCCTATCCAATAAGGGAAAAGGAAAAACATATGGCAGTTATATTGTGCATAATTTCCTCAAAGTGCTTCCTGTGCTATTCTTCCTTAGTCTCTGATGAGACTCCCTCTTTAACATGCTGTTGGCAGAATCAGTGCTTCACTGAACTGCTAAAGATTGAAGTTTTACTCTATCCAGTTTTTTTCTACAAAGCAGGCATTTGTGCCGTATCGGGTACGTCAGGCCATCCACAGCAGGTTCAGAAGTTAGGCTGTACCCAGGCTTCCCCAGCCCACCCTGGCTGTGTATTACAGAAATGGGATGGAGAAGGTGAAGGGGAATATCCCCTCTACATGGCAATTCGGGTACTTGGTGACAGCACAGGAAACAGAACTGTAAGAGGCAGAAACTGCTAGTGTGGCTGCTTTTGTCTCAGGATGGGTTATTTGAGTCTGGAACACTGATCCAGTTTCTGCAGCATCCTTGGCTGTCTCCATGCAAATAAAAGATGAGGGGGAACTATTTGTAAAATCATCCTAGCAAATTTAGAAATATATTTCAGTAGGTATTTGGAATATTTCATTTCAATTGTTATGTTTTTCATCCTCAATACATGTTTTTTTTTTTTCCCCTTTTCCTCCCCTTATGCTACTGATGAATACTATTCATCCAAAAATATTTATTCAGTGCTGATTTCTTTCAGGAGCACTTCTGCTTGCAGCCTATATAAATAATTTCATCTTCTTGCTGTTATGGCAGTGACAGATAATATTTTCTTTTCATGTAGACACCTTATATTACCCAGCTCAATGGGGTTTAAAAAAAGACCTTCCTTCACATGTGAAGCTTCAAAGTCCTTGATGTGCTCCGAAAAGATACTACATTACTTATTGTCATTTTCCCGTCATTTTTTATCATTACAACTATAATCACTTTTTTGCATAAGGTTATTTCTGAAAGCTATAAAAAGAAGAGAAAAAATGGTTTGTTTTGGTTGAGACCAGACAGGCTGTTTTCTAATGAATGTTTGTATTAAAACCACTGTGCTTGGATTGCGTCTGCATTATGAGGCAGCTGAGCTGTATGTATAATATATCAGAAAGGGTAAGCAATGCACATTTCAAATCACATCCTGACACTGCTGAAGAAGATGTGACCATCTCGTCAGAAAGGCCTGAACACAAGCCAGAGAGCTTGTCAATAGGGTAGCAAGGGGTCTGAGGGGTTTTCAGTCTGCAACCCCACTCCCTGACCCCCAAGTCACTTGTTTAAAATGGCCCAAATTCCTGATGTATCTGAAATTGTTGCTTACTGAATTTTGGCTTTGCCACCTTCTAAGCTGCTGTCCTCAGTCATGCTGCCTAGGTTTGGAAAGGATGGACTTCAAGGTGAGCGGGCTCTAGTCCCCACTGGTGTGAGGATGACAAAAGCAGGCAAGCTCTCTTGTCTCCCCAAACCATATCAAATAGTTAGGTGTTGCAGTCAAATCCCTGGGAAATGCGTATTCCCTATAAAACAGAACCCGCTGTAAATTGGTGTCTTTTCCTCGGGTTTGGTGATTAAAACACAAAAAATACATCCTTTCATATTAACTTGAATGTTTTAGTTTTAATCTGCTATCAGAAGGCTCCTGCAAATCTTTCTAGTCCCGCATAATTTCATCTAACCCAACAGGCTCCATGTTTAATGGTTGCAGCTAAGCCTCCTTGAAACCCATCTACAAATATTGTTGATAGGAAAGAGGGGTCTCTGGCATGAAGCTGACCAAAACAAGTAAGTTGCAACTTGGAAAGTCTCATACATACTTATTCTTTTTCTTTAAAATGCCTGGGTTTTGGCTTGCAGGCGTTACTTGACAGCGCAGAATGGGAAAGAAGAGGAAAACCAAGCAATCAAGAAAGTAATTGTATCTTCTTTCCACTCCTGTGTTATTTCAACAAGTGACTGCCATTTTTCACTCTGGCTTTTAAGTCAGCCCCTCAGTGCCTGCGTTTAGAGCAGGTGAACAGTAAATCATGGAATGGTTTGGGTTGGAAGGGACCTTCAAAGGTCACATAGTCCAAACCGCCCTGCAATGAGCAGGGACATCTTCAACCAGCTCAGGCTGCCTGGAGCCGCATCCAGCCTGGCCTTGAGTGTCTTCAGGGATAGCACATCCACCACCTCTCTGGGCAACCTCTGCTGGGGTTCACAGAATGGTTTGGGTTGGAAAGGACCTTAAAATCACCCAGTTCCATCCCTGCCATGAGGGGTTTTACCGAAATCACCCACTCTGGATTTATTTTGGCTGTTGCAAGCTTAGGCAGAAGACAAACCACACCACCATAAGTTGTATGTGCTATCGGGGGCCGGGCTGAGCTTACTTAACCTGTGCTTGCACTTGTATACATCTCACCACGGATTTTACCAGGGAAGCAAATAAGAACAGAGAAACAGCGGAAATGGACAACAGGGAAGCCTTGATTGAAACAGCTCTTCCCCTCCCAGACCTTGGTTTCAGTGCAGTTTTATTTAGTTAGTTTTTCTTTAGTTTAGTTATTTATACATATTATTATTATTATTGTAATATATATAGACCTATATAGACAAATACACACAGCGAAGGTCTAGTGTGAGCTCTCGGTAGCTACTGGAACCTTCAACTGTGCAGCAGAGAAGGGTGCTCCCACTGGAGGAGCAGCACAAACTACATAAACTTTTATATATATATATATATATATATATATATAAATGAAACTTATATATATACAGGTTTATATATAAATCTCTCTACATATACAGATAAAACTCCTCTGGTACCACAACGTAAGACAACGTGCGTTTACTCGCTCCAAAGAGAACACGTCCCCGCTGCTGGGCGCTGTTTCGGCCCCTGCGGTGGTGCTGAGGGGCGGGTCGGTGCTGCTGGAACCCGCTGGAACAATCTCGAACCACCATGAGCGGCCGCGCCCAGCAGGGGGCAGCCCGCGCTCTCCTCACGGAGGCGGCCGTTACCGGTCACCTCACAGAGCGACTGTGACGGGTTGAGTTCCGAATAGTTGGGAGTAGAGCTTGGTCCTCAGAGTAGAAGGCTTCTCCCATGGTTTTCCATGGTCTTCCATGGTCTCCCGTGCCTGGAATACATTTAATTCCCTCAGAGGCGTGAGGAAAACTTCGTGCCTGTGAATCTGCTGGTGAGCTGTGCAAACATCTCCTGGACTGTGGTGTCAGGTGAGCTCTGTCTCTTTATGGACTTTCCATGTCAAAGTGACGGGTATTTGGTAACATGCCGTAGGTTTTGTTATCCTAACAGTTAATATGTCGGTATTTATTCATTTTTATTCATGGCAGCACAGCTGGTGGGTAGGCTGAGCCTGTGTCTGTGCCTCTGAGGGGCTTTGTGTTAAAGCAACCCCAAGAAGCCCACAGACCAAACTACACAAAGCAGGCTTATGGGGTTTTGAAGTGTGATCATCTGCAACATCCACAAGCAAAAGTGAATGCTGGATGAAATTGACTTTTTAACGCTTGAAACACTCAGTTTCTTGGGTCCAATTGTACAGGAGGTAACTCCAGAGGAAATGGGAGGTTGTTAGGTTGGCTGTAGAAAACAGTGTGGAGGATGGAGACTGATAAAGACAGCCCAGGAAGAGGAAATGATGTGATGGGCATCACAAGGCGCATCATGGTTTTGATAATTGAAAATGGTTAAGTTCCCTATGGGAAATGAATTCAAGGCGTTGGAGATTTTAGTGTTTTTTTTTTTCTCTAATTTGTAGAATAGACTTATTTTTGTAGGTTTTTCCCAGTTCTGACTTCTCTAATATGGCACACTGTTACCTATACCAGCTTTTTGGTGACATAGGGAGCAGACACATAGTTACCCATCTCACATTGTATTATGGAGTAAAGCTGCTCTGTATAATGCACATATGTAGGTGCACTTCATGTTATAGAGTAAGGCTGTAGCTGCTTTTTCTGTTTATTAATGGTGGACTGGTGCAGTTGCAGCTCATAATCGGAACATCTTCCCATGTTGTGGCCATGACCTATGTACTTAGAGGAGCACTAGGATAAATAGAATAATCTTAGACAAATTTGTCTCTAGCAAATCTAGTGACCTAACGTGTTTCTTATATCTTTTTCCCTAACTGAAACCTCAGCTTGCTTTTCCACCACTGCCAGTTTATAACTTCCCCCACTCCACATCTTTCTTAAGTTACTGTTCACTATCCCCCAGATTATGGTGTTCATACAGCCTCTGGCATATGGTTGAGTAGATTGTGCTGATGAGCACTTATACATGTGAGGTTTCCTTTCAGTATCAGCATTTTTGATAAGGATTCCCAGGGAAGAACAGCCCTTTTGTGATGTGGTTGAGACCTTCCTCAGCTCTGCAGCCTTGGCAGCTTTTCCATAGCAGTTTTGTGTCCTAGTTAGGACCCCTTCCTTGCACACTCTGCTGCTGGGTTTTATCAGTTCCTGCTGTGGGTGGCCCTTTGCTGGAAGCTGTTCAGCCCCTTACTGAGATGGGCTGCTGTTACGTTTGGTGTCTCTGGCTGGAGTTTAGCTGAGCTTTCTGAAATGCATGCTCTTTTGTGAGTCTGTGAGGCAGGACAGAGCTGAGGAAGCTCGTTTGGATGCCAGGAGCAGTATAGCCACATCAGCACGTGCTGTAATTGAGCCAGCTCAGAAGCTGTAGGCAGTGTAGCTGTATTTTATTCTCCTGAGCAGGCTGAATTAGTCTGCAGGGAACTCTCTGGCTCCCTTTGGTTAGCGGGAATGATGCCGACTGCTGCTGCATCATAGTATTTATTTCACTGGAGCATCACTGACCTATATCAGTGAATGAGCATAAAATCAGTAGCACTTCTAGGTATAACTGTTGTGTTGATCCATTCTCAAAGTCTTCCTCTTTCCCTGTGTCTGAGGGGTGTATGTATCACCTCTGATACCTGGTTGGTTTTGTTCTGTTGGATGCTACAAGAGCAGAGAGGGTTTATTGGCATTAGTGTTCTAGATGCTGTGACTCTTCAAACTTGTCATGCTTTGTGGCTAATGTCAGTGCTATGTCTAAAAAGCTCTATAACTTCAAATCTGAATGAACCTTTTAAAAATTAAATTAAAAGCAGTGGTGTGTTTTAGTTTTCTCTACAAGTCTGGGAGAGAAAAATAATCAGTGTGTGCCTGATCATTACAGAACTGCTTGAAGGTATTGCCATTACGGCTTTCTTTTTGTACCCACTCTGGTTCTTTGTCATACATGTTTTGGGCAGAGCACTGGATTTTAGAGGGAATAGAATTCTTCTCCTACATGTTTTCTGTTGTACCATGTGGCATAGTGATATTGATAAACCTTGTTTTATTATTTGACATTGCTCTGGACTCAAGGTAACCTTGACATTCACTTTTGGGACAAAGTTAAACGACTCTGTTAATAAACCAGTAATTTAGGCTTCTTTACCAAATTTAGTAAAACCAGCCTTTTTCTGTTGGGGGATCTAAAATGAGAGTGACCCAATTGCTATTTCCCTGGGCTAGTTTAGAAAGGGAACTTGAAGCGCCGCAGGGCAAACTTCGGTTTATTGCAGTATTTTATATATTACATTAACTTCCTCAGTTGTCTCATTGATGCAGAGGCTAGTGGTTAGCTTTGGATTAATGTTCTAGTTTTAAACAAGATAAATAGAATCTTTAAAAAGAGAATTATGATTGATACTTAGCACAAGCCTAACTCTGATATGCTTCAGGGATTCCTTTGAATTCCTGTTCCTGAAAATGAAAGAATCGCTCTGTGTGGCAGGTGCAGAGGGAATTTCTTGTGTGTGTGTGGGGGGGAAACACCTTAATTAAACTTCCTGCTGAAAAGAAATCTGCAGGGAGTCAGAGGAGCTTCTCTGCAATTGCCAGCTGTGGAATTTGAATTTTGGGCACTTACTAGTGAAATCACTGGGGTTTTGTGGAGTTTTTGTGTGTTTTTTCCTCCCTCCCCTTTAACTAGTGCCATAAATATGTTCCTGAGTGGTTTCTCCCTCACTTAAGTGCCACATTGGCTTCCCACCTGCATGTATTTTTCAGAAAGTGCAATAATGGCCCGGGTCAGAAAATGAGTAGTTGGAGTTGAAGGATCAGTCAGTAAATTAACAAGTCTGGGATGCCTTGTTACTCTTGTTCTAAACATAGATACTTAGAGCCTGCTCCACAGGTACTCTATTCAAACAAGCTCTGTCAAACTACTTAACTTCCTTCCACTAAAAGCCCTTTGCAAGTAAGTAACATATGGACAACATTTTGGGAACAGTACACAGATACAAGTGTGATTGCTGAGACTCCAAGGCCCATGCTTGGGTTTGTATGCAGCTGCCTAATTCCATTAATGCAGTGCTTCCAGAGTTTCCGCCTGCAGTTCAGGTAGTGGTGTGTCTGAATTCAGCACCTGTATAATGCATATGTGGGCATGACAAACCTAACCTTTTCACCCCCGATTTAATGCTAAATGTTGTCGTTCTTCATTGGTAAGCAGCATTAAATCTGCATAGTTACTGATGTATGGATTGGTGCTGTGAAAGTTGCCAGTTGCATGATGAAATGGTCCAGCCATTGATGACATGCCGTGAATTCCTCCTGTTGCTTCCTTGTTTCTTTGATCCCCTTCTGGTTTTATTTCTGTGCTACGAATCATTTTTCCAAATTCCACTATTGACGTGCACTCCAGGCAGCTTTTTATGGTTCCCATAGTTTTCAATTTAGTAATTTACTAAGTCTGAAACCTCATGCTGAAATTTGTCCTTTCAGCCTGAAGCCCCTAATGTTCTATAACTAGTTGAACTCGGTAATTACACAAAATAAGCTCTGTAATTTTGCAATATCTTCCTCTCCCAGTGATTTCCCAATGTATTTGTCATATATGCACTTTTACTATGAAGTTGCTATGTAAATAAACCTAAATGGACATCTGCCTAATTTATAGTTACTGTTGCTTGGTGCTAGCAAAAAGAGGAATGATTAGCTTGTGTAGAGCAGATAGGACTGGTTCAGATTTATTAAACTGGTGGCGCTCTAAAGTGGAGTTCTGATTACCCAAAGTCAACAGTAAATCTCATAAATCTTAAAGCAGTGTTTGACCCAGATTTATTAAATCTTTTTTTCAGACCCATGGAAGTAAATGAGATTTTGAGGTCAGCCTGTTCTAGTGATTATTTGATTTCATGGGAAACAAAAATCTTGAGACTTACCAAATGTTTGTATTTTTATTTTTTTTTGTAGTGAAACAATGAATGGTAAGTCAAGAAATGTGAATTGTTTGTAATTCCCTGCTGAAAAGTTTCAGACATCTAACCTCAAGGTAGAGGGAAATTCATCATGTGTTAATTGGGCAGAACAAGGGATAACAAAATAGGAGACTTGATGTAAACTCTTTACTAATCTCAGCTATGTGTAAGTACTCAAATATACTGCATACATTTGTAGCTAATTAACTTGTCTCCTGAATTATTATGAATTGTATTATTGTAGCTGCTGTGAGACCAGGACTAGAGTTGTAAGGTGCTGCCAGGGAACACGAAAGAAGGTTTCTTGGAGGAGGCTGGCAAATGAAACAAGAATAAAACCCCCAAGGCTTTTCTCTAAGCCTGACTGAAGAGGCAGGAGTGAGAGAGGAGACAGTGCTGGACAATGTCCAGTGTTTGTCAGCTGAGTAAGTGCTGAACAGTGGCTTTTGCACACCCCCAGAATCAACTGAGTTAATTCTGAAGGTATTTTCAAAGAGCATCGAGGTGGTACTTGATGGGAGATTCAATACAGTATATATCCAAGTCTATGAACTGTACCTTCTCCCTAGGAAAAAAAACTCACCGTGTTGTTAATATATGGAGAAGCAGACACAATCCCAGAAGTCTTTGTGGATCAACATTATGTTGAGGTAAAAGAAATGAGGTTTGTGGATCTTCCCAGGGGTACAACTTGTGTAAAAGGATGTGCAAAGACACAATTTACTCTGCAAGGAATACTTTAAGCGCTACCAAGCATTCACAGCTGCATCTGCATTTAAGTTACAGATGAGGTAAAGCATCTTCTAACCAGTGTCTTCTGCTTTATGGCTTTCCAAAGAGCTTTGTGACAAGGTTGGCATCAGAACAGGATTGTATTTTCCCCCTAAGTTTTAGATGCTATTACATTGTTATTACTGAAAAGAAATTCCTTGAAGTGTGTTACTTGAAGTGTTGCACAGGCTTTGATTTGCCACTGCCAGTGAAAGAAACACGAGGAAGTCATCCCCTGAGGGTTTTCAGTACGTGCCCTTCCTAAGCGTGGTCAGGTAAGTAGAAGATAAGGCAAGGTAAAATGTCAGTGCTGTACCTAAATGTGACCATCCCTGGTTGTGCTTGCTACTTTGTTATAAGTGCCTGGTGTTAAAGACCAAGCAAAGGCAGCTGCAGCCTTGCAGGTCACTGTGTAGCTCATGTGGAATGGAGCTTGTATACCTCTGTTCACCCTGATTCATAGCAGGTGGAGATACTGTATGCAGGGAATCTTGAAGTGACTTCAGTTCTGTAGCCTTCTTTAAAAAGGAATAGGAAAAACAAGTTTAAACCCCCAAAACATAAGTGATGATGAGTAAGTAAATATTTCTGTATGAATAATGTGTTATTGTAAAAACACAACCTAACTGCAGAAATCTGGAGTTAAAAAGACTTAAAATTGCACAGCTGTAGTCAAATTCCAAGTGTCAAATCAACATTCCTGGTTTATCTCCAATTTCAATTCCTGTAGTTTACATTATAGCTGCATGAAAGTGCTATTAAGAGCAGAGCCCAGATGTTGTTGCTGATTATTACTGTTTATTGTTGTGCAGAAGGAAAATAATACCTGATTTCTGTTTAGAAAACACTGTGGAGATAAATGCAAGCATCAGAATTGGATTTCAATGGTATTGCTACAAGTATGATGCATTTTCCCTTTTCCCTAACCACCCTAGTCCCTAAACCCCTTATAATGCTTCTAGTACAATATTTTGCAGTCTCTATACAATACAACTTTCCCAAAGTCTGAGAGCTATTTATAATTATGTATTTTCATCTCTCAGAGCATCTTTAAAACAACCTACCAGCAAGAAAACAAAGATTGCTCAGCCTCAAGGAAAAGGAAAGAGAGCCTGAGCACAGTTCTGGGTAGGTTCTCAGATGCTGCATATTCCTGGAGGTGCCTCTCTGTTCTGGACCATGTTGGCACTTAGGATCACAGAATACTTTAAATTCGGAAGATCTCTGGAGACCTCTAGTCCAACCCTTTGCTTAAATTGGGGCCAGCTTTTAAGTTTAGTCAGATTACTCAGGGCCTTATTGGCAGAACTTAAGGAGATTCCATGGCTTGTTTGGACCCTTGTCCATGTTTGACCAGCCTTATGGTGAAAAAGCTTTCTCTCTCTAAGTTTCCCCAGTCTTGCTCTTAACTTGCTAATAGATAATATCTTGCCTACACAGGCAAGAAAAAAAATATTCTTCTCCCTCTTTGGTGACTCACTGATGTAGTTAAGCACAAGATACCCTATGCTCATCTCTATTTATACATTAACAGACGTGTGATGCAAATGCCTCTGGGATAAATGTAGGTAATTGCTGGTTCTTGATAGGAGACCAGATATAATGGTAATCAGTTTGGAGTGACTGAGTTCCATTTTGTTTCTCCTAGACATTTCCTGTCACTTATGCTGAATCTGTTAATATTCTTATTCATAGTGCATTTTAAAATAGTTTAAAAAGTGACCCTACTGTAAGAACTATTATTTGCTTTTAATGTAAAGCATCACTGAAGACAGCTTGCTAATACTCTGTGGTTATCACAAGTATTCTTCCTGTTTTCTGACAGGGAGAACCTCTAGCACAGTTGAACTTTCTCATGGTATCTGCTTTATATCGCTGACCTTGGCACTGTTAATTATAGAGATTAATTCTGCTTGGCTATGGGTGTGCAGCTGCAGGCTCTGAAGCTCATTCTGCACGTACCTCTCTGATATCCCCCTAGAAAAAAGTGACTCCTGAAAAGCCTCAAATCCTTTTTCCTCATTTTTGCTAATTGAAATTGACATTCCAAACATGCAAACTTGTGTGCAGTGTTTAAAGGTTGTTGATGTGTATGCAAGGATGTGGTCTTCATCTTCACGTCCATACAAACCTGTGCACCCATTGCACTGGCTGACACATATCACTCCGACAGGGAAACAGGGTATTTTACTCTCTAAGCACAACCAAGAGTTTCAGTTAAGTTTAATGCTAAATTACACTTTCTGCTTAGCTCGTGGTTTCATGTGAGGTGTTGGTCAGTTTCTCCTTTTCTCTTGTTATTTCAGTTATCTGAGGGTGGTATGGTGTTTTATGCTGTGAAGGCTTCCTTTGGACAATGGGAGTCCATGAGCTGTAGTGGGAAATACAGGACTGTGAAGGCACTTGGAGATTTACTGGAGCTTGCAGCTTGTCCCTGTAGACCTGGTTTAAAAAGATGTATTAAAAAAGGGAAAGAAAACAATCTTCCTGTTCCATGAACCACATGAGAATTGTGTTTGTTCCTGTTTTGCTTTGGGTCAAAAATTAAATTTAGTTTTTTTTTCTCCCCTAGAAAAAAAAAATACCAAAGAAAGAGCCTTCCCTAAGTAATACTGTTGTGGAGAGAGGGGGAAAAGATTTAGCTTCAATTCTTTACTATAAAAAAATAAATCTGGGTCTTGAGGTGATGTTGACTTTCATGATTAATGGTCGCTTAGTTACTTTTGGGTGTAAATCTTTCTGTTTTCATCTTGAAATTTCTATTTGATACCTAAAGGCTTAATTTTAAAGAGTAGCAGTATGCGGGTAGAAAGAGCCCTGTGTATAAGTAACTGCTGCTTTTCTTTTTTTATTCTGTCTTTCTTTTTAGTTCTGATAAAAATGGCAGGGGAATTGGTGGGAGGGGGAAGGGGGGGACCCCCCCAATGGATGTAATATCTCACTGGTGAAAATCGGAGCTAGGAGTCCCTATGTGAACTTCCAGAAGAAGGTATACCTAAGAAAGGAGAAATAGTATTTAAGTGCCTTTGAAAAGTTAATTCTCTTTGTGGCAGAATCGTTAAGTACATTTTGCTCTATAGAATCTATGAATATTTCAGGTTTTCCTCTTGATTCAGGATGAAAATAGATACTGAATTACCAAAATTTGCCCCTGGACAACAGATGTGAATTTCAGTCAGTTCTGCCAAGTACCCAGCAACGAAAGGTATCTTTCAGGCTTTATTCAATGTTTCTCATTGTGCATGTGCAAGGAAATGTGATCTTGATGCTTGGAGATCATCAAGTAATTAGTTTGGGGTTTTTCCCGGTGAAAATTGCAGAGGAAAATACAGAGGGAAGCCAAAAATCCTACAGAAAATAGATTTTTTTTTAATTGGGAATAAAAAAAAATTGGACATCTAAACACAAAGAAAAACCTTTTATAGTTTTTCCATGAGGATTCTGACTATTCCAGGTTAAAATGAATCTTTGTTTTTCACAGAGGTTCAATTTAAAGTTTGAGAAAATCTCATTGAAAATCAGCTTTGAAAATTCTTCTGTCTGAGTGATGCAGGTGGTGGTGCACTGAGTGGTGCTCCTCTTCAGTTACAGAGGGGAAGATTGAAAATTGTGATGATTTTCTTGAATAACTTCCTTATAATAACAACAGGCAGATTACCTGTGTTCTCCTTCATTCTCTTGCAACCAATTGCAAGAAGCCCTTCAGCTTCTCCATGTTTCGGATTACAGTCCATTTTCACAGCCAGATATTTACCTGTGTTGTGGCTGTGTTACAGAACAGTTGCATGCAAACTGACATCTGAAGCTGCTGTCTCAAATCTTCACCAGCTGAGAAATATTCTGGTATTTAAAGAGAAATCTTAATGTTCTGCTCACACCACAGAATGAAGCTGTTTGTCACATCTCTGGTACCCCATTTGGATATCAGGCAGATGAAATCAGAACTTTCTGATTCAATTTTCATGTGAGGGTCAGTTTTGATTTGAAATATATATTCTTTATGCAAACCACATCTGCTTTCATCTTGATTCATTTCACTTTTGTACGCCATGTGCTATAGGCATCACCATACTGCATGTTCAGATTATTTTCCAGTGGTCTTCCCATCCCCCCAGCCCCAGTTAAGTTTCCATTAGGAGATCATCTCATTTAGTCATCTCTGATAGTGAGTATATCCTTGACACTTCTCTCACCCAGACCATCTTGCAGGGAGAATTTGCATGAGCTGTTGATGTTTTGGTGATCTACATAAGATTGATATAACTGAATTTAGACCTGTCGGAGTCAGGAGATTAAGTCGAGCTGCAAGAGCTCAGTGCTCAATTCTCTGAAACATCACAGCTATGTTACCTCTGCTTAGTGCCTGACTTTTATCGGAGTAAATCTTGACTTTGTGTTTCAAAAATTAGTGGTTTATTTATGTGTTTTATTTGTGAAGAATTGTGACAATCTGGATAGAGAAGAAACTGAGAACAGAAGTGGAGTTCGGATATCTCCAGGTATCAACACGCCATGATTTTCTTCCCTTGTGAGCTGCCACAGTGCAGTTCTGGAGTAGAGTCTATAGAGGGAGCGCCAAATGTGTGGTGAAGTGGGACAGTGAACAGCTTCCACAAAGAAATGCAGCATATCCTGCAGAAACAAATCCTGTCTTTCTCCCGCGGAAAGGTGTCACCTTATATGCTTTTCCCAGAGAAATGTTAAATTGAAATCCCAATTTTTGTGTTACTGGAATTTTCTCCATCCTGCCTGTGGAATGGTGGCAGCAGTGATGAGCCACTTTCTTCCCACGCTGATATGCCAGAGCTCTGAAAATTACTCTTGGGGAGATGAGAAGTTTAAAGGCGAGAACACTTACCCAAGTATTTCTGAACTAAGGAGTCACTGTACATAAGTGTCTGGTTTCAAAGTCTGATTTTTATTAGCCTAAAAAAATTCTCCTCCTCTTCATTCATTCTTTGTTGTTGTGCGATAAGTGTGTAGTTTATGTAGATGTTCCTATTTAGAGGTGGCTTGGTAGGAGCTGTTATTTTGTTGTGGTGGTAAAGTAGAAGTGAGAAAACACCACCTCTTCCTCTGGTCTCTTTGCCCTGCTGTGTTAACTATACACTGTGCAATGTCTCGTGCCTTCACAGTGCTTCAAACCAACACCTTGTTGGCTGCTTTTATTTCCAGTTCTCTGTTATCTCACGGCATCTCTGATTTTCTTTTATTTTTCTTCTTTTTATTGAACTATACTAGAGTCTTTAAGCATTTATGTTGCTGCTTTTATTGTGCAGCTTATAGATGGTGCGTTATGCAACTTGTGAAGAGCAGTAGTCATTTCAGTTGCACTGTTTTGCTGGGGGATTTTTACATTGAAATATTATATGCAGCTAACAGGGCTTTCCTGCCATAGTTATTCTGAGTGAAATGTGGTGAAGAAAAGGAAGCTTCCACTGAAGATTAGCAGAGATGGGAACAAGTCTCTTAGAAGAAATCATTTTAGGTTCCCAAAGTAACCATCTAAAGTCACATTATAGACATCTCTTAACATATGCTGTCAAGTCCCAAAAAATCTGTCTGCAACCATGACAAAGCAATGGATATAAAAGATGTAGAAGAAAAAGGGGAAAAATGAAACAAAACAACAAAACCCAAACAACACCCCCACCCCCTCCAGCTGACAAAAAGCCACAACAAACAACAACCCACCTCCAGAAAAAGTGGAAAAAGTAAGTATGTGCATTGGGAGTGATTGTGGAAGCATTGCTTTTCACACACAGTCCTATATACAATTACTGTCTAGCACTTAAGTTCAACTATGTGAGTGCATTAGAAATACCCAAAATAAGCAGAAGTGAAAAGAGATGACACATTTGCTAATTTGATAAAGTAGATATATTTGTACTCGCTGAACATTCACTATTTAAAATGTCTTTAACATCTCAGCCACGTCTCTAGTATGGTTTCCTATACCTGGTTCATGGTGTTCTGCCAAAAGATTGAGTCCTGACACATCAGATCCCATTGTTGTTGCTCTTCTCATTAGAAAAGAACATCAGTTGTTCAAATGGCTATTTTCCAAGACGGTGATGCTACCATAGGGTATATTTGCTTTAAATAAAAGCTATTTAGAAAAATGCACGAACTGCTTCACATATTGAATAAAAGATAAATTGGTATACATAGCTCTCCTATCTCCAGATGGGTTAGGTGGAAAGCAAGAAGTATATAAATTGAGATTAATTCGTATACATGCGCGCTGTTTAGCTTTCAGGAGGTAAAACACTGTGTACTTTCCTGAATACAATTCCATGTGCACATATGCACATCTTCATATGTGTGCATCTTAATAGGTACTTGGCTCATTTAAATCAGAAGAAGATGCATGCTAAAAACGAGGTGAAGTTTTCTCCTGTTTGGGACACCCAAAGTCATTGTGGTCAGTAGGTAATCCCAGTGATGGGCTGCTTCCTCTGTCAGAGGAGGATTTTTCAACTGAGACATCTTTTTTTGGCACACCTGGTAAGCCCTTTCCTTGCATGTTTCTGGCGTCATCAAGAAGATGTCAGGTGCTTGTCGGCTCTTTGCATTATGGTTTGCTTCAGAAATCAGCTGTTGGGGTTACCAACGATACCTACTGAAAAACTCGGCACTGTGACTTCAGAGTTGCAGCATGGACACATGCCCCCCTCATGCTACAGACCTTCCTGTCTGTTCTGTGCTCCAGGAAGAAGATGCTTGTACTGCCTGCTGTTGTTGTATATTTTGGTTACTGGTAACCTAGGAACTCTGAAGGGATTCCCTCCCATGTGTCCTTGTTACCCCCACCAAAACCTACACAATTGCGTGCTTGGGTCAGCCTTCTTTTATGTATGATTTAGCCCAAGTGATGGGGAAATCTCGGTCGTGAGAGGGACAACCACTGAGCAGATATCCAAACCAGAAATCTAAGCACACCTTTGCTGGGGCTTGGAAGAAGCAGCAGATGAAAAGATTTTTAAAAGAAAACAGATGATCTTTAAAGTCCCTTCCAACCGAAACCAGCCTGTGATTCTATGAAAAACAACACAGGGCAGAGCAAACAGTTTGGGAAAAAAAAACAGCATAGTGTGGTGGATGTCTTCTGGATGCTTCTTTGATTATTTTTGTACAGTGCTCTGACAACAATTTTTTTTTTTTTGTGCATTTTCAGTATGTTACTATAGATTTTGAGCCAAAAAGCACCTTCTGTAAATACATTCCAGATGTAGCTTTCCAGGTCAGAATTCTTCCTAGGTAGCAATGTGAGACCTTATCGTAGTGTAAGATGCTAATCTTGTAGTTTTGTCTTATATCCAGGCAAAATCTGTCTGATAGCAGAGGAAACATACCACCCAGCCAGGGCTGACTTGCAACTCCTGGTATTTTGCAAGAGCAGCCTCAAACATTATCAGGAGTTGTATCTTTTGGGGTAGCATCTGTTGGAGTAAGCATTGTGCTAGCTAAGGAACTTGTAGTTTCATCAGGTAAGAACAATTTTGTAGGAGAGGGAATGTGTATGGCAATAACACTAAACTCCGTAAGTTTACTGTTGGAAGTCCTGATATTAGAGGTGCTTCTAGTAGACACAGAATGGAAAAGAAAAATAAATGAGGGATTAATTGGATCTTTTTACTTTCAGATGGAAAACCAGATAATGAAGGATGCACAGTAAGGTTTAGAATTGTCTTCATTTTACTTGAGCATTCAGCATCACTTTGGTAGAAATTCCTCATTGTTGGCTTTTTAAAACTGTATTTAATATAGTTCCAAAATGTGTATAATTATCACTTTTATAGATCCACACAGTCTTTTCTCAGCCAGTGAGGGATTAAAACTGAAAGCGATTATTAGGAGGTGAGAGTATTTGTGCTGTTGCTATCCTTTCATGTTTTGCCTTTTTTCTTCCTTTATTATTTTTCTGTCTTTAATCCCCTTCTCCCTAATTTACTCTTTGAGGCAGTGGGAATGGCTTATAAAAGGATGATCAAAGCATGAAGGGAATAATTGTCTCTTTTGGTTTCTAAGTCTCACCTCAGTATTGCAAATGGGCTATGAACCATCTTTTTGTTAATACCCAAGTACCTCTGTATAATTTCTTATTTTGGCAGTGGTCTGTGAGATTATGCAAGTCAGACCACCTGCACTCCTGTAAGCCCTCTTATGGTCTGTTCTGCTTCCCTAACATCCATTCCATGGACATTAAATAGAGTTTAAATAGAGAGAACTCGCCAGAAGAGTATGTCTCCAAATTTACACCTTCCCCTTGATACCTTCTATATAATTCCTATCAAAGACTGAAATGAGGTGAGACAGTGAGAAGTCTAACCACATCCTACAGCTTCTCTTACTCATGAGGTAACTTACTCTCTTACACCACCACATTTAGCTCAGGGGTAAAAAGAACAAAAGAAAATGACAAAACATGAAAAACATTATTTTCTCAAAAAAATCTTCTGATAAGTCTGCCATTCACTGTATCCACCTGTCCCAGGTCAAGGGGAATGCAGAGGTTGTTTGCTATGACTATGGGACAGGGAAGGAATAAGCAGAAGTTGAGTTTATATGCACCAAGGAAACAGTGAAGTGCTTGTAAATTTTGTGTGTTGGCAGCAGGGGAGAGATACCATAACCTGTCTCCCTAACTTGTGACCAGCATCTGCAGCTTGAGAAAGCATCCTCCGCAGAGGCTGCCAGTGGAGCGGCTGGAGGGAGGAGAGGAGAAGAGAGAGATTCCAGAGGTTTTCTTTCATAGTGTTATTAAAGACTTTTAAGGAATAAGGATCACAAAAATACATGAAATGAGATATGAAAGTACTATTTATCAAAACCTACCAAACGATGCCTATCAGCTATATTTGTATTAGCCTCCATTTGGATTAATCCGAGACCATCCAGGATTACTTTCCTAAGGCAGAAACTCAGAAGAAAAAATTCTTGTAATTATATTGAAAGATTTGGGGGTTTACCACCATATCTAAATGTTATTTTTGCCATCATCTCAAGAGACAGGGAGAAATTGTCCGCTTGACTCTGCTGGTGACAACCTGTTAATGGGTGTAGATCCTTTAATTTGTGATACTGTGTTGGCATGAAGAAGGGATTAAGGCCAGTTTAGTAATTTACTTTATGAATATAAAATCCATATCACTAGAGTGCTGGGTAACAGCAACTCTATTGATAAGCACTTCCAGCAGTGCTGCTCTTCGAGTGTGATACATATAATCAATTTGCTTGTGACATGAACTGAATTAACTAGCCAAATGCACTTTCTGCCATCCCCAAGGTAATTTTGTGCTCCACGTTCCGATAGACACTAAGGAAGTGGAGCCTCAGATAGTCTAGGTTGCACGTATTGTCTAGTTTTAACACAAGCACATAGATGAATGCTTCCTGTTCAGGACAGTGTTTTCCAAGGACATAGCTTGTCCTTTAGTCCTGTAGAATCTTTACTGAGGCTCAAAGTCAGGCAGCAGTGCTTTGTCCTGGTGTTGGAAGTTACGCTGCTCGACTGTATTCATGCCATCAGTACTTTATGGAGCTGTTTAGTGTTCAAGTAATCATGACTAGCTTGTAGTTTCACTTCGTATCATCCTCATCCAAGACAAGAATAAGTGCTTGACTCACAGCATGATCTTGCCTCCTCCTTGGAGTCCTAGAGGATTTGCTTTGTTGCTCGGTTGTTGAACATCCGCAGTGCTTTTTGTCTCTCAACTGTTTCTGAGAGATACGTAGGCACTGACTGCTGCTATATTCAGTGAAGGAAACCTCCATCTCATGAGAGGGAATGATCCAGTCTCTGCGAGTCTCATTTCTGGGATCACATCACTGTTGCAAATTCCCCGACGTCCAAACTAATGTGTCGCAGCTGCAGCCAGCAGCTGCACACAGCAGTGATCTAGGAATTCCTCTACTTCTAGAAAAAGCAGTTAGCTTTTGCACAGAAACATTCAAAATTGCTGTTCTCACACTGAAGTTTGAATCTTGTAAGTAGAAAAGAGTAACTGAAAAGTGCCATGTGTCAACAGACCTCTGACCTCTTTAAGAAAGATGATTCCAATATTATTTACACTTTGCAGTTGTGAAAATAGAAGCAAAGCAAGATGATGAGGCTTGCTTCATCTTACAAACCTAGGCAATGGAAAATTGTTTCGGGGAGCTTGGTAAAACATTGAACAGGGGCCCTGAGCAGCTATGAAATCTCCATCTTGGATGTATTTAAAACTCAGCAACCTGCTCTAGCTTTTAATTTCAGAGATAGGAACAGCACTCAGGTTTCCAGAATCCCAATGCTTTGTTTGGACTCTACTATGTCATGCAAGGTAAATGTGTATTTTCCATTAGAGAAGGAAAAAATCAGTCTCTTTTTGGCACATTTTATTTCACCTGGAACTATATAGGAGAGGACTTGAGAACAGAATCACAGTTGCAGACAGCTCATTGTCAGTCCATTTCTTGGTAGTCAATGCAAAGCTGGTGTAATAGGGGAAGTGGTTATGAAAGCAGTGTGACTGCTGAGCATAGCAAAAGAGTATTTATTGAGGAGTCTACACACTGACAGCGCAAACACAAACCGCAGGCTGCATCTGTGAAATCCAATTGCATCACGTTTTATAGACACACAGCTAACATAATTGAGTAATTCTGTTTAGACAGAAATCATTCCTGCAGCCAGTTTGCTCAGCCAGGGATCTCATGTTGCTGGTAACCATGGCATCATGCTCCTTGCATTTATTGGGCTCCTCACACTTTATTTTGTGCTGGCCTATAAAAATAAAACCAAAATCAGATCCTCTTATCTTCTAGTGGGGTATGTGTAGCAATCTGGACTTCTGGGTTTGTACCGTGAAGTATTTGTGATAGAAACAGAGGCTGCCTTGTGATCAGTTCAAGTGTTACTTGACACGGAACTGCCTGCTGTGCTTGTATGCTTTTGTCTGGTAGTTTGGGTTTTCTGGGGCACTGGGTGGCAGCTGAAACCTGGTGAAGCCTCTGCAGGCCCTGTGTGTGCTGTACCATCTGGTAAGAAACATTGACTTTTCACTGCCGTCTCCAAGGACTAGCTTATTTTATCTAGCAATGGCTTTCCATAAAAGACACATAAATTCTCTTCCTAGGAGAATGTCCTAATCACTAGATTAGTGAGAATTACTTGTATGAAACCTGCTCTTCACACATTTTGAGGATGGTTTGGTTTGGCTTGGTTTTTTTTTACAGGGTGGAGTGGGTTTTCCAGCTCCGAGTCTCCTCTTGCTTCTTTCTCATGCAGATGCTGTTCAGGCATCTCATGGATCATCTCAGACCCATCCTGCCACAGCAAAAAATTCTTCGTTTGCATTTCTGGGCAATACTGGTGGCTAGGTGAGAGCTATGGGCTTTGCTGTGCCATCACACACCTGAAAATGGAGTCTGGCATGAAAACAAGGGCAGTTTTACTATTACTGAAAGAAAGTTTGGGGTGAAAAGAATAACTAACCAATTGCAGGTTCAGATGCATGTTTTCTTCTGGATTTCACAGTGAAGACCAGTTGTAAATGTTCCTTTTCCTGCAGGGACATTCTCTTCCCTGGATAAAATTTGACTAAAATCAGATTGGTTGTCATGAATGCACATTGCCCACATTTTTCAGAGGTGTTTGAGAAAGCCCTTGTTTAAGGCTGAAGCTTCACAGGTTTTTTGCTGAAAACTTCAGCAGCTTTAAAGTGAGCAGAGGCCAGTGGGTTCAGCAAAAGCAAAGCAAATGTCTAACACCTAGAAGGAGCCCTTCAAGGAACTGTACAAGAAGGTATTCAGTCCTGCTCTCTGTTTTTACCAAGTTCCGTTCATGCCTTGATTCATTGCCTGGATGCATCTTTACTTGCATTTTTTGACCAAACATAGATTGCCAGAGCAAATGAACCGTAAAGCTACAGTTGAATGCTTGCAAAATGCCCTGATTTTGTTAAAGAGCCTCGGTGCCTGCTATTGGCTGACAGAAATCAGATCTTCTCTGAGAATTTCCTTCATTAAGTTGACTGTTTCATTTAACAAGAGAGAAATTACTGTATTGTGGATCATGTTATACTGAAGAAATAGAGCTTTTACTCATTTAATAATAGAAATAATATTTCCTTAGGCTTTGCCTTAAACTAGATACATATAGATTAGTTAGAAAGCTCTGGAAGACATGTATTCATATGGATGGGACAGATTTTTGGAAGCCTTTAGCCGTGTTATCCTGAATACTGAAGCGTGGTGTGTTTCTGATGAAATTACACACATTGCTCCTGTATAAATACCAAGTGTCTTTCTGGTGATTCCTGCCTTTCAGTGAATAAGAAGTATATTAATACTGATTAAACAGCCTCACAGAAACAGAACATTTCACAGGGTTGGAAGCTGCTTTGCCAGCATCACTGTGCTAGGTACTGGGAACTGTTTCAAGCTCCTTAGCATTAATGAATGAGAATTATTAAGCATTTAAACATTTAATTTCTTAGGATGGTTCTGCCAGTCTTGCTGATGCTGAGCTATAACAAGATATGTATTAGCAATTTTGATGGTAATTATATAACAACCCATTTGTCAGTTATTCTGTTTCTCTGCCCCCCCCCCCCCAATATTTTAACAGTTTTTAACATTTTCCCCACTTTAAAGCTAATGACTTGTGGAATTCCACTGTGATTGATGTCTGTTTAGGCTCATAATTCAGCATGTCTGCCCTGTGAGATCACTTGGTATGAGGCAAGGGAGAATTGTGCTTGTTCTTAGATGGTACGAAGAATGCAGAAAGGTTTATGTAACGTTGCCCAGTGACAGTAATAAATAATTTCCATATCTCTGTTTATATATAACATTTTCTTGGCTTGCAGTCTGAAACTTGACTTTCAAAAGTGTGTTCACTATGGTCTTTACCTACAAACTGATATAGCAGAGGTAACTTCATTGTTTTAAACATAGCTAAGTCCTACAATAAGAAGTTACCACTAAAATTCTTGTTGTATCGAAAAGTATTCTGCATTTTCCTCACTGTATGGATCATGGGAGACTAGCAATAAAGAGGTTTTCTAGTAGAGCCTTGAAAAAGAAGAAAACCCTGAATTTAGGGACATCTATGTAGCACTGAGAAAACTAGAAAACTAGTCACAGAGAAGCCGGAGAACCTGGAAATAAACAGAAGGGAAGTCCGAACATGTAGGCTGAGCAAGTTAGATGGGGAAGGGGACATCATTTTGCCAATAAGGCTTAAGTCATATATGTAAATTTGGAGAAGTTAGAAAGCTGCATCAGTCAGACAGCGGAGTTGGGCAGTTACCCACTTGTGTCAGCCTGTTCCTTTGGGAGCAAAAGCATGGGGCTGGAGCTGTTCCCTCCAAAATAGCCTGCAGGTCTGAGGAAGGATGCTGGGAAGCTCACACTGTTCCATAGCTGAGAAAGGAATCAACAAAATAAGTTACAGTTACAGTATCAGCAGATGCTTCCTTAGCAAGGTGAAAGACTTAAATCAGATTAAACCTCTAATACCATTAATACCTGATTTTCCACTGGCAAGCTATTCTAGTATCCCAAATTGCAAATAGTTTCTGACCTTTGTTTGCCTCAAACTGTCAGAAGTGAAAGGAATCACACTTGCTCTGGGATATTGCCTGAGTCCAAACACATTATTTAAACTCATTTCTTCAGTCTTTTTCCCACATTACAGAGCTTTCATCAGGCAGTGACTGGTGTCCAGCAATTCCTGTGCCTGCTGTAACCACCTTCAGATTTTCTATCAGTTATTTCTGAATATGAAAAATTAAACTTTACACAAAACCTCATAGTTCATTCAGTTGACCTGAGGTCATTCAGTGGTTTGAAAATCAGTTTTAGGTTAAAACAAATATACGTTCTGTTGACAGCTTGGACTGGCAGTAAGAGCATTAAACTTCCAGGAGAGCACTGGCAGGATGTAAAATGTCTTGGGAAGTGTTGAGAGTTTGGGAAATTTTCAGTCCAGCCTCACAAACAAAAAACTTCAGGTGATGTGGGTCGATGTGTTTGCTTCAAGGGGATGTGGGCAGCCTGCACTCACATTGCCTCCTGGCTTGCCCTCAGTAACATCCCTCTCATTCTCCCAGATACTCCAATGCTTTCATTTTCCTTTCTGTACCAAGGCACCCTTCCCAAGGAGCACCCCGACACTGACTAGCAAATTTCCATCTTCATTTGCGTGCAGTGCTTCTGGCCTTTATTTCCCACAAGAAATCATGCCAAATTTTCCTCTCACTGGAAGCAAAAGAAGCAACAAGGTGAAGAACAGAGGTGGATTTCTCCCTCCTTTTGCTCTGTTCAGCCTCGGCTTCGATTATCATGTACCGCCTTTTGCTATTGTGCAGCAATGTATAGAATGAAATTCTCCTTTTGATTAAACACCAATGAATCCACAGGATAGCAGAGCGCAAAACCAGCAGCTGGCAGTCCTTTTATATTCCTGTACGTACACACAGAGGTGTGAATCTTTGTGAGGAAGGTTGTAAGATTTCACAAGATAAATCGTTTGAGAAGGGAACCAGCCCCATACTAGTGAAGCTTAATTAATTATATAAAAAAATAATCATTTAATTATCAACCGAAATTAATGAGTGGAACAACCTGCCACCACCTGCAGTGGTGTGAAATTACTTTTAGGAAAGCTTAGGCATTTATGTAAATGCTGGTGAGGAGTTTAAGCATGGTAATTCCTGTGAGCTACGAGCCCCCAGTGTTGCACTGCTGACCTACAGCCCTACTTGAGGAAAGGGCTGAAGCTGCAGAGTTAGTAGTTTGGGACTGAACACTGTTGGCTGTACAGAAACCCTTGTACTCTGTGAGTAAACATCCTCAGCTCCTCCTGAGCTCTCATTTGCACAGTGGTGAGGGTCTGTATTCTGTTGGCTCTTTGGGTCTGTTTTCTGATTACTCAGTTTTCTTTGGTGGTGAGGTTAGTAAATGCAGTAGCAGAGGCAATGTTAAGCTTTGTTAGCTGCAGCCACAGTTAGACAGGGGTGATCAGCTTGGAAAAGAGAAGGCTGATTGGAGACCTCAGAGCAGCCTTACAGTGTCTGAAAGGGGCTACAAGGATGCTGGAGGGGGACTCTTTGTCAGGGACTGTAGCAATAGGACAAGGGGTGATGGGTTCAAACTGAAACAGGAAGTTCAGGTTAGATTTAAGGAAGAAGCTCTTCCCTGTGAGGGTGCTGAGGCACTGGCACAGGGTGCGCAGAGAAACTATGGCTACCCCATCCCTGGCAGTGCTCAAGGCCAGGTTGGACAGGGCTTGGAGCAACCCGGTCTGCTGTTCGGTGTCCCTGCCCATGGCAGGAGATTTGAACTCGATGATCTTAAGGTCCTTTCTAACCCAAACCATTCTATGATTCTATGATTACTTAGTGCGCCAGATGTGTGTTTGTTCCCCCTGCTAATTAATTCGTTAATCTGTGCTGGTAAAATCAAAATGCAGATGTTTAGTTAAATTGGCATCAGATTTGCAAATAAAATTTCTCCAATGTGGCTACAAAGGCACTTCTTAAACATCTTGATGCTTTCAAATTACTCCACTGATTCCTTAAACCTGCTGTCATGTTTAGGGAAAGTTATAGTTTGAATTTCTGTATGGGTGTTCTGAGGTGAAAAATAAAGCACAGGCGGTAAAGCAGCAGCAAGTAGGAAAGAAATTAAATGAAAAGGTGAAGGAAGAAACTGTAAATGTTGGATAAAGACCAAATGCGTGCATCCGGGATGGCAGTTAATCCGCAGGGAACACGCTGGGTCCTTTCCAAATGGACTGCTTGTGTCCCGTTGAGAAGATCCAGCATTGTCACCACTAGAGGGTACCCTGGCATTTAACATATAGACCGTTGCTTTGCATTACTTCATAGCCAGTTTGAAACGGATGCTATCCGCAGGGGAAGCCAGAGAGGGGCATTTCCAAAACAGACAGAAAACACTCAAAGTGTATCTTTAAAAGTGGATTAGTACTTAAAGATGTAGTATTTATTAAGGACAATTTCAGAACCTCTTGGTGCCTCAAATAAATGGAATCTCCCCCATCCTAATGCAGGTAGTTGTGTTTGTATTTTGTGTTTGTAAAAAACACTGAAATATTTCTTGTTTTCTCAGGTTTTATGCAATTAAGATGTTTGGAAATCAGTCTGGATCTAGTTAGAGTTGCTGTAAAGATACTGAAGTCAATTCAGGGAGGTTTTACAACATTCAGCATTGGCCTGATTCTGCAGCAGCTGAAGTTACCTTCTGGAGGAGCAGAATTGGGCATCACTAATTCCAAAATTATAGAATCATAGAATGTTTTGGGTTGGGAAGGACCTTAAGATCATCCAGTTTCAACCCCCTGCCACTGGCAGGGGCGCCTCACACTAGACCATGTCACCCAAGGCTCTGTCCAGCCTGGCCTTCAACACTGCCAGGGATGGAACGTTCACCACTTTTTTGGGCACCCAGTTCCAGTGCCTCACCACCCTCACAGTAAAGAACTTCTTCCTTAAATCTAACCTGAACTTCCCCTGATTAAGTTTGAACCCATCACGCCTTGTCCTGTCACTGCAGTCCGTGACAAAGAGTCCCTTTCCAGGATCCTTGTAGGCCCCTTTCACATATTGGAAGGCTGCTCTGAGGTCTCCACTCAACTTCTCCAGGCTGAACAGCCTCAACTTTCTTAGCCTGTCTTCATCCTCTTTTTCTCTCCTCCCCCATGCTAAAGCAAGAGTGAATCCAAGTCAGTGCTAGCATTTATGCAAAATAAAAATAGACTGAATGTTAATCCACGGTTACATGGTACACATTGCCATAGCCTGCAATTTGTAGGAATGAAAATGTAAAATTTTACAGAGTGCATCAGGCAGCAATAAGTATGACTCAAATATACCTTGACTGTGTGACCAAATATTAGTTATCTTGAGTCGGGAAAGACTGGGGTGTAGCAGGAGCCACGTGAGGAAGAAGCAAGTGCACAGGGAGGAAAGCTCTACTGCCATGGAAAAAGGACTTGGTGGGAATTGTCAGTGGGTCTGCAGCTCCTAAAGGCCAGAGCTATTAATGGACCTGAGAGAGAGTCTTAACAGAAAGGTTAGCAGCAATACAGGAGGAAATGCCAAAGTGGGAAATGTTCTGTGAAAGAGTTCAGGGGATAATTGGATGCTGTTGAGTGAACAAAGGGACTGGCAAATTACGTCTGTGTAAATAGAGAGCTTGGTAAAATAACAGTTTATAGAAACTAAGTCTCCAAAATGGTTATTCCTGTGCAATAAAAATCTGCAGGATAAATTTATATAAGAGGTATCATATAGAGGATTATATTGCTTATGGTTCCCTTATGATACTGAATTCCTTAGTGAAAGTACATGCCAGATTTCTGGTGGACTTCACTGGAATAGGGATCTTGCTGTGTATTTTTAAGGAAAAGAACAGTGAAATGCATGTTTGTGGTTAATGAGATTACATGTCAGAAGAAAGCATTGAGTGTTGAATTACAGGTTGCCACTGGAAAAGAAACCCAGTCTTCCCCTTGATAATCATCCTCCACAGACAGAAGCGTGTGTTGGGTAACTTCTATTTTGGGGTGATTATCTATATGTAAAGACTCTAGTTCTTGGAATAAGAAGATAAAGATATTTTGGGGGCAAAACCAAACCCCAAAAATACAGTGCAGCAAATACCAGCATTTAAACAGATCAGACTATAGCATAAACTTATTAACAAATAAAAATACACTAAATTAAGTATCCTCTCTCTTGTGGACCATTGATGAGAAGATACCAACATGCTGTGCCTTTATAGCTTATTTCAAGGAAGTGCTGATGTTGCCAGTGCATAAGGTGTCATGCAGGTATTTGGTTATGTGCATCATGTATGGGATGGATCTTTTAACACATCATTTGATTTTAAACAGATGTAAAACATACATTGTGTCAGTTCTGTGTTAGTTACTTGCACTTACAATTATGATATTGACTGTTCAGAATAGTTGATAATTTATCCTCTAATAAGTGAAGATTTATGCTTTTTTCTTACAATATTTTGACTGTTTTGTCTCGATTGCTTTCCTTGAATAAAAACCAGTTTTAATTTAGACAAGGCTCAAGAAAATGAGATACAGCCTGTGCAGGCTGCTTTTTCTTAGCTAAATGGAAATCTCCATCCAGAGGTACCTTAGAAGTAAAGTTGATCAGCTGCAACTCTCACTCACACAGGAGGCCAGAGTTTAGTACCAAGCAACAGTCTTCCTTCTGCCTGTCCCTACCTTCCGACTTTTGTACCTTAACCTGCTAGTTTGAACCCCTTGTGTTTTTCCAGTAAACATGATGATGCACATCCATTCAGGATCCTGCCCCACTGTGTTTAGATTAACTGCAAAATAGGATGTATTATCTTTAATGTCAGGTGCTAACTTTCTCTTAAGCATACCTTCTTTCGGGATGTAAAAACTGTTAAGATCATGATTTCTTTGGAAATCGTTGTTCTTCACATCCCTCTTGAAGTCCAAGAAGCCTGATTTGATCCCTGTAGCTTCAGGTGGAACCATATTACTGATTCTAACATTTTCATCAGCACCAGTCATAATTTCTGTCACCTAAACTACTCCAAGAAAACGGAGCATGGTGTTCTCTGCCTAGTTCTATCTCTGCTCTTAGTTTGAAGTTGATGATGAGGACTGTTTGGCTTTCCAGATGGTGGAAAATCCTCTCTCCAGTGGCTTGCACTACATGGCAGGTTCATTGCTCATTGTAGTACAGGCGTGTCTCTGCTTCCCCCAAGCCTGTAACCTCTGGAGTCACATTACTTGGTAGTTTGCTTGCAGAGACCCGGGGAACAAGTGGTCACTTCCAGGTGGCATTCTTGCCTTTTGGCTCTCCCTTCATTTTGATTACAAAGGCTATGTCCATGAAGCTCAATTCAGTTCTGTGTCACGCTGAGACACTTTGAAGTAGACCTGCTGGCATTCCCCTCACAGAAATACACGACAAAGCTGTCCAGGTACAGTCTAACTAAAAATAACCCCAACAGTTTTCCTAAAATCTGAGCATCTTTAGGTATTTTTACAGGACAATGTATTGCATTACATATATGTATGTAATGATATATGCAATACATTGTCTCAGCATCCCAAGTGCAGCGCAGTGCTGTGTTTCTTGTTGCATGGGTTGTCACGTTCCCGGATCGCGGAGTGACTGAGCTTGATTTGGGTAAAAAGTTGCGAAATGCACATTATTGCAGCCCAACTACCTGTCACTCAGAAAACCCATGAGTAATTCCGAGTGAGAAACAGACCTGAGGACTTTGCAGTCTGCTCACAGGCACAGCTTTCTCTGAATAAATAATTGGTTGGGAATCAGGCAGCCCACTCCAGTTGTTACCAGATCCTTCTCAAAAGACAAGTTTGGCCTTGTGGGAGACTACTCACGGGTACAAGTTTTTTGGAACACACCTCAGGTAGACTATTTAAATGTAAGTCAGTGAAAAGTAAATATGATTATGTATTGAGCAGTGAACAAGAGAAGGAGCAAAATGTAGACCTTTAGTGACAGACCATTATAATGCACCGTTGTGCTATCAAAGCAGGGATGTTAGCACAGGAAGGCTGAATGCAAATATACCTCTGATGGCTCTATTACTTCTTTGCACTATTTCAGAGGTTTAAAGAAAGTGGTACTGGCAGGAGTGCCTGGCATTGCTCTGTTGGCTGCTGTTTCACTACTATGTCTAGGATATGTGGGCTTGAAAAACCTTTGCACTGCAGAAATTCATGGCTGATGTATCATACCCAGCTTAGAAAGAGCAAAGCCATTCCCCGGTGTTGCTCCAACAGTAGAAAAGTGGCAAGATGTCATTTTTGCCTTGTATGCTGAGTTCCACCAACTTTTTTTGTGTCAGGCAAACAAGAATACCACAAGCTACAGAAGGGCCCAGATGTGTTTTGTCCCTGATGTAGCAGTCCTTCACCTGGTGTAGAGGTTGTTCATGTAGGTTGGTCCTTTGCTGCTGCTCAGAGCTCTTCTAAACAGATGTGAGATTTTATCCTGGCCTCCAACAGGAGCGTGCTCAAAGTAGAAGTGTGATGTATGGGCATAGAGATATGAGGCCATGCCATGGTCCTCCACCATGGGTCAGCTCAGGAGCAAAACTGAGCTGAACTGTCACTTCTTTAGAATGTGATGAAGTGAAGGAAACAATGTTGTGTATATTAAACTCTTCATTGAGTCCTGAACATGGGTAAGACAGTGGTGATCTCAGGAATGCCCAGGAGGAAGCTGCCTGCTGCCTGTGGGGCAGGGCTCAAATAGAGCACAAGAAATAGGACCAAAAGCCACAAATGAACAGAAAAGATAACATACACATTTTGCAGCTTCTGCTTGGGTGAGCACCATCTGTTGCCTTAGAACAGGTAGTCTTGGGCAAAGTGTGTGGCTTCTGGGATTGCTTAGGCCCCAACATTTAAACAGTTCACCAGGAATACATTTTCCAAGTAGAAACTTGTTGTGAGTGGGCTGCTTTTCCAGCAGCAGGCTTAGATCAAGGGTCAACACAGAGCCTGAATTCCTTCTTGGAAAGCCCTTCTTCCTCTGCACATGGCCAGGCACACTCTTGTGGTGGAGGGTGTCCAAGGACACCAGCCTCCTCAGGACTAAACTTGGTGTCTGTCCAGCACAGGCTGAGATGCTGCGGTTTTGCTGCTGTTGATATTATCACAGCCAGAAATATCAGGGTGTTATTTTCAGGTGTCAGACTGAGTTTGCAGAGCTGACATTACAGAAGTCACCTTTTCTTTCCAAGGCACAGAGAGAAAAATACTTTTGTCGTTTGTGTTACTTTTCAGAGGAAAAAAAGTACACTAAAAGTGCCCCACTCTCAGCAGTGAAAACTGGGTCAAGTTCCCTGCCTCCAGTGACAGCTCACAAGCTGACACAGTCTGCGCAGTGTCACTGTCAGTGTCAAGCACCTTTGCCTGGTGAGATCACTCTTTTACATGTTTGGGCACTTCCTATTTTCATGGCCGATGGAGGAATTGAGGACAAATAGGAAAAACAACATCAGATCCCAGTACAAGTTTCTTTTGCTTTGTGGCTGCCTTTTGAACTGCCAGTGAAAGAGTTTGGTAGATGTATGTAAATGTCTTGGACTCCATACGGTGCTCTGAGCTGCAGTGCTTCAGCAAAGATGTGATATCATGATTTTTTTGAGCTTTAACTTAGTCCTGATTATTTTCCCCATGGATTCCTGGGGAGAAAGCAAAGTCACATGCTGAGTGCACCCTGTAGTAGCTTTGTGCATGTGGATGAACCGTGCAGATCCTTGTTCCTCACAGCACTGGCTCCACTGAGCAGTCAGAGTGCTGACAAGCAGCCTGCTTTGCTCCCAGCCAGGTGTGCTTAAGTCATTCTTTTAAATTCAGATCTGCATTCAGGAGCTGGTCTGAGCACAGGCTAATGGCTCAAGCTTTGCCTACCAAGTTACACTCTATTAATCTTCATTTCTAAAAGCAAAGGTGTTGCTGCAGCCCAGGAAGACTGGGCATCATCCACAGTACAAATCATAACCAGCTCTTTGTGCAGATATCTGTACCTGAAGTTTCCCTACTGATGTAAACAACAGGTCTAAAAACCATGGAAAGGGTTTTGTTACACTAAAAAAGCAGATAGTAAGATGATTTATGCTTCCTGTTAGCTGCTTGGTGATAGGATCAGTTAAATAGGTTCCAGTATTTAATTATTACAGACAACTCATTCATTTGGATCATATGTATTGAAAGACACCCAAGAGATAAGAAAGCACCATACCATAAATAGTCCTTAGGTCCTTTCATGCGCTGTTGCACAGAGCTCCAGCAGTCGCTGCCCAGAGTCAAAGCCAACAACCCAGTTCTCTGTCCTTGCTTGCACCGCTTCCTCTGCCCTCGGCTCTGCTTTCTGCAGGTGGTCTCGCCTGCCTGCTCCTGCATGGGGCCAAGGAGAGAATTCAGCAGGCTGAAAGCAGGCTCCATCCTGCTGCTGCCTTTTACATGCGGGGAGAGCTTGGTGAGTTCCACCAGCTAGAACAATATGCAGTAACTGTATCTCCTGTGTCAGAGTGATGAATATGGACTGCCAAAGATTTCCAAAACATAAATAATTCAGCTCAGTCCTTTCTAGGTGAAGGGGAATGAACTGCTGCTGAAAGCCCATCTCTTGAAGGAAGTTCAGGGTGTTAACCCAGCTGCACTTGGTCTCTCCCCGTGAAATTATGGCAGAAGTTGCTCCTCAGATGACTTTAGATTTGCATTTTTATTAAATGCTTATTGTTCCTCCTCCTGCAAGGAGCCATTATGTGGTAGACATCCTATATATTTTTGTATTCCCATTTTCTCCTAGACTACTTGTACTACTGCCCAAAATAAACATACTCAGTCATAAAAAGAAAAATCATCATTTCCAAAGGTATTTGAACATTTTCTTCCCTGAGGTTTCATCCAATTAGCCAGTTCAAAAACATGCTAGTGATCGTAATGCTGTGCACTTAGGTGCCTTTCCTCTGAGTATGTTAAATGCAGGACATGATTATAAATGCACCTTCCCATTCTCTCTGGAATAGGAATTGCAAATTGAACTCTATACATAAAACAACCCAATGGCAAAAGTATGTATCTTAAACCCCATCTTCCCTAATAAGTCCTTTAATGCATTTATTACCTGTATCAGCCAACACAGTTTAATACAAGAATTTTCAGGTGCAGTCTTAAGAGAGAGCCCATTGGTGCCCTGCTTGGAGAAATACGAAGGAAGGCAACTGATTCACAGAGATGTTTGTGGTCAGTCCTTGTGACTGATCAAGCTTTTGCACAGAGAAAACAAGCCCTGAGCTCATCTCCTGTGTGGCTTGAAGTGTAAGTGCGCCGCGGGGTGACTGTGGTGGCAGCACACATTGCTGAGCTTTGTGGAAGGAGCCAAAGACAAATGTCTTTTGTATCAGCTAAAACCAGGAGTACAAAATCAAGCTTTTGCCCTCTGAGGACTCTCATGTTAAACACAATCTCAGATGCTCTCTCCAGTGAAGTGAAGCAATCACAGATGGTCCTTGGGAGAGTCACCCAGGGGTCTTCCGGCATGAGAGGCCATTAGGTGCTTAAAGCCCAACTGTTGCTCACACTGAGTTGCAGTACAGAACAGGACCTAATCCATGCTGGAGGAGTAGCAGCAACCGGCTCTAAATGGATAATAACAGCAGCTGGCCCCAAGATCCAGTGTGTTGCAGTTTGGCTTTGAAGGGGTTTGTCTGACACTGCTACATCATCTTTTTGTGCTGTTCCATCTATTCTTTTCCTTTAAGTGATTGAGCCTGTGGGCAGTTTAGACAGAAGTTTGGGGTTTTTTTTTTGTCTGCACAGACAAGAATTTTATCACTGCACTTACCTGCTCAATTCAGTTGCAGAGAAGAGGGCAGGTTTTGCTGTAGCCCTGTGTATAGGGCAGCTTTAGGATTAGGCCTAGAAGTAGCCTCCATGATCAAAAAAATGGGGAATGAAGAGAGCTCAAAGCATGGACAAAAGCCAAGAATTGACACAGAGTGAAGATGACTGCAGGTGGGTTAAAAAGGAAGAATGCTAAAAGGAAAGGGAGGGAGGTGGAGCAGAAGACACAGACATAGTGATAGGTTTTGCATGATTGGATTGATGATAAAAGCACATCCTCAATGGGGCAACTACTGTAAATGAACTTGGCTAGCAAGAGGCAGTATCCTGGCTTTTACAAGTGCATGAGCTTCTAGGGGCTTGTTTCCAGGCAATGCCCACACTGAGTACAAGCTGATGAAGCACTGGTGGGTTTTCTGCTTTTCCTTTTGCTAATTCACGTTGAAAAACAGGGGGTTGCGGTGCAACTTCTGTTGCAGATTTAATCACAAATGTAAACTAAGTGAGTCTATCTCAGAGGATAATGAACTCGAAACCAGGCACTGCATTGTCTTGCTGGAATATTTCTGCCCAGATTTCTCCCATGCACTCATTAAACTGCTGTAAGTGTTCTTTTAGAACCCATACGTTTTTTTTACTGCCCTATTAAATCTGAATTAAATGCTTTTTTTGAGGCATTTATAGAGCTACCATTTGCTCCAGCAGGGAATATGCAAAAGAACTGTTTTAACAGAAATCAGGGCATATTCTCAGGAACACTTTAATAAAGGCAGGGAAAAGCCAGTACCGTGCTGGGCATCACTGCAGGTGTTCCTGAGCTTTGCTGTTTGATTTTGGGTTTGCTGATTAAAAAGCCTTACTAAATTTGGATGGGAGCCATGAGCAGTTCTGTCTTTACAGCAGTGCTGACAAATAGGGATCAGACTGTGGCTGTTTGAGGTATGTCAGGCATGGAGCATATACCAAACCTGCTCTTGTCAGGTCGTTGGTGTCGCTGGGGAAGCTGCACCTCTGCCTCCTAACAGCTTGAGCTGCCTTTTCCAGGGGGATCACTTGGATGTTGGTGTTAGCTGCTGCTGCTGCCAATTAGGATCTTCCACAGTTGAAAAAAGTACTTGAGTTGTAAGACTGTTGTGGACAATCGTGTCAATAATATTATCTTGCTCGAGTATCTGGGGCCTCTCTTCTGCATGTTCTCTGTAGGGACATGGTCATGTTGAAGGAGGGTAGAGGATGTCATGTCTAATAAACGCCTAATGCTGCTGTCACTATATAATTGGGGTTACAGTGGTGTTCAGACTGCAGTGATGAGGCAAGAAAATGCAGTCGATTAACTGATGTGCCAAATTCACAGATACTGCTTGTAAAAGGGTTTCTGTGGAGGGAGAGGAATTTTCCTGTTCATCTTCACCCATGTTGTTATTACCAGGTGATTTTGAAAGGTGACCCTTGTTGGATCTGCTACAGTGAGTTTAGGATGCTCTCACCTTTGGCGTTACTAACTCTCCTACATTCAGGATACAGTCAGGATTTTTGTACAGCTGTAGATGCTCTTTTTTCAGTGTACTTCTGACTGAGAAAGCATTTCCTGCTCTCCACAGGTGTAAACCCTAAACCACATCCTGTCCCTACTGAAACCACTGTGAGGTGAACCATTGATGTCAGTAGGATCACAGGCAATGTTGTTTGCCTTTTGGTCTCTTGGACTTAACTACCTGAATTGTTAAAGAAATAGCAGCGATACAGAATGTCACAACCTGCCCATTTTATTGGCAGCTGATGCTGAATTGGTCCTTGGATGTGTTTGCTTTTACGACACAGTAGCAAACACCTTGCCCCCACCCTTGCTATTCCAGTGCTGCCGTTTCAATTTAAACCCACTTTTTTTTCCATGAGTGGATGCAAGCAGTCCTCCCTAATAACACCGTCAGGGTTACTATGGCTACAGCTTTTCATTGTTGGGGTTTAGAGTGTGAAAAAGAGAAAAATTAGTCCCAAACTCACTGTTAGATGTTATTAATAAAGTCAGACAGTGATGGGTCAGACCACTGTCTGAAATGAATCTGTATTCCCTTACTCTTATGCCTTTTGTTCCTCTATCAGTATCTAATGTGCTTCACAGAGTCAGCAATCAGAAACCTGTGGTGTATTTGAGATTTCTCTTGACTTCGAACATAATGGTGTTGCTGCCATTAGGATTAATGTCTTAAATTCTTCAACACCTTTTTGCCCTTTCTCTGTCTCTCTTTTGGACTACATGGAAGATTGAGGTAAAGGGAATGTTGGGTATCTTTGAGTTGGCTGTTTTCTCCTAAGCTGCTAAATTCAGAGTAGTGTGAATTTAGGAGTATGAGGTTATACCAAGGGTATGAGGTTGGGGATTGAGGTTTTTTGCAAGGTGTCTGTTACCATCCTGTTTGTTGCATTCATAGATTTAAGCATGTGTCATATATTCTTATTTTCCTGGGTAAGTGTGGCAAATATCGGTGATTTCAGGTTTGAGAAGACTGTACCAGTAAAACATAAATGGCTGGGACAGTGAATGCAACTTACAGCAAAGTGACTGAAAGGTCAGCCAGTGTGCTGTTCACAGCTGATTTTGTGCAGCATTGGTTAAGGTCTCACAGTACCCATGAATTATTCACTCCATAATAAATTACACATCTGAACAAGGAAAACAGGGTAATTTGGAAGGAGAGGGTGTTGCTTCTACCATCCTTATTAACCAGGGCTGTAATTTTATACTTTGGAAGGGTTTTTCAGTATTTTCAATATTTAATAGGGAACCCTTTCAAGTTATTTAAGAGCTTAAAATGCTTGTGAATGCCTGGCCTTTAAACACTCAGATACTAACAAGCTGATTTAAAGAAAAATATTTATAGTGATCACAGAAACAATTTAAATTATATTAAAATATTTAATACTCGGGAGATGGTTTAGTATTTAAAGATGTTTCTTGTAATTTTTAATGGAATGCCCTTAGGAGAAAAATGGTATGGTGAGATTGTCTTGGGCAGTAGCACACTGCACTCACGAGCCCAGGAGATTCCTTTCAGTTCTGCATTACGGTGTAATGGTATTTGATTCCAGAAGTAATTCAGAATTTATCAGAAAGAAGTATATTATGTATGGAGCCTGTGTAACATCTTGTGTTGCTCAGTGTTGGCTGGCATACTGTATATCCTGTCAGGTGATTAGAGGCACATATCTCTCCTAAAATACAGGGGATGAAGTCTTGGATTTGGACAGCAAATTAGTTTAAGGTCTATACATAGAATCATAGAATGGTTTGGGTTGGAGAGAGCCTTAAGCTCATCCAGTTCTTACCCTGCCACAGGCAGGGACACCTTCCACTAGAGCAGGCCAACCTGCTCCAAGCCCCTGTGTCCAACCTGGCCTTGAACACTGCCAGGAATGGGGCAGCCACAGCTTCTCTGTGCACCCTGGGCCAGCGCCTCAGCACCCTCACAGGGAAGAGTTTCTGCCTTGTATCTAACCTGAACTTCCCTTGTTTTTTGAACCCATTGTCCCTTGTTCTATCACTACAGTCCGTGATGAAGAGTCCCTCTCCTGCATCCTTGTAGGCCCCCTACATCTTCAAGTATTAGCTGTAAATAGGATTATTCTTGCACAGATTTTGAGAATAGCCCTAACTGGCTTTTAACTACAACTTCAGCAGACTTTCAGAAGGAATAATAGTTATATTGTCAAATACCTTGAAAGGCACAAGGAGAAAAAAAGGCCATGATCTGGTTAGTATTTGATTGTTTTATCCACTGTGGTGGTTCTTTCCCACAGGGCTCTTTGGTTATGCTTGGTAAATTTAATGTTGCTTCAGTTTTAGTGGCTTGACTTGGAGATTAATATTTCTTGGAGGTCTGAGTTAACTTGTCATTCTAGAGGAGTCTCCAGCTTTTTGGGCAAAGCCTGCTCTATTCATACATGTACAAGTGATAAAGTTTTAAGGCAGACTAAGTGAGACAGTGGAATTTCGAAGAAGAAACGTGTTCTTTTTAGAAAAGAAATACTCTGGAAGAATGGTCACACAGGTGGGAAAAGGATGACACGGTTTTCGGGGCTGGGTTTCTGCGTGAGCGTGTTGCTTCTGAAAGCTCTGTTTGTCCCAAGTTGATGTAGAAAGATTACTTTCTAGCACAGTCTAGAGACATTGTTGGTCTCCTGTACTTGCTATAAGTATACAACACATCTGTATGTGCAGCTTTAAATATTGGCATAAGGTGATCTTAATGTCCTTTCTAACCCTAACTATTCATGATTCTATAAAGAATATTCTGCAAAGAAGAGACAGTTGCTCCATAAATATTTTGCAAAGGGGCAAAAGTACCTTCAGCAGTGTTGGAATATCACTGAATCATAGAACCGTAAAATGGTTTGGGTTGGAAAGGACTTTAATATCATCCAGTTCCAAGCCCCTGCCATTGGCAGGGAAGCCTCGCACTAGACCATGTTGCCCAAGGCTCTGTCCAACCTGGCCTTGAACACTGCCACTGGGCAACCTGTTTCAGTGCCTCACCACCCTCACAGTAAAGAACGTCTTCCTTGTATCTAACCTAAGCTACTCCTGGTTTAAGTCTGAGCCCATCACCCCTTGTCCTATCACTACAGTCCCTAATGAAGAGTCCCTCCCCAGCATCCTTGTAGCCGCCTTCAGACACTGGAAGCTGCTCTGAGGTCTCCATGAAGGTTCTACACGCTGAGTAGTCCCAGTTTTCTCAGCCTGTCTCCCTTACTGGAGGTGCTCCAGCCCCTTATCATCATTTTCAAAGCCCAGGCATTGGGTGCAGTGTAGATTGCACTCCTTCACACAGCAGCTATGTTGAAATAGCACATTGTAGCTCCACACATCTGCCTCTTGAGCATGTACAGGAGCTCTGCCTGCTTGTGTTTTGGAGGTGTTAACTGCTTCTGCTTCTTTTGGTACTGCAGGTGTTAGACAATGAATCTAATACTGCTGTTGATGATATGGCACAAGAGGCAGGTTCAAAGAATATTTTTCGTACATTCTGATCACCTTTGCTTGTACAATTTCTTGTCAATGGGATGTCAGCAATCATTATTGATACGCAGCAGCTTTACAGAAGGTTGTTGCCATCATCTTCCCACTTCCTCCTGCATCAGTTTAGAATAATAAATGATGAAAAACTTAGCTTTGGTCTTAAAGCTCAGATTAGTTCTGCAGGGAAGATTTATGATATGTCTAATGTGGAAATGGTAAGAATTTCCACAGAGGATGTATGGGTAGAGTTGTACAACAGGGTATTTGATACTGGAGCATTTACCCTTTAAAACTTGTTATTTGAATAAACTTTATTTGTGAAAGAAATTGGATTATTTCTCCATTAGGAAAAATTTCAGTTTGTAGGCTTGATAACAGCTTTCAGTGGTCTGGAGTTGTTCAGTCAGTTGAGAAGAGGATGTAGTGACCACGTCTTGTACCTGTGTCGTGTTAAGTTTGAGGCACATACTGCATCATGTGGGTCATGTTTACTGGAGAGATAAGAGTATATTTGGGATACGAGAAATGCTTGTGTACAGAGCTCTGTAGATGTAAAAATACCTTAATGTATCCATCAAAACAAGATCCCTCATAGGGAAGAAAGTCTTCATTTATATACTTGCGTATCTTCATTACTTTAATGTGTAACTTTCTTGGGGAAATGGCATAAGCAAACAGCTAATGAATTGTCACATAAAAGGGAAAATGCAAGCCATCAAAGATGTAGTGCTAGGTGATCAGCAGCTGCAAACATGAAACTTTAATGACTTGGAGAAAGGCAACCATCTCATCTGTGACTAGTAAAGCATTGCATTCAGAATGCTCATCTCTCTGGCATATATCATAATATAAGAAAGGAAAAACACAATTATTTTGTTTCCAGTAGGTTTGTCATGTTTGCGCATTAATTGAGTTATGTAAGAACATGTTTGCTTTATGCTAGAAAAGGGAGGACATCTGCACACATAGAAACACTTTGACGTGTACTCAGGAGGCATTTTTTCCCCCTTACCTTCTATTCCTTGAGCTTCTGGCAAGGGCAGTGTTTTGATCCATGGATTGTAAGAGAAACTGGCTACAGGGACTTGCGTTTGTCCTTTTGAATATTTTGAGGCCTGGTTTTAAGGGCTGGAATTTTGCAGCTTCTGTAAGGATTAACTGCATGATTATGGCTTTTTTATTTATGATTTGTTTGAATGCAGGGGACAAGTTTATTGATTTATTTTCCTTAGAAAGGGACGCTTCTATTGACCTGTTGTAGCTGGCCACCCTTGAGAAAGCACTAAGAGGTTTACTCACACAGAGACACAGGAGAGATGGATAAACAGGCTGTAAGGAAGGATTTAGAACAAAGTCCTAGACCCTTTGCTCTCAGAAGAGTTTTTATCTATGTTTTCAAAAGTGGCTGAATGAATACACTAGGGAGCAAAGATCAGAACCATTGCATCCCTCTGCTCCCTGCCGTGTACTTGTGCCCTTAGTTATATGCTCTCTGTAAGCTATAGAGCTGTGTTACCTTTTGTGCACGCTCCTTGTGGAGACTTAAATCTGATATTCCTTCTTGCATGTCAGCCAAGCTTCATCAGGAGAAGTGGGAGATACTTTAACCTATGGGCCAGATCCTGCCAGGCTTCTGAGCAGCAGAAATGTGAAGTCAAAATCTCTACAGGATCAAAGTGCATCATTTTCCAAAAGCTTGCTCTGACTTTTTCATTCTGAAAAGAAAATCTTGCCTTTTGTGAGGGCCCTGGTATGTGTAAGGAGCATGTCTCTAACCCCAGGCTTGCTGGAGGCCAAAGTGAAGGAACACCCAATTCCTGAATCCTGATGTGATCTCCCTGAAAGAAAGTGTGGCTTCTCAGGCAATTCTGTAAGCACCAGCAAACACAGAAGAGTAAGTGCTGGACAGAAAGCTGCACTGTTTCAGAAGCAGGCAGTGGTACATGACTTCTGACTGTTACATTTACTTTAGCAGTGCTGCCTCTGATCACATATTCTCATTTCAAGTAGCTGTTGAACACTTAGCTATCTGCACTTGACTGGCTGCACAGAAGAGAATTTCACTGCATTTTATAATGATGTTGTAATAAAGGCTACAGCCATTTCAAATATCATCATGTATTATCTGCATACCCAGACTGGACTGATACAGCTATAAGCAAAGAAAACTAGTTACTAAATTCACTATTGCTCAAGTGTCAGTCGTTACATGAGAAATGTATACAGCAGGCTGACAGCAGGAGAGACAAGATCATTTAAGCTCTTATATTTACTTACATAAGAAGGCTTTCCTTTTCACTTTGGTTGCTTTGCTGAAGCTGTTAATTGTGGCTGATGCCAGAGCCTTTGTATTTCCCATATCTTAGTTGCCTTTTCTCCCCCCTCTTTCTGCTCTTCCACAGATGGAGTTCTTCTGTCAGTGGGATCTGGTGAGGTCATCGCTGCTGTGCTCTTAGTGAAGCATGTGCAAACTGAAAGGACCATGTGCCCCTCAAAAAGAACTCTGCAGCCTTGTTTCCACACATTATTTGCCTTCATTGCCAGAAATCAGCCATGGATAATTTCTCCAAACTCTTCTCTCTCCCCTGTGACTTGGGCACTTGTCTTCTTTTTTCTGTTCTTCTCTTCCGACACCTCCGGTTGCCACCTTCTGCTTTCAAATCTGTGCTTCTCAGCTGTTTGGCCTTGTCAAGCTTTCCCAACGTCCCCCTGTCAGTCAGGAGCTCTGAGGCAGCGTACAGAAACCCATCTAGTTCAGTTTTACTGGAGATGGCAATTTCAAGCTTGGAATCTCATGAAACAAAGGTCTGCACAACTGATCTTTTTGTGTCTTGGTGCTTGACCCTGACCTTTACTGCAGATGTTTGGGGCTCTTTCAACCAGGTGTTACCAGTGGGACAAAATACTGAGGAGTAGTTCCTAATGTTGGAGTTACCTTTTCCTCAGAACTGAGGTCTTATCCCAAATTTGAAAGATTTATGAATCTTAACTATAGCAGCTCTGTTTGTCTCTTCCAGTCTACTTTCTTTGTTGTAGCACTCCTGGACTCTCACATCTCTGCATCTGCTATTCATTTTACTGTACTTCATGCTATGTAACTGCTCAGTTAACTCACACCACTGTTACACTGCAGTTGTAATGGGACTGGAAAGCAGCAGAGGGATGAAGGGATACCATGAGCATTTTCTCTGGGTATTTAAAATATTGAGGAAAAAGTAGCAGTTAAAGTGGTAAATTTAACTACAGCTGACACACAGCTACATGGGTCACAGCTTCATATGTAAGGTGTTGGGACAGATCCTCACATACTACAGATGTTGTATCAGCTCTGCGGAATTGAATGTATTCCTTTATGGCAGGGAAAGTCTAAAGAGGAGTGGCTTCTGCTCTCTGTAGCTGCATGAAAAATGGTTCCTTTGTCCTTAGATTTTGCACCTTATAAATTTAATTAAATAGTATAATTTTGCATGGTTTTATATTTTGAAAAAAGGAGTTGAAAGCTTTATTTTGGTTAAAGTCTCCCAGCTCATAATAGAAAATTCTTGTGCACACAATTTTTAGAAGGCGTTTTGCAAAGGAAATCCCAAACATTTTTTACTGTGATAGGATTATAATAGTAGATTGTACTGTCTTTTAGCTGTTTTACGATAGGTTGTACATGTAGCTAATGGGCATTACTTACTAAAGGATATTATTACAAACTAAAAAGGCAGGAGGAAGCCACTGGACAATTTCATTGTGTCTTAGAAATAATTCTTGGGATTTAAAAAGTCGAAATAATTTCAGAACTCCAAGGGAGCAGAAATAATTTAGAGCATTCTTTATGATGATAGAACAACCATCCTAATTCCTGTAATTTAACCCTAGGATGTATTAATATTAAAGTGCTGGAATGGATGAATTTGTTAACAAAAGTGAAATAACTTCAAATGTGCCTCAGATATCACTTTATCATTCAGATTTGAATGACACCAGGGAATTTGGCAGCTGGAACCAAAATCAGGCAGAGGACAAAATAAGGGTAACAACTGATAAAAGGGACATGAATAATTCATGTTAACTCAAAAGTCAGCTCAACACAGCACCTGACAGGGAGGAAAACCCCCCTTAGCAGAGCTCTCCTCGGTGCTACGCTGTGTACAAGAAGCCTCAGTAATCAGCTCCCTGCAGTGCCATTGCTACACCCCAGGGAGGCCGTGGCCACTTAAACAATTTGCATTCTATCACATCAGTTGAATTAGGTGCTTTTCATAATGGGATGTGACAAATGTGCTTTGTATCTTGCTTCTGAAAGGGAAGAGTGTCAAATATTTGACACTTCCACATACATTTTCTGAAGCTTCAAATATCACCCGTAATCTGCAAGGTACAGTGAGGGAGAACACAAACTCCTTACGGTTATTCTCTCTGCATCTACATCCCTGCCTCATTTTGGTTTTCATTCTTCCTTATGAAAAAAGGGCATTATCTGCAGCAGAGGCACAGTTCTTTTGATGGCAGGGAGAACAGAAATCACTTACGTAGGTAAGGTGTGACGGAGTGGTGTTGGACTCCCCTGTAAGCAGATGAGAAATACAGTTTGGATTAGTGGATGACATCAAGGTAATGAATGATTGCACCTTCTGAGTTCTGAAATTCCAGATTTCCAACAGTAAACTTCATACAGTGCCCAAAGATAAGCAAATTGTTAAAATGAGAAGCAGAGCTGTGTATGCAAGAGTTGCAGTTTAGCCCCAAGGGATAAGAGCTGAATAACTGAATGGACAACAGCAGCTTTGTTTCCCTTGCCTTATTTAAAGAACCTTCTTACTCAGCTCACAGGGTTGGAGTTGTACCATGCAGATACAGCTTTACATTTGGAAATAGAAAACTGAGACCTGAAACTCTGAGGCTTTCAAACTTTCCACAGAGGAGTGGAGATAAGGCTTTGCTGCTATAAGCTGTTGCCCTCTCATTTCTTTTTACAATACAGAGGTGAGGGAGAGGGAAAATTGCATCTTTTTTATTTATGTTTGGCTTTTCCTTTTTTTCCTTGGGTTGTAATCACAAATCACACTGTTAGCTGCCTATGTTTGTAAAGTTCAGTTTGCAAAGGCATGAATGCCTTCAATGAGGAGTGATATCTGGGTGATAGTTTTACTAATAGCCATATATAATACTCTTTCCTACAGTGTAAAATGTGTCAGAGCCAGGTGACACTGTAACACACTATCAGGGTGGCTTCACTTTGAACTCTTGCAGCCTAGGAATTCAAAATGTGGTGGAAGCTGCCTAATGCAGAAGAGTAGTAGGTCTAAAGGGGCATGTTAGACATCTCACACCGACTCACTTGGTTATAAGGACTTCGGTTAAAGATCCTGTACTGCTGAATTATAAAGTAATAATTTCTCCCAAGGAGATGTCATGCTAAATGGAGAAGCCATGGAGAAGAGAAGGCTCCAGGGAGACAGTTTTCCAATAGCTAAAGGAGGCTGGCAAGAAACCTGGAGAGGGGCTTTTGACAAGTGCCTGTAGGGACAGGACAAGGGGAATGGCTTTGACCTGGCAGAGGGGAGACTGAGCTGAGCTCTTAGGCAGAAGCTCTTCCCTGTGAGGGTGCTGAGGCGCTGGCCCAGGGTGCCCAGAGAAGCTGTGGCTGCCCCATCCCTGGCAGTGTTCAAGGCCAGGTTGGACACAGGGGCTGGGAGCAAGCTGCTCTAGTGGAAGGTGAAGGTGTCCCTGCCCATGGCAGGGGCTGGAGCTGGATGGTCCCTTCCAAACCAAACCATTCTTTGATTCTGTGTTTCTGGAAATATAGTCCTTCTGCCAATTTAGACTCTCAGTGGTATTTTATGGAAAAAAATGGAAAAGATGCATCAAGGTAGTGATTTTTATCTGATCTTAATGAATTCTAATCTTTGGTATGTTATCAGCATTGTTCTCGGACTAAAGTTGAAAACAGCACTCTACCAGCTACTAGGAAGGAGAAAAATAACTTACAGCTGAACCTAGGACACTTCGCTAACTGAAGCTTTGAGAAAAGCACCAAACACCACTCCCCTCCCCTCCTAGTGCTTAGCTTTTAGGATATCTTACCTGGTAAAATAAATAGTGAGTGTGTTCCTGGTTTGTTCTAGAGAGGACTTCCTCAGGAACAGACCGAGTTTATTGACATTTGATGGAAAAGATTGTCCCCAACGTCTTCTTACGGTGCATTTATCCAAGTCGGAATATGCCTCATCCGTGCTACATGATCTGGGAGAAGCTGGACTAGGTGTTTCATTGTTCTCTGATCTTTGTGTGAAACAATCAGTTGTTTGCCAGAGCGAACAAGAGCCCAGCAAAAGCCAGTACTAATTGCTTTCTCAGACATTCAGTACCTTTATGATAATATTTCAGCCATTAAAAAGTGAAACAAGAGAGAGAGATTTATTTTACACAAAGCAATTATTAGATGTAAGGGAAACAGCTTGTGAGATGCAGATCTATCCACACTGCCATTTAAGCAGAAAATACCCTCTTAAGGTACTGGATAGTTTGCTTGTGTTGGTTTTAATTTGGCAGGCAAACTGACTGTATTCACACTAAGGCTTGAGCCTTCTGCACCAGCTGCTGCTCTTCCCTGATTCATTATTCAGCAGATCATTAGTGCTGTTTGTGGGAACTGACCTTGGAATGGTTCACCCATCTCATACCAATCTTGTTGTGGGTCTGTCTTTCAGATGGCATCTTAATTATCCTTTGGCCTCAAATACCCAGGCGAGGCTTTAACAGGAGCTCAGGGTGGTGTTGCTGCCCGGTTAACAGATGGCTGTAGAACTGTGTGGATAAAGATACTTGTCACCCTCAGGAAAGAGCAGGAGGAAGGACATGGTCTGACACATGGATTAGTACTGTGCTGGCAGGTGCTGTGTGATGGCAAAGGATGATATGCCAAGTCCAGGATTCCTCCTTGCTGTGATCCTTCCCATTCCTCTTTCTTTTCCTGCTTCTTCAGTCACTAAAAGCCAAAGGACTCTTGGAAGAAAGCCAGAATGTCTTTCCTTAGTAAGACTAAGAAAAGGATGAGGTTTCACTGAGGAGCATTTAAAAAAACAGTTGTTTTGAAAATGTAGCTGCTTAATGACTCATAAACTGACCTTGATTCCCTTAAAAGTATTGGTTCCTCTGCGCATACTTGAAAAAGCAGTTGTCTGCTGCATTGTGACTCTTGGTGGTGGTTAAACAGGTATAGAATCATAGAATCAACCAGATTGGGAAATACATGTAAGGTCATCGAGTCTGACTGTTACTCCAGCACTGCCAAGGCCGCCACTAACCCATGGCACTGAGGGCCTTGTTTACTTGGTGTGTGAACACTTGCAGGGATGGTGACTGCAGCCCTGCCCTGGGCAGCCTGTTCCAATGCCTGAGCACCCTCTGGGGCAGGAATTGTTCCTCAGCTCCATCTAAACCTGCCCTGGTGCAGCTTGAGGCCATTTCCTCTTGTCCCATCCCTTGTTCCTTGGGAGCAGAGCCCAGCCCCTCCTGGCTCCATCCTCCTGTCAGGCAGTTGCAGGGAGCGATCAGGTCCCCCCTGAGCCTTCTCTTCTCCACACTGAACCCCCCAGGTCCCTCAGCCCTTCCCCATCACACTTGTGCTCCAGGCCCTGCACCAGCTCCGCTGCCCTTCTCTGGCCCCATTCCAGCACCTCAATGTCTCTCTTGTAATGAGATGCCCAGAGCTGAACACAGGATTCAAGGTGTGGCTTTTCGTGCTTTTTCCTGAAGAGCAGCAGTGTCACAAAGAATTTTTGTCGTAACAGTTGGCTTCGTTTTCTCACCTATTTAGCAAACGTATTGCTTTACCTTTGACAGTAGCAGTTGGAGTTGTTAGTAGACTGAGATTACCCAGGCTCTCAGTGCTGCTGGTTCAGAGAGAACCATGCTTTTGGTACACAGGCAGTTCTTGTTTCTCTGAGTCTCACTGGCCTGAACCTTTCATAGGCTATCAAATATTCTTCTGAGCCTTCATCTTTTTATTTCTCTGGAGGCATCATCGTCATGATCTCGTGCAGATATATAGTCAACATCACACAGATTGGCAGATGTTTGGAACAAAGTTTATGGAAGTGATTTTTTTTTCTGTTCACTTTTTCTTCTTTCTCTACTGTTAGGAAATGCATATGAAGGAAGCAGCATCTACCTATGCTTTACCTTTTCCCAAGCATACGCATACTTGGTAATGCAGTTTCTTCTTAGCAGGCTGCTGTTTCTCAAGACATTATAAATACAGTCTAAATATAAGTTTTGACTCTCTACCTCTATATATATACACAGACATCATTATATGTCTGCATACAGTTTTATGCATATGATTTTACTTACAGTTATCTAATGCCTGTGGATTTTCTTCTTTTTCCTAGCTGAACCCTCTTGATAGTTGGGCTGTATCTGTGATGCTGTGGTCCAGGTGACGCTGCAGGCACACAGAGTAAAATGGGGAGGCAGAAAGCTACAGATTCACCCCAGAAGCCTCAGACCTCTTTTTCTGTCTCCATCAGCTGCTTTATCAGGTGTCGTGCAGAAACGCAGAGGCCCAGTGTGAAAAAGTCATGCCTCATAAGAATAAAGGAATTGGAAGCAGAAACTCCCCCAGTACTTCCCTTGGGTGCAATAGAGCCTGTGTTTGTAAAAGAAAAATCTTGCCATGGAAGTCTTCCAAGGATAATTCTCTGTGCTTGCATATTTTTCCCATTTTACATAGAATTGCATAGATGACATTTTGTATGCTACATTAAATCATTTCATGTTTGCAAGGCAATTCTGGCAACATGTTCTGTGTTGCATGAGATGTGAAAAAGTGGGATCAAGGGAGACAAGGCACAAATGGAGAGGCAGCTTTAGGTCTTGGTGAACTCCTTCAGCAAGAAGAGGTGTCCCACACTGCTGTTAACAGTCAGGCAAGAAAACAGACATGGGAATCAAAGATCAAAAAGCCGAACCAAAGTGCAAAATCAAAAGGCTGCAAGTACAGCTGAGCTGTGCACAGCATCATCCTGTTTCTGGTTCCATCTAACCAGGGGACAAAAGGAGGATTTCCAAGTTTAATCCATTTAATATTAACTATTTAATATTTATTCCACTAGCGACTGTCAAACTGAGGAGTTTGGCAGCAGTGGGTTTCTCAATGCAAAAGCAACTAGGGACAAAAGCGTCTTTCAAACAGCATTGCCAGGTTTCCTATTAAATATCAATCACATCTATCTCTTCTTAATAGGAAGTGAGCTGTAGGGTAAATGGTCTTGGTGAGTAAGGTTCACAGTTGATTCTGCTCTTGTGAAAGGGTTTTTTTAAAGTAAATAATTCTATTTAATTTATTTTTTTCCTGTCAGTGAACGTTAATACTTCACACTGCTCTTGCATGTGCCAGAAGGCAGACAGAGGTCTGCATTTGAGGTTGGGCTTTGCGTTCAGGAGACACTTGGGGAAGCCTGACTGCTTTCTTGGTGCCAGCCTCACTGCAACCGGGGTCAAGGCCATGGTTGAATGATAGATGAAGCAGCAAGGCAGAAGCATGTGTTGTATATTAATCCGTGCATTAATAATGGCTGTGGTAACCTATAGACGAGCCTTGCTGGAGAAGGGAGTAACTCTTTAAGTGGTAGTTTAAGCAGGCAAGGTTGTTTGACTCTGCAGCACCATTGTAGTGTAGTCAAGTAACTGGTTTTATACTCTCTTATTTCCAAGGGATAATGAATAAAGGGGAAGCAAAACGTACGTCTCCTATTCTTTGCATATATATATATAACTTAGTACTGAATACTAGAAGATGCTTCTTAGATGTATTTGTTGCTACCACTACAAAAGTTTATTAAGCAGTAAGCAGCAAACAGGGCTTGAAGGTCAGTTTTGCTGGGAATGTCTGTATTGGCCTAGTTTTCTGGGTGTGCTTGGCTACCTGGAGTAAGTCAGCTGTTGAAGGTGGTAGCTACCTCTGGAATGCACAATGTGACCATTTAGCATTCAGCCCTCTACTTCTTGTTAGTGCCATAAGGATTGTACCTAGAATCCAGCGTATTAGAGCCCATTTGCATGTAAAGTGAAACCAGTGAATTTTTATCAGTGCCTCATTAATTCAAATGTTCTGTAAAACTCACTTTATTGGTTGAGTTTAAGGCATTTTGCTTGGGGATTTTGCTGAGGCGGGTGAGGCTTTCACTTAGCAATAGAGGGATGGTTATCAGCAAAGAATGGAAAAATTAGGGAAGAAGTGAAGAAATTAAGTTACACTGGAAATGAGAAAAGATATTTTAATCTCTTAAAGGAATATATAAAGATGTCTCTAAGACCAAAATCATAGATTTCTCTCCTCTCTTTTGACTGATCATAACAGGCAGACATTAAATGACTTGCTTTGCACTTATGCCATGGAAAACATAATTTCTCCATGTGTGTTCTTCATAGGGTTACATGCAGATGACTTGCTGAGTTGTATAAAGCCATTTTCATGTTAAACTGGGGGGCTTTAGTACAGCTCAGGTGTAGCAAGGAGGAGGTGGGAGATCCAGAAACCCCAGCCGAGATACCTGTATGGTACTTTACATACAGGGTGTTTGCTGGTTCTGCTTGTGCTGGTAGGATTTGAGTCTACCCTGGTTTTTAAAGGTAGTGTTGTGAGGTTTCACATTTGATAGAGTCACCATTTCCATATCAATTAAATTTAGTTTGCAGATTGAAAGATAAAAATAAAGTTATGTGAGTGATGATCTGGACAGCAGGAAATTACAAAACAATTCTGAACCCTCTTTGTCCCCATGTAGAATCATAGAATAGTTAGGGTTGGAAAGGACCTTAAGATCATCTAGTTCCAATCCCCCTGCCATGGGCAGGGACACCTCACACTAAACCATGTCACCCAAGGCTTCCTCCAACCTGGCCTTGAACACTGCCAGGGATGGAGCATTCACAACCTCCCTGGGCAGCCCGTTCCAGTGCCTCACCACCCTCACAGTAAAGACCTTCTTCCTTATATCCAATCTAAACTTCCCCTGTTGAAGTTTGAACCCATTATCCCTTGTCCTGTGACTACAGTCCCTAATGAAGAGTCCCTCCCCAGCATCCCTGTTAGGCCCCCTTCAGACACTGGAAGCTGCTATGAGGTCTCCACGCAGCCTTCTCTTCTCCAGGCTGAACAGCCCCAACTTCCTCAGCCTGTCTTCATACAGGAGCTGCTCCAGTCCCCTGATCATCCTCGTGGCCTCCTCTGGGCTTGTTCCAACAGTTCCATGTCCTTTTTATGCTGAGGACACCAGAACTGCACACAATGCTCCAAGTGAGGTCTCCCGAGAGGAGAGTAGAGGGGCAGGATCACCTCCTTGGACCTGCTGGTCACACTCCTTTGGATGCAGCCCAGCTTTCTGGGCTGTGAGTGCACACTGAAGCCGTTTCATGTTCCTTTTCTCATCAACCAACACCCCCAAGTCCTTCTGCACAGGGCTGCTCTGAATCTCTTCTCTGCCCAACCTGTAGCTGTGCCTGTGTTTGCTCTGACCGCAGTGTAGGACCTTGCACTTGTCGTGGTTAAACTTCATGAGGTTGGCATCAGCCCACCTCACAAGCGTGTCAAGGTCCCTCTGGATGGCATTCCTTCCCAGTAACCAGGCAGTGTTGAGGTCTGCCCAGTACCAGACTGCTCAGAAACACGGGTTTTGTGTAGTAGTTTCCCTCCCATTTGTTCTACCTTTCACAACCATGTTAGAACCTGCAGCCCTGTTCCTTTTAGAGCTGGGGTTGCACCACAGGTCCTGTGAGCATCTAAGCAAATAGTTTTCATACCCAGGGGGAAGCAGGACAGCATTTTTATGGGAAGGAAGTTTAACCTGTGTTAGTGAAAGATGAATGGAATGTCTACTGGCCTTCCATGTGCCCATTTTGGGACTCTGGAGTTAGCAAAGAGGGCAAAACTGGTGGGTTTCTCCCTCAGAGAACACATAAAAGGACAGTCCAGAGATGTGAGCGTCATCAAAGGAAGAGATGGGATTCCATCATCATCTGAATGACTTTTCATGACTGGTTTACATAGATACGGAAAAATTGTGTGTCATCCCAAACCGCTTTCTCTATCAGACTTACAGTTAAGTGCTTTTTCTGTGTTATATTGAAATTGTCTCTGTTCCCTTGGTTGGAAGTTAGGCTTAGACAGTAATGACACTAAGTTTCTGCAATTGCAAGCACAGTTCAGTGGGAAGATAAATAATAAAACAGAGGTAATTGGTGTAATGAAGTCTCATCAAATAATTTGGGTAGATGTGCAATCCAATTTTCTATGTACCACAGCACGCCTATCATGTACTGCAATGTATTTATAATGTGTAATGATGTTATTAAGTTGTTGTGCACACTGTTCAAATGAATAGGTGCTCACATCCTCAATGCATCTACATTTAAAAGTTTAATGTAGTCACTGCTTTTAGTTAAAATGCCTGAATATAAGTGATTAAAACTTGTATATTAGGAAGCACTGCTGCAAGTGACAACACTTAGTTCATAACCTTCATTCACAGTGTTCCATAATCATAGAATCATAGAATGTTTTGGATTGGAAAGGACCTTAAGATCATCCAGTTCCAGCCCCTCTGCCATGGGCAGGGTTGCCTCACGCTAAACTGTGTCACTCAAGGTTCTGTCCAGCCTGGCCTTGAACACTGCCAGGGATGGAGCATTCACCACTGTTTTGGGCACAGTTCCAGTGCCTCACCACCCTCATAGTAAAGAGCTTCTGCCTTATATCCAACCTGAACTCCCCCTGTTTAAGTTTGAACCCATCACCCCTTGTCCTATCACTACAGTCCCTGATGAAGAGTCTGTTTCCAGTATCCTTACAGGCCCCCTTCAGATACTGGAAGCTGCTCTGAGGTCTCCATGCAGCCTTCTCTTCTCCAGGCTGAACAGCCCCAACTTTCTCAGCCAGTCTTCATACGGTAGGTGCTGCAGCCCCTCATCATTTCCGTGGCTTCCTCTGGACTTGCTCAAACAGCTCCATGTCCTTATGTTGAGGATACCAGAACTGCACCCCGTATATGTTCATCTTGGCCCCTATGAATCAGGAATAAATTACCACCATTCTGGTGTGTTGGAGGTTTAAGCCAAGTATTTTAGTTGATGTACTCAGGGCCATGGTTCTTTGTGTAGCTGATAATGCCAGTTTCCTATCTGTCCGCTTGGGCAGCAAGGGAGGGTGAGGGTGAAACAATTGTCAGACTGATACCATATTACCTGGAAATAACAATGACAGAGAAATGGGATGTAACTCAAAATATTTAATAGATTTCAGACAAAAAAAAAGAAGTTAGAAATCCAGCTGAAATCGTATCCATTTACCTATTTGTATAAAGCGTGCGCTTTTCAATCAGTGGAGGCCTTTAAACTACGCAGTTGTTTTTTTCCCCATTGATTTTTCTTTCAGTATAATACACGTTTATTTCGTGAACCTAATTTTCTATGAAGCTAGTGGCAAATACTTCTCTGCAAAAACATATGAAGAAACCATTAGTCTGAAGATCTGAAGAGCCATTAGTTAAACTACATGGAACTGCCCTAATAAATAGATACCAGATTAATCTTTAGTGTGTAAACCACAAGAACATTCATAACGTAGGCTCAGTTTCAGTATGAATGGGTCTTGCATTGCTTTGTAAAGAAGCAGTTGATGGCCTGACATTGATGAGCTCATCACACAGAGAACATGGACTGGCACTGGGAAAATGGAGTGTAGTAAGATCAGAATGTTTGCTAGTAATTCTTTTAAGGATGAAAGATGACCCAAATGTGGAATCGTGCTCGCACTGCAATTAATGATAAAACTCGCTTTGCATTCAGGGGAGCAGAGTTTAATAGGATTGTGGTGTTGGTAAACATGGTATCCCTAAAGCACTATTACGAAGATTATGTGAAAACCTTTTTCAGTGGAATCAAACACGTAAGAGCTAGACGTGTGTACGCAGAGAGAAAGGATTGCTTTGTAATACCCGTCCTATTTAAATCTACTTGGATAGAGCTGTGCAGTTTTTAGCCCTTCATTCTGTGCAGTGTAAAATGCTGGTGCTTTTGCATTTTATCTAAACCTCTTCTGCCTACAAATCCAGACTATAAATTATAAGCAGCCAACCTGTTCCTGTGGCATTCCCTTTCTTTGTGCTTCTGTGCAGGTCATGCACACTGTGCACACAGGTGGGGAGTGCATCATTATCTGCTATACCTCTTGAGATAGGAACAGCAAAGTCCTGAGCACAGCAGCTCTCCTTGGCCCTCCTGAAACCTAAGAGCACGTAAGAGCAAGCAGAAGGGAGCAGGCAATGAAGTCCATATTGTGTGGTTTTATTTTGGGAGGCTTAGCTTTTCCAAAGTGTATGCCAGGCATGGTGAAATTACTCTTTTCTCTCTCTAACTCTGTAAAACCAGTAGTTGCACACAGGCAATCAAAGATATTTGAGCACAACAAGCAGACAGTTATTTCTTGGGAAAAGATACTTGCAGAGAGATTTAGTTGTTGCTTCAAGAAACACTTCCAGGGAGCAAGCCAGCTGAGCCTGGATTGACGGTGGTCTGTTTTCCCTCATGCTGATGAGTCTGGGTCAGTGGGTAGTCTGCCCGTCAGGTCAAACATGTATTAAGGGCAAAAATTGACAAAGAATATGCTAGAACAAGTGATTTACCAGCTGGGCACAGTCATTGTAAGCACCCCGGGTTGGTTGTTATTAGTGTGTAATGGAATAGCTGTGAACAGATTGACTGTGGTGGTAAAACTGAAACTGCATTGAACAGGAGGAGCTGCCTCTCAGTTATTTTAGTGTTTTGTTTTGTTTCATTTTACTGCATTTTTGGCCAGACAATTAATCTGTTGCTGTCTAAGAACTTCTGAGTCTGAATCAGCTCTTTATCTTCCTTCCTTCCATTAATAACTTTTGAAATCCCCATGAGATTATATCCACAGCCTTAATGGCCCATCTTCTTAATGGCACAGGCTATGAACCAATGTCTTAAAATCATTTTACAGTAATACAATTTCTTTCCATTCGCTACCATTTGCCATTTCTTTTTGAGTGATTTTGGTACGCCAGAAAGCCATGATAAATGAGTAACTTTAAAGTACTTCAGGATACGTTTCTTGCACCATTGTAACCTTTTTTCTGAGGCACAGCTAAGGGATTCTGACTTCATGTTGAATAAAGAATCCAACGTATGTCTTTATATTTAAACATATGGCTCCATTCTGATATCCCTTGTGAATCCTAATGCTTGTGAAGCATAAAGCAGTCTTCTGCAGAAATAGTTCACTAAATCTAAGTTTACCTTTTCCTTGCCAGCTTCATGGGGAAGCGCCTGGCCTGACATCAGTTTGCTTTGAAACTGAACATAAATGTCGGGAGGTTTTAAAGTACTTGCGTAACTCTGTGCAGCTTCACTTTCTCTTAACTGCAGTCTTGTGTTTCTATCAGAGGCTTTACCACAGACCAGTATCAGTAGTACCCTGCGTAAACCACCATTCCTTTCATGGCATGCACAGAAGCAGGCAAACATGGATGGGATTACAGGTTTCTTTGAAGACAGAATGCGCCAATGCTTAGACAAACAATGTGATTTCAGAGAAAGCAACACAGTGTTTCATTTTCATTCATCTCAAATCACATTGCTACCTCTTGGAGTATTCTTGAAGTATTCCAGAAATCTCTTTCAGTATGCAATAAACCACAGATAGATTTACACATGCCACCAGCCTTAGCTATTTCTTGCCAGTTTGCAGACACCCGTTTTTCTTTCATCTCTTTTTGTTCTTTAATGTTCCTAAATCCCTTTTACTGAGGAAGTGTGACACTTTAGATAGCTATTATTTAGGAGAAAGTCTCTCTAGCAGTATAAGTGATATTATTTGATGTTATAAAGACTAACACTAACCCTAGTGAGAAGAGTCACTGAAACGAGCTCCTCATTGTTAGCTGTGTGGGATATTTACCTCTTGGAAGAGAGTAGCTGGACTCTATTAGCAACTGGGAACACATGAGGTGTAAACAGGTAACAGACCACTTGGATAACCATTTATGTTTTCAAATAGCCTGTGCAGAGTAAGGCACAGAGGCAGGAGCAATTGAAGGAAAATCAAGCTGTTGAGAGAAATAAAGTAGAAAGGCCATGTCTGAGATAGACAGAGTGTGAGGAGCACTGAGTGTTTTCACGGAGAAAACCAGCCAGTAAATATCTGCATATTACTCAGACATATGACTTTGGCTGAAAGGAGCTGGTCTGAATTGGTTTCACAGGTAATTCTTAGGCTGCTCAATTGGCAAATAACAGTGGTGTACTCAGTGACTGCAGAGTAAATGTCTGCTCTGCACAGAGCAAAAGTATTACATCTAATTCATTGTTAAATACTCAGCAGTGAAATACTTCTGCTTCTGATGGCCTGGAGTGTACAGACCTAGTGGGGGAGTAGCAGTGCTTTAAATTCATAGAGGAAAATAGCAGGTCATTTTCCTCGAGCTCCTTCAGACTCAAAAGCATTGCTTGGCCTGGACTTGAAAAGTGCTTAATGCCACAGGTTTAACTTCCACATCCAGGCATCTTAACAAGATGTCAAAATGAGGCACTTGGATGCTTCCTCAAACAACAGTCTTTGCCTGCTTAAGTGCTCTTTCGTATGACCAAAAGCCTGTTAATTGTCTAGGTGAGTTCTTTTTCAATTAAAGGACTCTACAAAAGGAAATGGATGAGGTTTTAGGTACCAAATGATGTGAGTCATGCAATTCAAGTTGCCTATGTATTACTTGATATTTTTTTCCTGTTGTGTTAAAAGGCAAGACAATTTGGCAGAAAATAACCCCCCATGTGTTCCAGCTGTTCCTCAGCAATTAGAGGGCCTGGGGGCAGCTGGGCTTAGATTCTGAGTGATGCCCAGTTTACCACTGTCAGTCCAGTCGCGTTCGATATGTTGAACAGTCACAATTCTGGATACACTAATAGCGCACTGCACCTTCAGCCCGATCGTGCTCATGGACTGACATGGCCACACTGAAGGATTTGGTCATGTTCAGTGAGAAAACTATTACGATTAGCTACTTAAACAGTGCAGTTTATTGAAGCAACAGCTACAGGTTCTTACGGATAGCCAGTGATCAATACACTGTCTGCAAAAAGCACATGCAAATAATAGAGTTGTGAGTTGTACAAACATGTGACAAAGTATAGAGATTCCTAATTTTCCTGGCGAAGCACTTGATACAGTGCAAGTCTTACCCGAAGGCGTCCCTATGGGGGGACAAGGGGGGAAGAAAAGTCCAGCCCATTGACCATTCCCAGGAGTCAAGGGTAATCTGCTGATGGAATCTTCCTTGACTTGTCCATGATGATAACTCGCCATTCCTTGGGTCATTTTTACACTATTTTTCACCTTCAAGGTGGAGCTTGAGTGACTCTAGTCACACATACCTTTATTATTATTGGAGTAAAGTTCTCTCACTTTGCTTTTAAAGATATACCAAAAAGAATTCAAAGAGCATGCTCAAAGAGGGTTGGTCTCACCTTGGAGGTGGGTAGCACTGGAGATGGAGGTGTGTTTTTGTATTGAAGTGGGTTATAATGAAGCAAAGTTCACACAAAGGACAACATTTTGTCAAAAGATGACAGACTGTTGGCTCAGGGTAGCAAGTATGCAGCTTACCAGTCCTTATCAGTTTTCAGTACCACCTAGTTCCCATCTCTGCTTGTGTTATGACAGAGCTGGGCTACAGAATCTCCACCCCATCCTCCATCAAGCAATGTTGTTACAGTAACCACTGCGGAGTGCATTCCTTGCATACCAGGTGCAGTTGTGCCTTACCCTAAAAGTCAGTTTAACCTTACACCTTTCTGTTCTGTGTGAACAATGCTGCATTTTCAAATACAAGTTTAATTTCTAAATCATGTTCAGTAATTATTCTGGAGGGCTCCACACAGATTCTCTTCTCCAGGCTAAACAGCCCCAGCTTTCTTAGCCTGTCTTCATACAGAAGGTGTTCCAGCTCGTTGTGTTTCTGTGTCTAGTTTTGCATCTCTGTGAGCAATATTCTCTCTGGAAACTTGAAGAGGAAACCTAAAATATGAGCCTGATGATGGCTGATTTCAGCTGCAGTGCAGAAACAGAGCTGTTCACTGGTGACCATGCACATGACCTTCACATACGTATTTGGCTTTCATTAGCCATCTGAAAACTCCTCAGCTCTCTCACTGCTAGGTAAGAAATACAACCCAGGAGGCTTTAGAATGGGAAAGAACAATCACATTCTTTAGAGGAGAGAATATTCTATCACTTTCTCAGTAGTTAGTGATGTGAGAAAAATACCTCACTCCCAGAGAGGACTGTTATTTGTATGCCAATCCAACACCCTTATGTCACATGAAGCAAACAGCGATGATGCCGGATAAATTGTAGGTGCCCCTTTTCAGCCCTGTGTTCAGAATTGCATAGGCAGTTTAGGAGAGAGAAAATCCTTCCCAGCTGTGAAATCTGATAATGCATAAAACTATAGCCCCATCATAGACCTCTGCAGTGCTGGGCTGCCTGCACCAAGCTTGGGTGGGTATGGACCAACAGACAAACCCAGAGAGGTGTTCTGGGCTCCAGTAGTAGGGCTGTGCTCTCTGGTTTCAGTGGGAGAGAGGTGCTTGATGCTTGGGAGAATTTCTTCTATTTGCAGCTTTATGTGATTACCCTTTAGAAGTCTGGCTCTGACACTTGCTGAGTCAGTTTGTCTGGCAGAATACCTTGGATGCTTGTTTTATGTGTGAGCCATGGCTGCAGTTGGGGCGGGAAGCAGCACCTGAACCGTGCAAGTGGAAAATGCAAAAGGAAAAGAACCCCCATATTTCAGCCTGGCACACCTCATCCCTGTGGTTGTCAGAGCTGTTACCCACACCATCTCTTGCACAGGAGGAAATGAGTGAGTGACTTCTGTCACTCGAGTGTGCCTCACTGAAAAGCCTCTAAGGGCATTTCTGTAGCTACACAAACATCCTCATAGCAGTGGCTGTGTTGTCATAGTGCTTAGCAAGAAACTGGATGCGTTCTTTTGCCTTGCACTTAGTGGCTAAATGCCATCTTCTTACTTCACTCACGTATGGTAATTAGACTATAGCTGTCCCTTGGCAATAGGGCAGTGCCTACAGACCTTGAGGGGGAGATAGTTTGATAACTTGCTAGGGTAGAGGCTAAAAGAGCTTCTTGCATGCTTACACATTTCCAGTCTTTCTGTTTCCCCCCCTTTTTTTTCTCTTTATAAATGAGACAGTATATCCACTGGTGTCATCACTGCCAGTCTGAATCTGTCAAACCCTGCCATCGGTCAGCACACTTGTTCCTTTTCTTATTAACTAAGTGGAACATTAAAAACACCGAGAATGAGATCAGACAGCTCTTCTTAGGGGATAGCTAGAGCCTGTAATGAGTGAAAAGAGAGTGTTGTTCATCTGTCACTAAAGCTAATAGGACATTGATTCAAGGACTACGGTGGGAGTGGGACAGGAGTGAGGACAAAGGCACTGAGGTTAGGTTGATGTAGGAAGTGTTGACTTTGCATGGATTAAATAGGGCTGTTTTCATATTTTATGCTCCCTACAGTTCTAATGTGTACTTAAGCCTTAACTGAGGTATGTGACCAGTCAGACTTCTGGATTGCAGTGGGTAGGTTTCTGTGAAGAAAGTCAATATATTTTATAGGATCCAGAGCCTTATTTAGGATTCTGTTTGAAAAGCAAGCAAGCAAAGTGTTATTAAGTCATCTGGTGTGATATTTCTAGCAAAATTTATTTGGGTACAGATAGAGTAAATATTTTGTTCACAATCCCATCCAGGCTCAGATGTGCCAACACAGCCATCTTGGTGAGTTATGCTTGCAGGGGTGTGGGCATAAATAATAACAGTTCAGCAAAGGTTTCAAAGCTCCTTACAAAGGCAGGAAAATACTATTTTAATTTAGAAATTGAAAGAACTTTGGATGAGGTGCCTGAGGTCACAAAATAACTGTATTATACATAAAACCTGAGTTTACGGTTAACCAAAATTGAGATGTAATTGTCTCTGTTCAATTGTAACTTGATTTACATCTCCAGATTAATGTTCAGGTTTAATGGGTAAGAAGGTCAAATCTTTCTAATGGAAACATTTTTAGCCAACATCCCCATTTTTATCTGAGAATCATTTTTAATCACTTAAAATCTGTAGCTCCACTAATGGTGACTGATTGTGCCACTGTGTTGTTAAGGTAACTTAATTTCTTTACAGAATTTTTGCTGTTTAGAGCTTTATTATAGAGTCATAGAATCCTAGAATAGTTAGGGTTGGGAAAGACCTTAAAGCTCATCCAGTTCCACCCCCTGCCACAGGCAGGGACACCTTCCACTAGAGCAGCTTGCTCCAAGCTCCATCCAACCTGGCCTTGAACACTGCCAGGGATGGGGCAGCCACAGCTTCTCTGGGCACCCTGTGCCAGCGCCTCAGCACCCTCACATTAAAGAACTTCTTCCTTATATCTAACCTGAACTTCCCCTGTTTCAGTTAACTAAAGCACAGTTAATGTTTGGGCAAAAGCAGCAGTGTGGTAGTTGTCTCAAGAAGCTTCTGAGGTTTCAGGATTGGTATTTTTAGGCTACGGTACCTTAGGCCAGAGTAACAAAGTCCTTTATAATGCCTTGTAGTACTTCATAATGCTGCTTCAAGTATAATTTTTTAACTGCCCCCTTTTGTTCTCTCCCCATCTCTTACGTCCTTGGAGCACCATGTTCTCATTTAGAACAATAGCAAACACAACACTGACTCCAAACCAAATGTGGGTCTGGAAGGGAAATAATTTCATCTGATTACATTAATATTTTATTGGAAGCAGGATGACAAATTGGAGATTGATTGCAAACAGCAGACAATCACTGACTATAGAGAATCCTGGCACTCTGCTGGCACTTCACAGCCTTTAAGGAGCCATTCCAAATCTGCAGGAAAACAGTTCAAACATTTTAATTTTGTAATTTAAATGGCATCACTCATTTCACCAGCTATTTAGCTGATTGTAATTATGAGAACACTGTGATAGACTTAGGAAAGCCTTAGAAGACCCACAACAGTGTGTATTATTAATAGACTTGTATGTTTTCCTTATCATTTTCACCATTAGTCATTCATATCAAACCAATGAGAATGTAACAGTTTCTCTCCAGATGCAGAAAATAGTTAGTTTCAGTCACATTTATTTCCCAGTATCGCATGCAGTGAGAGATTATTAATGACTTTTTTTTTATTATACATTCCTCTGAAATGGTTTCCTTATTTATGGCATCTTGATTTAATCTCTGTAACAGAAACCTTCACTATTTATACAATGACTTCCACTGTTTCCTGAGATGCTGCAGTCAGTTCTTATTATCAAAGCACAGCCTAATCCTCCAAGCATCTACCTGCAGCTCTTCCCTGATTTAGCAAATCACAAATGCTGGTAAGTCAGAGTCCTGCAGATGCTTACAGAATCCCGAAGGGATTGTTTTGTGTCAGTGTTGCGCCTCTGAAATGTTCAAGTGAATTGCCGTTTTCACTGAAATGTGAATGGTGCAATCAGAGCTTCCCTTTGCCTCAGCAATGGGGATTTGAAACTTGACTTGGACCAGAGGAAGAGCCGTGTGTCACTGTGCTGTGGAAGCAGAACAGTGTGTATGTAAAATCAACAAATTGACTAAAAATCCCCAGTCCAACATTCCTCCATCAGTAAAGAGTCACTAGAATCAATCAGAGCTTATAAGCTATATAAATTTATAAGCTAGAGCTATAGGACAAGGGGTGATGGGTGTGTACTAAACTAGGAGAAGTTCAGGTTAGATATAAGGAAGAAGTTCTTTACTGAGAGGGTGGTAAGGTGCTGACACATGTTGGCCAAAGAAGTGGTAAATGCTTTGTACTTGGCAGTGTTCAAGGTTGGACAGAGCTTTAGGTGACATGGTCTAGTGTGAGGTGTCCCTGCCCGTGGCAGGGGTTGGAACTGGATGATCTTAAGGTCCTTTCCAACCCAAACCATTCTATGTATTTCAGCTCTTGTAGACCCCAAGGTGGCCAAATGGCTTCTGCCAGGGGTGCTCTGTGTGTGTGACATCCTCAGGCTAGAGCAGTGCTTCAGCCCACACCTTGTGTAGTGACTGTCTCTTCTGTCTTTCCTAGAGATCAAAGAAGAATGCCTCAATATTAAAGTCAGAAGTTGTGTGCCAGAAGAATGTCTGAGCAGACATTTACGGTCTGAAGAATAAATTATTTTGACTTTTATAAGTAAATCCTTTAACAAATGTGCTGCTCTTGCCTGAAACTGGGAGAGTTTAAAAGTTCTTGTTATAGTGAAATTGCATTTTCTGTGGCTCATGGGCTCCATGACAGGGAAATTCGTATTGTTTCTCCATAGTGGGCGGTAAAAGTAAAAGGCAATTCACAGACAGAATATGTAGTTTCGCGCATTTATTCTTGCAAAGTAAATACTAGGAACTTTGCTCTTCCCTCAATAGGGTTGCTAATAATCCTTAGTATGGCATTTTGGTGGAATTCTCCGTCACTGTCTCCGTCCTGTGCTGCCTAGAACAGTAAATTTCAGGGTTGTTGCTTATACCCCTTCAGGAAGTTTCAATACCATTGGAATGTGTTCTATGTTCTCTGTATCAGATCCTTAAAGAACTTTTTAGCAGGCCAGACTTTCCACTTGATTTAATTCTTGGACAAAAGAAATTCTGGCTACAGTGATAGAAAAATAAAGATAACCGTTGAAAATGGAGTAAGTAATAACTTTACACAGAAGATGAAAAAATTGTTTTTTTTTAAAGGTAAGAGCAGAGAGATTTTTCTTTGCAATACAGGGACAGATAATCAAAGCTCTGGCAGGAAATTAGTGTAACATTTCTATGCTCATAACAGGCTAAAAGATACAAAGGGATAAGGAAGAGTGAGAATGCTTTGGATCAGATTTGAAATGTGACTTGTTTACTAATGGACCAAGAACCTACCCAGCTGTGGGGCGCATGTTTTACTGTCAGCCTGCTGTGAATCTGTCCCCCTCCACAAATGGGAAATTTGTTACCTAATTGTCCTGGGTTCAGTTGAGTAGCACTCATTTCTCTCCTCCTTAGTAGCTGCTGCAGAGCTATGTTTTCTACTTTAGCCTGAGAACAGTGCTAATAACACACAGATGTTTTCAGTTGTTGCTAAGTAATGTTTACTCCGATCAAGGACTTTTTCAATCTCATGCTCTGCAGGTGAGGAGGGGCATGGGAAGCTGTGAGGAAGCAGAGACAGGACACCTGAACTCAACTGCCCAAACGGGCATTCCATACCACAGCACATCATGCCCAGTATAGAAACTAGGGGAAGTTACCCAGAAGGCCCAGATCACTCCTTGGGTAGGGCTTCGTATCAGTTGGTGGGTGGTGAGCAATTACATTCTTTTTCCGTGTTATTCCCCTTATCATTATTGTTATTGGTGGTAGCAGTAGTGTTTTGTGTTATACCTTAGTTACTGGACTGTTCTTACCTCAACCCATGGGAGTTACATTCGTTTGATTCTCCTCCCCACCCCTCCTGCGGCAAGGGGAGGAAGAAGGGGGGAGTGAGCGAGTGGCTGCATGGTTCTGGGCTTAGACCATGACAGTGGTGCTCCAAAAACTTGCCATTCAGCAAGCTGACAGGAGTTATTCCTTAGCACAGCACAGGAAAACTGTTCTATGCCAGTGCCCCTACTTCCAACAAGGTCCTCAGCCTGGCTTTTCTTTCTGTCTAAAACCATCTCTACCATAAAGTAGGTGATACACCTTGAAAGCAGGTTGATGCTATAGGTCATGGGTGCTAATCTGAAATCTCATCAGCCACAAACCCAAGCAGAGATAGGCAGATCCATGCATTTAAAAATTCCTCAGTGTCCCCTTTTACTCACCCTAGCAGAATGTAAAATTATTATGCTAAGTTGCACTTGTGATTTTAGTAAAGTGGAAGCTACCCCATGTCTTGCAGCTCTTTATTACACCAACAATTCCATGTCATTTAAAAGGAGATGTCTCAAAAGCTGTCCCATTCTCCAAGTCTGCTGTTGTCCAGATGGGAAAGTACGTTTGCACCCAGAATGTGTCAATACCCAAGGAAAAATGCACTGAGATAAGGATTCTCACTGTGAATGAGGGTCAGTAGTTTTGTCACAAGTGATGTGACACTTCTGGAGCTCTGTCTTTCTCTCAGTGCCTCTTGGATCAGGAAATAGAGCTGTACTATATAATTTATGTGACTGTTTACACTGTGAGACAGCAATAGCAGTATGTAAGATAGTGTGGTAGATAGAAATGTATTTGCATAAAGTAGTGGTTAAATAGTATTTGTTCAGATCAGCTCAGGAAGAATTAACAAACTAAAACAAAGAGGCTAACTGAATCTCTTAAACATCCCATTGCAAGCAGCTCCTGCTATTCCAGTATTTACAATTCCAGTGGTATCCTGTCACATGAAAAACCATGATACTTTTGTGGAATCTGTGGTCTTATTTCTTGGGAACTCAACTCCACGTGGATGTTTGGAGTTATCTGTATACATTTCTCTGTGCAGAAGAGAGCTCTTGGTTTTGGGGGTGGAGGAAGGAGGAGCAGGCAATGCTGGGAACGCAACTAACTTTTAATGCTGCCTCTTTTCCTATAGACTGGATAAAAATCATCAGTTGTGGCATGTTAACGCAACATGATTGCATTATAGCATCCTGTACTGCTCTGGTTTGTTTATTAAGCCACACCAAATTAGATAATGTTAAAACATTTCAGCCTGATGGAAATGTTACGATGTTGCCTAATGATGTGTTACATGCCAGAACCCTTGCTCTCCTGCAGCATCAGGTGTTAGGGCATGGAGATGACTGATGTGAGCCCTTGGCAGACACTTTGCTGTTTCTTTCCTCCTGCCAGAAGGGTCTTCTGGCTTTGTGACTCTGTCTCTGCTCCAGCAAGCTAGTGGGTGCTCACATATCCATCTCAGGCTGTCAGCTGGCAATTGCCTATCTATTCTGGGTTGCCTCACTTGTAGCCATGGATTAGAGTTAGGAGAGGAAGGGAGTGCATGGTGAAGGGTTCATGAAGCTATTCAGGCTTGCTGTGAGCAAGAGGAGGAAAGGGAAGGGGTTTGGGATTCAGTCACCCTGAATGGCATGTGGAAAGCCACAAGTTACTGCAGAGCTTGCTGACAGTTAGCAGCAGAGCCCTGGGAGAAAGATGTGGGAGAGGCAGTGACAGTAGTGAGAGTTTGATGGGCTTGTGTCAGCCCATCGGCTGCTCAGAGGTTGTGTTGTTGAGCTGCTGCAGACAGGTGGCACAAACCTTCACCACCCTTCAGAGTTTTCTTACAAGAACCTGTAAAACCATGAATCAGCCCTCTATGTTTTTGATTTTTTAAGTGCCTGTAAAAGCAACAGATGTTCTCACAACACATCCCATGAGAACTTTCCCCTCCTTTCTGTACAGGTACACGAGGGCTTCGTTGTACACACTGCTCCCTTCTAAGGATCAGATACGATGTGCAGCAGGAAGTGCTCCAGCTCAGGTGTCCAAAACAGCTAAGTCTGGAACCAGTTGTAAACCTTGTAAACCTTTGTGGGCAACCTCAGCCTGTCTTTAGAGGACCCCGCAGCCAATGCTCAGGCACTGGCACCCTGCAGTGCTGAGGGCTTGGGCAGCCCAAAGTGAATGGGCCTCAGCAGACAGCACCGCTGCTTCTTTCCACCTTGACCCCCAGCAGCTGACATAGACTCCAGCCGGATCCCCCAGGGATGGTCTTCAGGATCTCTCCTTCCCCTGATGCCCACCTGTGGCATGGACCTGCTCTGCAGAAAGCCAAAGGGCTGTAGGCAGTGGTTCACACCTGAACTGGTGTTTTTCCTCCTCCTCTGCTGTCTCTGCTTCGTACACGCAATCCAACTGTGCTTCATCTCTTCTAGCCACAGATCAGCTGTGTGTTTCTGTGACTTTCTAGGGCTGATACCATCCTGGAAATCATAAGAGAAGTTAATAATCTGTTCTGTGAAACCGATGTTACATTTCTGCTCTGGTTTCAAGACAGACCAAATATGTCCCATTAAACTCAATGAAAAGTGTAACCAGGTGCCTTGACAGGGCAGGTTAGAAATACAGCTTATTTTTCCCCTCCAGCTCTCCTCAAATACACATAAGGTTTATAGATAATATTTTCCATTAGCCTAAAGCATCTTTTTTAGTATCAAGTGGCTCTCTTGTGACTCTTTATCACTGTCATGTCAAGCTGAAATGTGTGCAGAGCAGAGCAGGAGTGCTTTCTAGCCCACTTTGTATAGATTTAAATGTATATATTATGCAAGGCAGTAGGGGATCAGACTCAGTGGAGTAACTTCAGAAATAATTGAAAGCAGGACTTGTTCCTGGTACTCATAAAATGGCAGCAGTAACTCCTCAAGGTTCACACACAGTTTGAGCTTTAAATATTCTGCTGTGCCATTCTATGGCCAGGAGTGAAAAGTCAGATCCTTTCAGTTCTCTTGTAACTTAGCAGAAAGCTGTAAGGGGTAAATCAGAGATAAAGAGAAGTAATTAACTTTTTCAGAAGTCACTTTCAGCCAGGAGAATTTAAGTCTTGCTTTTGATCTTTCAAATCAACCATGAACCTTGCATTCATTTTATGTTGTATAGTATAATTATATAGAATTACATCTTATAATATAGAAATGGAACTTCACTATAGACAAAATGAAGTGTGGCAAGTGTTTTGGAGACAATACAAAGAAGTAAACATGAAGCATATGAAAAGCTTAATCAATAAGACAACAATTTCAAAATGAAAACATGAGCTGCTAGAGAATCCTGATAAATCACATCAGTTGTGTGGAGCAGCTCTATTGGATTAAATCACAGTGATCAGAAGCAAAACACATCAAACACAAAGAATTAATTCTCTCACTGTCTCAAACATTTATTTCAGTTTGGAGTTGTAGGTTTAGGAACTAATTTCCTATATGAAGACTGAGGAAAGAAGCAGCAGAGACAAATCAGCCTCTCCCCAACCCTCAGGAGAATCATAGAATAGTGAGGGTTGGAAAGGACCTTAAGATCATCCAGCTCCAACCCCCCTGCCATGGGCAGGGACACCTCATGCTAAACCATCTCACCCAAGGCTTCGTCCAGCCTGGTCTTGAAAATTGCCAGGGGTGGAGCATTCACAACCTCCCTGGGCAACCCATTCCAGTGCCTCACCACCCTAACAGGAAAGAATTTCCTTCTTGTATCCAGTCTAAACTTCCCATGTTTAAGTTCGAACCCATCACCCCTTGTCCTATCACTCCAGTCCCTAATGAAGAGTCCCTCCCCAGCATCCCTATAGGCCCCCTTCAGATACTGGAAGCTGCTCTGAGGTCTCCACGCAGCCTTCTCTTCTCCAGGCTGAACAGCCCCAACTTTCTCAGCCTATCTTCATACGGGAGGTGCTCCAGTCCCCTGATCATCCTCATGGCCTCCTCTGGACTTGTTCCAACAGTTCCATGTCCTTTTTATGCTGAGGACACCAGAACTGCACACAATACTCCAAGTGAGGTCTCCCGAGAGGAGAGTAGATGGGCAGGATCACCTCCTTGGACCTGCTGGTCACGCTCCTTTTGGTGCAGCCCAGGATACGGTTGCTTTCTGGGCTGTGAGCGCACACTGAAGCCACTTCATGTTCATTTTCTCATCAACCAACACCCCCAAGTCCTTCTCTGCAGGGCTGCTGTGAGGGAGAGAGGGAAAAGAAAGAAGATAAAACAGGTGATGTGCATGAAACAGAGATGGATGGGAGGATTTACTGTTCTTTACAACTAGCTGTCAGCCCTTTTCCCTTCCTCCCTGCCCTCAGCCCAGATTATTAGGGTGCCTCTGCTCTGTGTCATGTTTGAGATCTCCATGGTTAAAGTGAAGTTCATGGTTCTGTTGGCAGTGGTGCAGCTCATGGCGGTATCAGACTTACACTTGTGGGACAACTCTCAAACTCTCACTGTTTGGGTTTTTTTTCTTGCTCTTTCTCCCTTCCCCAAATCCAGCAGGCTCCTTGATAATTATTTTAGGTCCTTAAATATGTGCCCCATTCAATAAATATGTTCCTAATGTCAGTGATTAAGTGCATTAGCAGCTGAAAGAGCCCCTGGCCGTAGGGATTGCAGTGCAGAACAACCAGAGCCATGTCGCAGGCCTTCAAAATGTCACACATCTGCCATTGTAAATGAGCCACTATCACTTCTTTAAAACAGCTCTTTTGATCTATTCTAATGCACAAATTACAGTTGTTGTCACATCTTATTACTATCATCTTCTGGAAGCTTGAAATGTTTTGCTCTCTAATATCAAATTCCTAATAATCTACCTGCCTAAGACACAAAGGAGGGAATTGGGTAGAATACTCATTTTTCCTGGAGTTGCTCGATATTCCCTCAGCGGTATTTAATACACTTTGTTACAGTAATGCATTTTAAAACATTCAACGTATATATTTCCAGGGCAAACTATAAATTGTATTTTTCATCTCAAGTCCTCGTAGCACCAGGGAGCAGTGAGCAACCTGATGGATGGGACAGACAATGCGTTTTGTTGTCATTTAGCTAGCCACAGATCAACAGGACGACCGTGATCCTTTCAGTGGGGTGGGTAAGGGCTGTGCTGTGTGAAAGGGAGGTGTTAGATGCAATCCTGCTCAGTCAGGAGTAAAGGTGTCATGAGAAAAATGGCAGCAAATCCTGGCTGGTGACTGCATCACAGTATCATTCAACAGAGGACAGAGCACCCTGCAAGGGTGAGTGATGTGCAAAACTGGGTTTTGTGGCTTTTTAAACCAAAACAAATACTAGTCTCTTGGTTGTTTCAGTCCTTCAGTCTGTCAAATGAACACACGCACACAAAAACCCCAATGTAACATCGAGCTGAAGCTCGATCAGCAGAGGGGCACATTTTACATGGCTCAAAAGTAGAACCTCTATGCCTACAGCAGCTGTGAGCAGTCTGTCAAGGACTATTGAACAAAAAAGGCCTTAGAATAAGTTGCCTGGCATTCCTTCCATATATTTGGAGGAAAATGCTTAATAAATGGTATATTTGCTTGTACCCCACCAGCACCTGTAGACAGGACATGGTATGCAGAGGGCTTTGCATCTGCAGGGGGAAAAGTCCATTCAAGGGCAGGGAGTGGAAGGACTGCTGGGAACAGCAAAAAATACCAGTCAATGAGGATTCTCATGTCTGTGTTACAGAGGACATAAATTCCATCTTCCAAAAATCATAGACTCCTTCCCCACTTCCGTTCATGAACATTCTCAATGATTCCCGAGCCGCTGAAGTAAGCTTGATGAATTCTGTCATGCTTCCTAACTGGAGAGAATACCTCCTAAGCATTTTTGTTGGCCTTTTAATGTCTGCGACCTGCAAATAGTATGGCTGTAAAATGAATTATAATGATGTGCTAAAATGGAGTAATCTCAGTCATTTTATTAAGCACTTTGTGAAGGAAGTTGAGATTGCTGGTGCTGTATTTTCTTCGAATACGCTCCTTGTCCCTCTGTAGAACATGTGTGCAGCTCCTCAGGAAATGAGGATGCAAACCATATGGCCTGGGATGCCAGAGTGCATTTTCAGTGATAACACAGACATGTTACAGCAGTGTCTCCCAAAACACTAAGGGAATCTTCTACAGTTGTGTTGTATGCTATTTTTCATATTAAAATGATCTGTCAGTAACTCCAGTGATGAAGTGATGAAGCGGTTTCACCCTGTTGTCTTTATTCCCTGTTCACATATTCCTTCTTATGGCTCCCAAAGAAAAGGCTGTTTCTTTTGAGATGCAGTTTGATACTTTGGTTAAGCTCATGTGATTTTACTTGTGTGTATTTTTCTCTGTAATTAACTGCAAGACAGTTACTTTCAGCAAGAGTTTTTTACAGACAGAAATGTTAATACCTAAATGTGGGGATGAACAGGTTTTCTCTTTGAAATTCCGTGTGTGTGTGTGTGTGTGTGTGTCACAGTGTAACAAGAAGCCACGTTTTTAGGAATATTTAGTCCTGTGGTTCTGCAGGATCTATTATTTTTGTTATTCATTAACTGAATTGCAGGTTCTTTGGGAGAAGATTGGTTTTGAGCAGTTATTTCCTGAGCAGGGGTCACAAGGCACATCTGGAAGGTGTTGGGACACAGGGAGTGGAGCAGATGCAGTAAAGGGTCTTGGACTGAGAGCAGGACATGGATAACTGGTATTTCTTCTGCCATGGCTAAGGCAGGCAATTTGATGGTAGCTTTGCTCCATAGTTGATGGCAACCCAAAAATGCGCTTACTCAGGCCCAGTGTTTATTGATTCCTTTGATGTAATAACTTGGTAATGATCCTTATTAAGGACATCTCTGGCAAACAGGTGTTTAAAATCTAGCACAAAGTTATTTTATTAGCACTGAATTCTCAGACACAGAGATGAGTACTGCTTTCTTCTTTTTTCCTTACAGGAATTTGAATTCTGTTTTCTCCTCAGTTTTGAAATCAGTTTGGTACCACAGGGATAAATGCACATATTGCATTACAGGCCAGTGTGATGTAGGCTGACACCAGGATAATGAGCAGATATTTACAGTTACCTTTGGATCTGTGCAAAGCTACTTTGCTTCCATTGCTTTTCAGTTTTGTAAGCACTATTCAGTCAGTTACAATTGTGTGTAAAATCAAAGTGGAAACCACAGAATCAATACCTTAGAAACAAACAACATCTAGAAATCCCTGAGCCTGGAAGATCCTAAAAGAAGGAAAAGACACTTCTCCATATTCATGAGGTTTTACAGAAATGAATGTCAGAGTGATGAGAAGTATATCTGAGTGTAAAATGCCCGTGTTCATTAATCTCTTTTCAGGGCAGCACGTCAGCTTATCAGCCTTCTGGGAGCACAATTAAAGAGAGAAGATGTTCTGTCTTCGAAGCCATCAGTGGCTCCTCTTTGGTCTTGAGCAAGACAGATGCTGCTCAGGTAGGGTTCATCAGGCAATCATATTTAGAGCTCTGTCAGGTCCATGATAAGTAGGAAAAAATGATAAGATTGGGGGTGTTTATTCACTCTCTCTGAGGGAGGTATGTTCTGGTTTATTTCTTGATTAAAAACCCTCCTATCCAAACTGTCATCTGAAGAGCTTAACTTTGCTGTAGACTTTTGGACCATATTGGCAGTTCCAGGACTGGAGGGTCATCTGAGGTTAAAAATAAACCCAAACCACCAAACTAAAAAGGTAATTCCCAGCAATCTGCTGAAATTTATTAGAGTTCTTGTGATAACAGGGCCATCGGCTGCTGCTCTGGGTGCCATGGAAACAGGCATCGCTGCAAACAGGGAAGGTGGCTTTCCTCTCATTCCTGTTTCAGAAAGAGAAAATAAGCTTTTGTGAGATGACTCGTTTAAAGGACTTTGCCCCTGTCTTGCCAGTGCATGTGGTCATTGCCCTGGCAGAGGGACTGAGAGGTGTCTGCAAGAGGGGGAGTGCTGGCAGTACTCTTTTGGGGGATTTTCTGGGTTTTGGGCTCTTAATTTATGAGAGAGTTATCAAGTACTAGAGGGAGAGGTATCTTTAAGTGTTAATCTTGTCAGAGGGTGCTCTTGTGGCTGATGTAATGCACTGGAGTTAAGGAAATCTGACTTAGATGCCTCAGTTAGCAGAGAGCTCTTCCAAGGCTGCTCTGCTCTGCTCTTCACCCTCCGCAGCTCCACCAAGCTGTTGGTGCCACGGTATGTCTGTGGCTCACGGGGACACTGCTCTGGTGGCAAGTGACCTGCATCTTGCAGAGAAGGTTACTGCTTTGAACCTTCAGACTTCCTCTGCAGCTCCTCCTCCGGGGTTGCTTAGAGCATGTGCAAACAAGGATGTTTAGAACCTGTACTGTAAACACTGACAGACAACTCTGAAGGCCTTTCAGGCTTGTGAACTAAAAATACAATAGCTATACAATGGTACCATTATTGCTAATCATAAACAAATAGGCAAATATGAAATCAAACATGCTTAGAGAGGTGTTTATCATCTATTCATGCCTCTACTAGCGGCAGACATTTGTGTATTCCCATTCACACTGCATGAGCGAACAGGCAGGTTAATGCATCTTGGAGTATGTTTGGTCCTACTTCATAGCCTGTTTGACAATGCTGGCAAATACAAAGCTATACCTATTTGTGGTAGGGAATAATGCAGACATTAGGAGTGGTTCAGATATCCTTCACCTTTTTACCTTCACTGAGATTTTCAGCTGTGTGGAACCTTGTTACATGATATGGCTATTTATACAGCTGAGCTAGTACAGAGTGAAATGTAAGGAAGAATTCCTTAATTCTGCCATGGTACTTTGTCCGTGATGCAGCTTCAGCTGCAGTTTGGGCCTCTTGGATCTACACATCTTGGGCCAAACCAGTCAGTTCCTAATGATCTTGTATAGGCAATGGGGAGAAGGAAGGAAAGCATTTCAACAGGTACTGATTAATTGTGCTTCTGCAGAACTGCTGGTTATTTTAACAGTGCTAAGGTGTAACAACCTGAGCACAGGCTTGGTAGTGCACCAGAAGACCTGAATGGAAGATGCTTATGCTATAATTATTATTATTACTTCTTAATTTTAAAATAGCTAAAATGCATTGAGAGATCTCCAGAGAATTAGTTTCTTCAATGTCCCAGTTGTTTGTGCTCTAGCTGATGTCTAGACTGACGCAGCCAGGCTTAGCCAGGAGGCCAAGAAGATGCTCATCACCCTAGAGGGGGAGGGAGAGAAAAACTCCGACATCACTGTGAACTCTTGCATTTGTTTCTGTTTCAGATAGGCCAAATTTTAACCCTTTTTTATGTGTTTCAGTGCTAGCCCCCTCTTCTTAATAAAACGTAGAATAGAATCATAAGGAGTAATTTCTCACTCCAAAAATTATTGATAGGAATCAGCACAAAGGTTTTACATTTGAAGCATGGCTGTGCAGCAGCAGGATTTAGAGAGCATTTGCTGGAATTGTCATAGAGATCCTGAGATTGCTGCAATAAATGTCTAAGAATCCACGCAATAATTTAAGTGGTGAGCTTCATACCTCAAATGTAACAGCTGGAGGTTTCCATTTGAGGCTTCTTCTGCCTGCTTTGCTGAGTGGGAGGCAGGCTTCTTCCCCTCCAAACTCAGAGAACCCTATTAGATTAATGTGAGATTTTTGGTAAGACCTTACACGAGAAGAGTAATCTTAAGATATTGTGAAGTTGATAACGATTACATTTATATCAGATCTATGACAAATTCACATTTCTCTCTAAACTGCACATGTATTATTTATTCTTCATGTTATTCAGTAATACAGTAATTTGTTTTGCTTAAGCTGATGCTTTTCCAATTTCTTTATGCTCGACTCTATTGTTTCTGTGCTTAAGTGAAGATGAAGCCAAGGAGATAGTCTGCAGCAATACACCATTGCATTAGAATCATAGAATAGTCAGGGTTGGAAAGGACCTTAAGATCATCCAGTTCCAATCCCCCTGCCATGGGCAGGGACACCTCACACTAAACCATGTTACCCAAGGCTCTGTGAAACCTGTCCTTGAACACCACCAGGGATGGAGCATTTGCAGCTTCCTTGGGCAACCCATTCCAGTGCCTCACCACCCTAACAGGAAAGAATTTCCTCCTTATATCCAATCTAAACTTCCCCAGTTTTAATCCATTACCCCTTGTCCTATCACTAGAGTCCCCAACGAAGAGTTCCCCCCCCAGCATCCCTTTGAGATACTGGAAGCTGCTACGAGGTCTCCACACAGCTTCTCCTTTCCAGGCTGAACAGCCCCAACTTTTTCAGCCTGTCTTCATACAGGAGCTGCTCCAGTCCCCTGATCATCCTCGTGGCCTCCTCTGGACTTGTTCTAACTGTTCCATGTCCTTTTTATGCTGAGGACACCAGAACTGCACACAGTGCTCCAAGTGAGGTCTCCTGAGAGGAGAGCAGAGGGGCAGGATCACCTCCTTCACCCTGCTGGTCACGCTCCTTTTGATGCAGCCCAGGATACGGTTGCTTTCTGGTCTGTGAGCGCACACTGAAGCCGGCTCATGTTCATTTTCTCATCAACCAAGACCCCCAAGTTCTTCTCCTTGGGCTGCTCTGAATCTCTTCTCTGCCCAACCTGTAGCTGTGCCTGGGATTGCTCCGACCCAGGTGTAGGACCTTGCACTTGGCATGGTTAAACTCCATGAGGTTGGCATCAGCCCACCTCACAAGCGTGTCGAGGTCCCTCTGGATGGCATTCCTTCCCTCCAGGGTATCAGCTGAACCACACAGCTCGGTGTCATCGGCAAACTTGCTGAGGGCGCACTCACTCCCACTGTCCATATCAGCGATGAAGATGTTGAACAAGACCGGTCCCAACACCGATCCCTGAGGGACACCACTTGTTACTGGTCTCCAGCCGGACATTGAGCCATTGACCACAACTCTTTGTGTGCGGCCATCCAGCCAGTTCTTTATCCACCAAGTGGTCCATCCATCAAATTGATGTCTCTCCAATTTAGAGACAAGGATGTCGTGTGGGACAGTGTCCAACGCTTTGCACAAGTCCAGGTAGATGACATCAACTGCTCTACCCCTGTCCATCAGTTCTGTAGCCCCATCATAGAAGGCCACCACATTGGTCAGGCAGGATTTCCCCTTAGTGAAGCCATGCTGGCTGTCACCAAGCACCTTGTTGATTTTCATGTGCCTTAGCATGCCTTCCAGGAGAATCTGCTCCAAGATTTTGCCAGACACAGAGGTGAGACTGACTGCTCTGTAATTCCCCGGGTCATCCATTTTCCCCTTCTTGAAAATGGGGGTTATATTTCCCTTTTTCCAGTCATCGGGAACTTCACCTGACTGCCAGGATTTCTCAAATATGATGGCCAGTGGGCCAGTGGCTTCACAACTTAATTTGCCAGCTCCTTCAGGACCCAGGGATGGATTTCATCAGGAGCCACGGACTTGTGCACATTCAGATTTTTAAGATGATCTCGAACCAGTTCCTCTCCTACAGTGGGCACAAGGTCTTCACTCCCACAGTCCCTGCGTCTGCCTTCCAAGACTTGGGTGGTTTGGTCAGAGCCTTTTCCAGTGAAGACCGAGACAAAGAAGTCATTCAGAACCTCAGCCTTCTCCAAATCCTGTGTAGCCAGTTCTCCTGAGAGCTTCCTGAGGGAGCCTACATTCTCCCTAGACTGTCTTTTATTTGCTACATACCTGTAGAATCCCTTCCTGTTATCGTTCACATCCCTAGCCAAGTTTAATTCTAATTGGACCTTGGCTTTCCTAACCTGGTCCCTGGCTTCCCGGGCAACATCCCTGTACTCTTCCCATGCCACCTGTCCTTGCTTCCACCTTTTATAAGCCTCTTTTTTCATTTGAATTTTCCTCAGGAGCTCCTTATCCATCCAAGGAGGTCTCCTGGCCCTCCTGCTGCACTTCCTTCTGGCTGGGACAGAAAACTCCCGATCTTGTAGCATGTGATCTTTGAATTATCAACCAACAGTTTTGGGGCCCCTCTACCCTCTAGGGCTGTATCCCATGGAACCTTCCTAAGCAGGTTCCTGAAGAGGCCAAAGTCTGCTCTTTGGAAGTCCAGGGCAGTGAGCTTGCTGCACGCTCTTCTCACTGTCCCGAGGATCTCAGACTCGACCATCTCGTGATTGCTGCATCCAAGGCTGCCCTGGAGCGTCACGTTTCCAACGAGCCCTTCCCTGTTGGTAAGCGCGAGGTCAAGCACGGCACCTCTCCTTGTCGGCTCCTCTGTTACTTGCAGAAGGAAGTTGTCTTCTACACAATCGAGGAACCTCCTGGATTGTTTGTGCCAGGCCATACCATTGTTCCAACAGATGTCAGGGTGGTTGAAGTCACCCATGAGAACAAGGGCCTGTGAGAGTGAGGCTTTTCCTATCTGTCTATAGAGCACTTCATCCACAGAGTCCTCTTGATTAGGCGGTCTGTAACAGATCCCCACAGTAATGTCTCCCATTGCTGTTCTCCCTTTAACCCTGACCCACAAACTCTCTGTTGACTGCTCACGTGTCCCCAGATGGAGTTCCATACTCTCCAGCCTATTTCTAACATAAATAGCAACTCCCCCTCCCCGTCTGATGGTGTTTTCTAAAGACCCTGTAGCCTTCCATTCCAACAATCCAGTCATAGGAGCCATCCCACCACGTTTCTGTGAGAAAATTCTCTGCTTTATCCATTTATATCTGTTTTCTGCGATTTTCAAGGTATATTGGAAAATGATTTCAATAAATGGTCACAAAGGGCTGCATTACAAACCTTGAAGAAAACCTAAATACCATGGGCAGGTAATAGAAAACATTTTAAGAACTGTTATGTTTCTGTCAAGATGCACACTGTGGAGTCCTAGCAGCTTTCTGGCCCAGTGGAAATCAATTGCACAGGAAACCTTGAAAGCAGATCATTGGAGGTAATGCGGAAAACCTTACCTGTTTTAGAGCATGGAGAAAGTTTCTGGAGCACAATAGTGTTTATTTACTGATAACTGCCAAGGCTGGTGGCTTAATTATGTACTAGTTCTGCCCAGCATACATGGTTATAGGAATAAAGATGTGGGTTAACTGTATTGTAATGGGAGACTGTCTTCTTTAGGTTTCTATCAAGTGCAACACTTCCTTATCCAAACAACTCAGGTAGAAAGCAACATCCCATACTTTGCTTAAATATGTATTTAGTACCTAATAAATGGAGCACTAAAATACCTCTAGGGTAGAAGGAGAAGCTGTGATAACTTCTCTCTGGCTGAAAAGGAAATAGAAACCCTGAAATCCCTACAGTGAATACGCTGCTTGCTGTAATAGCCAGTTGACATGGTATTTTTCAGCTGAGGCAGAATTTAAGCATTTATTGCATGCTCTGTCAACTACAAGCATAGCACAGATGGAGAGACAAATAGAGATAGGCTCCTGTCAGCCTTAACTGGAAGGTAACAGAGTCCACCACAGGATTTCTTTGTCCCATGATAGGAATCTTAAAATTGATGGCCACAACGAAGTCTCTCCTGGCACCTGAGTATGGAATAATCCTTTTGTTGGCTTAGTGCTGCAGTTGGGAACTGAAGCTGGTCACAGTGTGTGTGGGCCTGTCCTACTTACAGAATCATAGAATGTTTTGGGTTGGAAAGGACTTCAGACCATCCAGTTCCAACCCCCTGCCATGGGCAGGGACACCTCACCGTAGATCATGTTGCCCAAGGCTCTGTCCAATCTGCCCTTGAACACTGCCAGGGATGAAGCATTCACCCCTTCCCTGGGCAACCCATTCCAGTGCCTTGCCAACCTCACTGCAAAAGAACTTCTTCCTTAAATCTAACCTGAACTTCCCCTGTTTTGGTTTGAACTCATCACCCCTTGTCCTGTCACTGCAGTCCTTGACAAAGAGTCCCCCTTCAGCATCCTTGTAGACAGACCCCTTCAGACAGTGGAAGCTGCTGTGAGGTCTCTATGCAGCTTCTCTTCTCCAGGCTGAACATCCCCAGTGTTCTTAGCCTGTCTTCATACAGGAGGTGCTCCAGCCCCTGGTCATCCTCACGGCCCTCAAACCCATCAGTCATAGGCTGCTGCTGAAACTTGCAGAGCTCTCTGCTGCCTGACACAAAGAGTTTGTATCAGTGTCTAATTCAAGATGGGAAGTGGCAATTAGGGTGATAAATGAGGATCATAAAACCAAGGGCTTTGTTTACCTATTATTTCTTGTAAGCACATGGTTGGCAAAACCAGTGGGCTAAATCATGCTTACCTAAGGAGGGAAGGAGCATGAACAGAGGACAGGGCACCTGTGGAAACCAGTTTGTTCCCCTTGGACAGCATTGGTTAGTATGATGTGAGTATCATCATAGGTGTGTAGCTACAGTGATGCAGCTGTAGCCACATAGCTCATTACTACACATCCTTTCCTGTTAGAAAGGGGCAAATTCTCACTTAGGTGTAACTAAAAATCGAGTTTCATCTACTATATTATGTGAATATGAAACAAATAAACTCCCGGTTTTGAGGTAATTTGTACAAGGCAAGCAGTACAAGGGAATTACTTCCTTTGCTCTTTCTTGTTTCTGTCTTTGGGATTTGAGGTCATGGTAATGGGATAGCCAGGACAGAGGAGCACCAAGTCCTCAGCTTACTTACATAGGAAATAAGAACAATCCTGTAAAGGTTTGGCAGGGAAAACTGCTTTTCTCTCATTTCTTAGAGAACTGCAAGTAGGTGTGCCAGAACAGCAACAGGGGAAATGATACAGAGCTTTCCTGCTGTATATAACATCATCCAAGAGATGCAGTCAAGCTCTGCTTTGGGGATTTATGCTGTCACGTGAAGTGCTTGCTAGATCAGTTTCAACTCACTCCGTGTGCCAGGAGCTGTGTTACTGTGTTGTGGTCTCTTAAGACAAAGCACAAGAAATCCTTATTTGAACGTGTGTACTCAAGGCAAACTCCTGAAGGCAAAGCAGAAACAATTCCAGCCCAGCCTGTGTCCAAGAGGCTCAGGTTAAGGGTCCTGCCTTAGTGCAGTTCCCCTGTATCAGTGTGCTTTCTTAGGAAGTGCTGTTCAACTGCAGAGTATTTTAGGAGACTGACCAAATGACATGATAAAAGCAGAAACTGGGGTATCTGCACACACACCTGGCCACAAACCTAATCATAGCAAAGGAAAGCTTTTTTTAAAAGAAATTGTGAATATTTAACCTTTTTCTTCTCTTTTTATTTTCTTTTTGTTTTATCTCACATCAGAAAGTCTTGGTTTGGAAGGGTTTTGTTTATCTTAGCACAAAGGCTCTCTGGGTACTTGATATCTCAGCACTTTCATGTCATTATGGAACTCCATTAAATTGTTTCATTTTACTCCTGCAAACCCAAGTGTGTAGTTGCGCAAGGTATCAAAATACTTGCCTTTCCCATTATTCACCTAACTTGCATCACAGCATGGTAACATTTCAGTTATCCCATGTACATGTCCAAGAAGGGAGAAGTTGGATCTGGTCACACCAGTACTACCTTCTTTGAGGAGCACACCTGCCCAGGAGGTTGCTGGCAAGCACCATCCTCCCCTGATGCTGGGCTCCCACATGGCATCGATGACAACAAGCAGGGGGCTGACAAAGGAGTGAGATGGAGCAGAGCCTACAGACCATGGGCTTGGACAGAGCTGGGATGGATGGGCTTGGGGTTTGCTTCCCATTGCCACTCCTATTTTGCCTGGTTAATACAGAATGCATAACCAGGCTCCACATCTGCCAGTGATTTAAAAACAAAATAGCAATTAAAGGGAAGGGAGAACCAAAGGCATGAGAAACCTTTGATGTTCTCATTCCATACTGCTGGGAGACAATTAGCCAAAGTGAACAGGAGCTGTGGGAAGCCATCTAGCCAGCTTTCCAAATGGCAATCATTGTCACACACCACAGATGCCGTTCCTTCCTTCAGTTGGCATGTTTCATTTGTTTCAGTTAATGCACTCAGTTGAGCTGAGGAAGTATTTGCTTCTTTGTTTTTACATTTCTAATGTGTTTTTAGTGTCTCATACTTGTCTCAGTATTTCTTACCACAGTGTGTCTTCTATGACAAGGTCATTCTCTATCAGCTTACACAAACAATGATGCATCATCTGTCTTTACAGGACAGTGCAAGGTACTCAGCCATACCTGTCTGTCCTACTGCTGTTTGTCTCCCCATCTGTCTTGTTCCAGTGTGTAACATCTGATTAACACCTGTGGTAATTAATAATGCTGTGGGTCTCTTATCTATTATTTTTCAGTTTCAGTAGGGATAAATCAGCACATTGAACACTAAGGGAACTGTAGTATGCAATGATGAAGAACATAAAAAGAGCACTTACAGTTTTTAAATATTCATAAAATAGAAGGCAGGAGCCATCATTTTTAATAGAAGATTTTCTGTGGTGAATAAAACTGGTATTTTACTGCCTCTTTGTAGAGTACTAATAGGGCACTGTGTAGCTGTACATGGCCCCATATGTACATGAGACAGCTGAGTGATTAGTTTATGGCAAGTCCCTTGAAGAAATAGTTGTTTGTTGCAGTTTATTTTAATAGTTTGCAGGTTTTGACAGTGGTGTTTGGCCTTTTGAAATTGTCAATTTAAGATGTATTGGTCTGTACAAAATTGCAGATTAAAGGTTGAATGCCGTTATTCTCCATGGTTAATCTCCATTAGAGCAAAATATTTGGTCATCTAAGTCACAGAGTATGGTTTCTGCAGAGTATGGTCATCTTTAGATGATCATAACCAGTGTTTCTGGTTTAGAAATCAGATTGGATTCTGCTTTCTTCCAGAAGAATTCATTTTGATGATTAAACACACCTTTCTTTTAGGTCCCAAAAGTGAGGGAACAGGGAGGAGAAGGGTAGGGGGAAGGGAAAAGGAAAGGGAAGGGAAAGCAAAGAAGAAAGAAAAGCAATGGAGAAAGGAAAGGAAAAGAAAAGAAAGAGAAAGGAAAAGAAAAGCGGGAAGGAGAGAAGCAGAAGGGGAAGGGAGAAGAAAAAGAAATCCTTGGAGATACTCAAAACCCGACTGGAAGCAGTCTGGAGTAACGTGCTCCCTGGACACAACCTGCTCTGACATGCTCCGAGTGGCGATTGGACTATATGATCACCAAAGATGTCTTTCTACCTTAGCTTTTCTGTGTAAGAAGCAAGAAGCAGAGTGCAAAATGTAGGTCCAGCCTATTGCACTGAGCAACCAAGAGTATTGGTGTGGGGTTTAAGCAGGGCTAAACTGGAGGCTGAAGGCTGTAGCAGTAGGAATGAAGCCTGGTGCTGTGCTTTGCTGCTAGTTGTGGGTAAGATGTCTGCAAGGTTCCCTTGCAGAAACTGCTTTTTAAAGTCTTCCTCAGCAGTTTTTCCTGGAGGAAAGTGAAGAAAGCCTTGGTTGGGGCTTCCTTCCCATGGCACTTTTGCTTGGAGACAGAAGGAGCATGCTGGAGGCATTCAGGCGCTCAACTTTTATTAATAGCTGTCTCTCCTATTTTGTTCATTACCAGAATGATGAGCCCTGTTAAAGTACCAAGTATTAAGCCTTACAGAATATGTTCCTTGCACAAAAATAGCTACAGCATAAAAGATTGCTTAAGCTTCATCAGCAGCAGTTTATATATGGCATTAACTCTCCCTTCTCATAGTGCAGAGTCTGAGGAGAGCTGGAGTTGTAGCAGTGGGAGATGCATTATCAGCTTTGGAGCTGGCTTAGACAGTAACAGCTCAGTGTGTGATGTGCTGGGTCTCACCACTGGCTGATATGACTGGAGATACTGAAAATGCCTGGTATTCTGTATACAGACTGTAAGTTGAGGGCTGTGCATGGGCACATGAATTGACAGTTGTTAATTCTGTTCAGCTGTCCAAACCATTCTATTCCTCAGTTTCTTGGCTGGTGAGTTGCCATAAACCCAGAGAAAAGGGAGATCATAATAAAATGCAATTGTTACGTATACTGGTGGGTTAGCTGACCTAGAATTACTGCAATAACTAACAGATTTATTCATTTTTAGAAGAAAAGTGATCTTATGTTTGATTAAGTCACATATGAAAGAAAAGGGAAAGATAAAATAGAAAGCAAAAGTATCACTTCTTTTTGTTTATGATATGTTTTAATGGATGTCTCTCTAAGGATCTGACTGAACTTGGTGTTATACCCACCAAATGAAGATAAATCATTGGTGAAGGGTTTGTAGAGTACATGCCCAAAATCAATTATACTCACATGGAGATCTATTAATCTATTTCTTCCCGTTCAGTCTACCCAGCCTCTTGTAATGGCTTTTTAGCATTCCAAACAGAGGTTATCTTTTTTAAATGGTGGAGTCATTTCATTCCTTCCTTATGCTCAGCCCAGTTACTTTAACTCAGTTTCTACCAAGAAAACCTCTAAAAGTCTACAGCAGTAAAGTGGTAACATGAATATTGACCCCTTTCTGCAGTGTAGTTTGTTGTGGTGGTTGGTGCTCGTAACACGGCAGGCTGACAAGACTCCTGTATGAAGAAGGAAGGAAAGGAATAAATAATACTTGCTTAAATAAGGCTGTACAGTTGAAAAAAACTGCAGTGAAAAAAGTGATATGCAGAAAACTGTCTCTTTCTGTGGAACTGTTCTCAGGGAGAAGCAGTGGAGTTCAGATCCAGACTGTATTAGATTCTCTCCCTATTTCCCAGGGGAAAATAGTCCATTCATGGTCAATGCCTAATCAAAGAAGATAGCAGCCTTCCAGTATCTGAAGAGGGGCTATAGGGATGCTGGGGAGGGACTCTTCGTTAGGGACTGTAGTGATAGGACAAGGGGTAATGGATTAAAACTTAAACAGGGGAAGTTTAGATTGGATATAAGGAGGAAATTCTTTCCTGTGAGGGTGGTGAGGCACCGGAATGGGTTGCCCAAGGAGGTTGTGAATGCTCCATCTCTGGCAGTGTTCAAGACCAGGTTGGACGAGGCCTTGGGTGATATGGTTTAGTGTGAGGTGTCGATTCTATGATGCTATGAAGGAGGGAGAACAAGCATTGGAGTGAGGGTAAATCACGGTTGAGAACTGAGTCCACAGCTTCTAAACTTCAGTCAGCTTTTAAATTATGAGGCCACCTTGTGTTTCTACACCAGGAACATGTTCATGGTGAGCAGCAAACTCGACTCCCCCTCTTTCCATATATGATATTTCATCATCTTAACAATGTAAAAGGTTGTTTTCTGATTAGGAATAAGTCGATCAAGCAGGTGGGCAAAGAATTCTGAATGAATAACAAACCCCAGCACAGATAAAAGTTTGTTTTCACTATGTCAGTGGATGATTGGCATTAGAATAGCCAGCCAGTTCTGTCTCCAGAGTGAAATACTGGCAGTTAATGTATAAACATCCTGCCAGTGAACTCCAGCTTGGAATGGAAGCATTCATTGGCTGGATTTGATGATCTTTAGGGTCTTTTCCAACATAAATGATGTTGTGGAATAGGTGGTGCCCTGAGATGCTGTATATATAGGGTACAAACATTACTGTGATTGGGTGCAGTGAACAGCGGTGCTTTAATGACATAAAAAGCAGTCTGTCTTAAGATGATTTTTGTGACTGTCCTCATAAGTTCAAGGAGGGGTGGGTGATGAAAGCTTCTGGATCCTCCGTGAACTCAATTCCTGGGAGAAAGCCCTGAAGGCCAGAGGGCACTGGGGCATGATTATCTTTGCACTCAGCTTACTGTGTTTTGCTCCACGGTTGGATTTCCAGCATGTATCTGGAAGAACAGCTCTGAACACTGCAGCCTTTAAAGACAGTGGCTATGTTAAGCAGCCCCTAAGGTTGGAGAGAAATGACCTTTTAAAAGGTAATTTTCAAAGGTGATGCTTTACAGCTCCATAGGTGGGCTTTCACTCAAACATGCTCACAGGCGCCTGTCTGACCATGACTTCTGTGGTTATCCTGTCAAGTGCTTGACATACTAGTTTTTACTTTCAGTAGCTGTGTAGAGAGCGTCAGGAAGAGCTGAGTGGAAGCAGCAGTGACCCCTTTCCCCACAGAGAGTGTATCCAGCCCCATGGCACACCAGAGCTGCTAGCCCTTAGGAATTCTGCTGATGTATATCATATAGTTACATTTGTAAAATGAGAGACTCACAGACCCCTCTAATCTGTTGCAGTGAATTAGCATCCTCATTGATAGCCCCTTGCCACATAGTTCAGCCCTGGGCTTGAGCACAGAGTTGCTGTCAATAAAGTTTGATACACAAATACGATACTTCCAGTCTTTAAGAACAGGGCATCAGTTGCATGGCTGTGAATTTCATTGACTTTCTAAGCAGAATTGAACTTGGGTTGCTAATTCATTCAAAGCAAGTAGCCAGTGTATAAATCCTGAGTTCTATGGGAATGCCCGTGCATACAAAATTAAACTGGATAAAATCTATATGCCCAGGGGTCTTTTGAGTGAGTTTCCAGTTTTTATACTCAACCTTTGTTCTGATGGTATTAATAAATGTTTGGTGTTTTTGCAGCTGCTGTCAGCGCCTGTAGCACAGTGACTAGTAACAGATTGACAAAAATCGGTCTCTTTGTTAATAAGAATCAACACAGTTATTAATAATTCATGTAAGTTTTACTGAGGGTACAGCCTCAGTGAATCAGTGAAATATCCCACACGATCAATAGTGATGGAGATCAAAGCAGGATTCTGTAGCAGTCTTCATCAGCGAGCAGAAGGTGATCCTGGCACTCTAGGGAAGCACTAACTTACTTGCATTATGGTTTTATTATTATGATGATTATCATAATGTTAATTTGATGAGTGGATTTTCTAGCCTGTAAGCATCAGAGCAACAAAAGTGCTTTTCTCAGATTGTACCATCAAGACTTTCTGATTCCAGTTAAGTCCAGCTTGGCAGTGCAAGCACTGAAACTACCCCCAGCTCTGTAATGTCATTCAAGTCAGATCCATGTTTGACATTACTTCAGCATGACACAGGAGAAGCAAATCTGGTTTAAATAGAGGCACATTACTTCAGAATACATTCCAGAAGGCAGACTTTAGTTGAGATAGAAGGATTTTATTTTCTTTCAACGTGAGTTCGCATGGGAAGGGGATGGGAGTGAGACAGGATATTTTCACGCCTTTTTCACTCTGTTGGATAATACCACAAAGTTTGTTTTGTTTAGATTCCAAGTTTGATTCCTCAATTTGCAGATGTCCTTCAGATAAAGGAACTGTTTAAAATGCAGGAATTGAGCCCAGCTATTAAACTTGCCCAGCTCCACTCATCATTTTACTTTCCTTAACATAGACAGAAAGAGGCAGAATCAACAGAATGGAGTCAGAGCTCATGCAAAAGGAATAAAGGCATACCTTTTTTAGTTGAAACCTTTCTTCAGTGAAGCATTTACTGTCTTAGTACTAGCTATTCATAACAAATTCTGGCTCAGGAAAACTGCTTTTGAACTCTTTTGGCTTTTAAGGACTGTTTTTCATTTTCCTTTTGCTCTGTGGCAATGAATGTATTGAAACCTTTGCACACAAGTTCCTCCTGTTCACAGTACTATCTCCAGTTACTGGGTAAGGCACTGAATGGCCTTCTCTCCCCCAAGACAGAATTAAAGACTACAATACAGAGTTGAGCAGTGCTGTTTGGCATTGCATTACCTGTACCATTTATGCTTTCATTGAGCAAAATATTCATGTGGTTTTCCCCCTAAATCCTTGTGAATGCAGCATCCACGATGCTACTCGTAAGGGCAGAGAAAACTCATCTCAGATGGTTCAGTGAAGACAGCTTTATTTCTCCTGAGCCATACTGAAGGGCTGAAAAATTTCCACTGACTTCAGCAGAGCAGATCAAGGTCTCAGGTTTGTGCCATGTTAAGGAAATGGTCAGTGAAGTATTTTCAGACTAAGGACAGGAGATATTAGCTGGACATTGAATGTGCTGAAGGGTGAAAGGGGAATAGTGACACAGAGAATGCCTTTCCAGCAATAGAAACCACTAAAGCCTGTAGATTTTGTGTGGTTTTCTGCAGGAAATAACAGAAAATGCAAAGAAGGCATGATCACCTCACCTCCAGATTCTTGGTTACCTGGCACATGTGGCTCTGTGTGAGTTTAGTAAACCTACACTTGGTGGTCTCACTTAGCCGCAGACCTGCCCAGTCCATTTGGGATATATGCATAAAGGACTCCATGAAATCCTTGCATTGCTTCATTGATCTTTTCTCCTTTTCTGTTTAATCCCTTTTGTTAATGTACATGATGACAATTCTCTGATACGAAAAACGCTCCCTACCTGCCATTAGTGATTGCAGGGGTATTTGGACATCTGATCAGCCTTTAGCATAGGGCTAAGGGAACAGAGTGGCCTTTGGGGCATTTCTCATCTTTCTAAACTCACTGCTTTGCACGTGTACCTTGGTCAGCCCACGTTTCAGCTGCAGATAAGGGATTTTATCCTGTACATGTAGAAGTGTGTTTGTCTTTTGGGTAGAGCGATACGAAATGCAAATAACACTTGAAAAAGCTGTGTGGGGTGTAATGCACCGGGTGCATTGTTAGAGCTAATTTTAGTCCTTGCTAAAGTGAATCAAAATGGAAATGGAGAATAAAGCAGTCCTTTTCTGCTCATTAGTATTGTGCAACTCCTGACATTTGGTACAAGGATCATATGTAGAAAACCGTATGTTATCTCCCTCACGTGCATAAGAAGCATTGAGCATAACAGAACTTCTTCGTATGGATTAAACCCACTATATGGATATGGTAGAAAAACTGTATAAAACTACAGTGTAACAACAGGCAAACGAAATGTTTGAGTTCCAATCAAATAAATAAGCTCAGCTGTAGCATAACCCACTGAAAGGCCACAGAGGCAGCTCTTGTGCAGACACACAGCCATCTGTCCCCTGAGTGTGCTGGTGAAGTTGTTAATCACCTGCAGCTGAGGGTCCTCCCCATCTTCAGCTCACTCTTGCCTGGCTGCACTTCCCTTCCAGCAGCTGCAAAGAGCTTTTTCTCCTGGTCAGCATGTGGGGTACTTGTGTTCTTGGCCTACACAAGCTCCGCTCTCTCCGGGCTGCAAGATGGGATTTGTTTCTTTGCAAGGCAGGAGGCAGGTAGGAGCTTGTGGCTGAGCCAACCTTTGTGTATGCAGCTGGGTTTGGGGAGAAGGCAGGGAAATAGTGCTGTATCTTTGATTTGGACGTGAAAAAATTTATGTTGACCACGTATATTTATGCTTTATGAGGTTCAGTTGAATGGGCTATGGGTGTGCTGCGGGTTATATGTTAAGGAAATGGTCAGTGAAGTATTTTCAGACTAAGGACAGGAGATATATGTTAACAGGCTTGTAATGGTTTGATCTCTTAAAATAGTTACATTTCTTGAGAGCAACTATAATAAACTGCTTTCATCTGAGCTGCAGGTGGTGTCCTAAGCCCCAGTCAGTGTGCCCTAGTGAGCGACTTGTGTGAAACACTTGCTTTTGCTTGGAATACCCTCAGAAGGGTGGCTCTTTAACATGGACTGTTTGTTGAGGGTTGTTTTCTCCAAATTGTTATTAATGGAAAACTGAGAGAAAGAGATGTGTTCGCAGTGGGATTTCCATCTGTCTATTGCTTTTATTCTCTACTTTGCAAAAGAACCAGGCAGTGACGACTGTAGTCTAGGAGCTAAGCTGGGGGTGATGGTGGATGGGTATCTAGAGGAAGATTTTCAATTGTGTTAATGGCACTCCTGGCAAAACTTTAGATTTCCCAGAAACATTAATGGTGTTTGTAAATAAACAGTGAGTAAATATGTGCAAGCCCTTGTCAATGTTTTCTTCCTCTGCATGTGTTGCTAATGAAATGGACCGTTACTGGTTTCTGTGTGTGTTCGTTTTGGATATGAAATCATTTCACTAGTCTGAAAATTGATAATAGCTTTCATGAAGCTGTTTGACTGAACAGAATGTGCTTGACGTGGGGAGCCAAGTCAGAACAGCTTTGTACAGAACTATTGCTAATGTGGAGTTGTACTCAAAGCTTGTTTTGAGACACCTATCAATACATTATAAAAGGGAATTGGTAGGCACATGATTAGGTAACATCTGAGTTTGAAACTTCAGTATTTAACCTATAAAATGCTTTTTCCTAATATTAAATTGAAGTTGTTTTTATATAGAGATGTTTTATCTCAACAAAAATATTCCCCATTAGCACTTTAACCTCTCCCCTCCTCTTCTGCTACAGAAACCACAAATCTAAGCTACTCCTGTTCTAAACCATGAAAATGGGCAGAGGTCAGACTTAAAATGTGCTCCCAGTTCCTTGTGCTACTTCCAGATCTGTGGTGCTGTTGTTTTCTATTCTTTCCTTTGCTGTTACAGAGTTTCCTTTCTGTCATTTGGCTTAACATAAGTATCTACCACCCTTTTGTTCCCTGGGGGCAAAGCCAAATGCCAAACTGATACATAACTATAAATATACCTCACAGTGTTCCATTAAGATTATATTTCATTAAACTAAAATCTGAAATCCCAAAGCTATCACACCTAATGAGGTTTGAAATGGTGACACGATAATAGCTGTGCATGTACTTATTTAGGTTGTCATCTCACATAATCAGGTATAAGACATGCATTTAACTTTGACCACAGTAGTTCAGTTTCTTGGTGATCAACTGTGTATGGTAAAGTCTAGTGGTATTTGGGGGAAAAAAAAATTTGTAACAACCATTTTAAGAGTAATTGCCCCGTGTCTGACTGTTGATTCCTAGCCTTGTTTTCCTAGCGCCTGGATTGAAGAGAAACATAATGGAAACACCAAAGAAAAAATAATACTGTTTTATATAAGTAAAAACTAGTGCCATCATTCACATCCTTTATATTCCTTCTTTATATACCACTTCTGGTAAGAACCAGTTTTGAGCAGCTCGTCTGAACAGGAATCTGTCAGAGAAGCCCCCTGCTGCCCCTCACGTGCTCAGGGGCTTCACTGCTCTCCCTCTCAGACTCGACAGTACCCTTCTTATACCTTGTATTTATCTTACTGTTGAACATCATTAAACCAAAACTATAGAAAGCTTAGAGCATGGGTAGGTGGTGACTAGTTGAGCAAAGCCCTGGGGGAAGCCAGGGGAGTTTGGGTGGGACAGAGCTGTAGGTACTAGCGGTACTTTCAAGTGATGCGGTGTCAGGAACTATGGGGTCCTCAACACTTAGTGGAGCCGTTTTAGATGTCAGTCCTCAAGTTCTGCTTAAAACTTAATTAAGTGACGTGTGTTCTACCTTCCTTTTGCTGTGTTATGTTGTAATCGCCTTTTTGTGGTTTGGAGGGTTAAAGGCTTGGTTGTGTTTCTTTCTCTCTATGGTAGAATTGAGCTTCAGAGTGCCTACCAAAGCACAGAAGACTGCATTTAGATGCAGGCAGCTGTGGTGTGAATTGTAAATAGTTTTGTTATCTTGTTATCAGGGCACTTAATGTTTTGGCTTCTGGCCTAAAAACCTTAATACTTGTTCACAGTTTGGTTTGGATGCCAGCATGTTAATGTACAGCCAACCAGGAGGCATTTGTTTTAGGGAACCTGCCTGTGGTGCCGTGTTTGTATGTGCAGAGGAGGGGTATGTGGGACTAAGTAGGGATCATCTGGATCACTGATCTTAGGCCCTAAAACTGCAGACAGCCAAGCAGTTGATGTCAGTGACATGGGTAGAAGGGCAAGTTAATGCTGTGCTTTTTCCTTGCTTTTACGTAATTGCTCACCAGAATAGTTTCATCTTGGTCTTATGACCTCTTCTAACATTGGAAACAGGGTGAACTCACAAGATTCCCACCTCTGGGCAGGCATTGCTTACAGAAGGATAAAAGAGCATTGTAATGGATGGTGGAACTAGCTGAAAGGGGCAGTGCTGCTGGGTGATCATTTTAAGGACTGAATTTATTCTGTTTGGCAGGGACAAGAAACAGTCAAAATGGACAATGCGAAACAATGAAGGTCAGAGGAAAGCATTCTGCTACATCAGCATCTTTTTGATGCTTTAATGAGCATTTTTTGATTATTCATCCAATTATATAATATCTTCAACTGATTTGACTTGCAAATCTAGTGCCTGTTCCTGAGTCAAATGAGCCAGAGTACTTTGCAGTTCTTCACTTCCACAATATTTCATGACTCTTACTAAAGTCATTATAATAGTGGCCTTTACTGTTACAATAAATCCCAGGCATCAATTATATCCTTAGAAATGTAAGACATTATTTGTGAATATGGAGGTGATAATATAGACATATTTTTCCCCGAAAAAAATGAACTTTGTCTGCAGGTATGGGGAGTGACTTTGAGCGATTGTGTTAATGAGGTACTTGAATTTGTGCTGGATCAAGATCTGGTGTTGCCCGTTACTTAAAAGGGAGATTCAAGGTGTACAACAGGCTTACATTTCTTCAGGACCCCTGGCATTGCTGGTAGTCAAGTCCAGCATTTCTCAAAGGGGAACTTGGTTCTCAACTCACCTTAATTTCCACTACTGCCCCCCTCCTACTCCAGGCGTGAGGAGTTAACTTTCCTTGCCAGTGTAAAACGCTGCTCTGCAGGAACTGGGATCAGCCCTGGGTTTGAAGAGCCGCCTCAGCAGCTACAGACCAACTGGCACTTGATCTCAGGAATATATGCCTGTCTTAAGGGAGGATAAAATGTGCTGCTTCTTATCTGGTGTCGATAGTGCTCTGTTTTAGCTGCATCTCACAACGAAGTTTAGCCATCTCCAGGCTCTTTCTCACCAGTTAGTTCTGAGGTGTTGACCTAACTGGTATTTTTGTCTGTCTTTCTTAAAATCCCAGCCACCTTGGCTAACATTCTGTAATGTTCTTTTCCGGGTTAGAAAAGTGTTAGCAAGCCTGATAACCAGTTGTGTTAATTGTGGGCAGTCTCCTTTGTACACAGCCAGTAAGAGGACTGTACCAAAGCTCTTCACCTGCAGCTCCAACAAGTCAGTGATAAAGAGCCTGTATCCTTGAAATCAGCCTTTCTGCTCCCTGAAATTGCAGTTTCCATGTTCTATGCTGAGATGCAGGAGGCTGAGCCCCTTCAGCATCAATCACACTGGTGATTCAAGTCATGGACTTGAAAGCTAGTGATCTGCATAATCCTTCTTCCTGAAATCATTACTGCTATGTTAGCTTGCTTTGATGGAAGTTCAATATTTCTGCTTTCCCTCAGAAATTATCATCAGATGGAAGGAATAAATCGCAAGACAAACTTTTGCATCAAAGCTGCTGGAGCCAACTTGTTCAGAGAATATCTACTTCTGTGGCATGGCAGAAAGCAGGTTTGATCCAAATGGGGTGGCAGTTTGGAAACACAATTACAGGATCATTAGCTCAGATTTTCAGCTGTTTCACTGCTTTATCTTACACCAGGCATCCCCCTTTTCCTCCTGCATCACAGGGACACTGGATTAATCTAGCCTTTATTTCTCTGTGTATGCAGTTCTTTTCAGGTGAAGGCATTTTAGGTATTAGCTCCTAGACTGCAGTCTGCTCTGAACAGGGGCTGCTGTATTTCTTACCCAAGGAGCAAGAATTGTCTATGCAGTACAAGTTACCTTTCTAAATGAAAGAGTTCTGCCAGTTTGACTTCTTCCTTGGGCTTTAACAGATGTCTTGGGCCTTGTGCAGAATCTTGTCATTGTTTGTAACAGCAGTCTTAGGCTCTCTGAAGACCTTCTTGTGACCTTGCAGAACAGAATGGATCCTGCAGGTCCTATGTGTGGATTGCTTGCTTTCCCTGGGCTCCGAGGCTGCAGCCAACAGGTTTCAAGATTGCACCCTCTGACTTTTTTCCAAGTACACGTGGGACAAATGCAAACTTCCAGGTGTTGCAGTATGGGAGGAGGTATAAAAAAACCTGTTGGGTTCCTGATATCTCCAAACTAAAGGAGTTAAATATTAGAGAATGAGGATTAAGAATGTTTTTCTTGATTTAGCTGTATCAGTTGTTGTTCTGTGGTATAAATTGTATTGCTGCATTTCAGTGTATTTAGTGTCAGTGTGTTTGCATGCTGCTGATCTTTCCCATCATGGTAAGAGCAGCTACAGTATGAAATCCTGAAATGTCCTTGTCATCTTTAGCTAAGATAGTGCACTTTGCAATGTACAGAACGTCTTGGTTACGAGCTGAAAATCAATTATTTGGGGGAGTTAATATTAACCTGAGGATTGTGTTCAAGGTAAAAGTGTGTGTGTAAAATAGCGGCTTTAGAGATAAAGCAGTTGGTAGATGGCTTCAAGCTATGAACTTTATATTGATACATGAGTGTGTTTGTAGATTCTCTTGAGTGTGTCGTATTTGGAGATCTGTATTCCCAGAAAAGTTGCACTCTGGTTTATGTAGAATCAAATGATACCCACTTTTTGGTGGAAAGCTACCAGCAATGGGAGCGACCCCTTTCCTCCAGCTGATATTAAAAATGTTCTTTGATATGATGGGGATTACGCAAATACTGTGATTTTTCTAAAAGCTTGAAAGTAGGTGAGATGTTCTGCTGTGGCTGAGAAAATGCATTATTTAACATAAGAAACTGTGCCTGGCATCATTAAGAGGGTAGGTTGGCTGGAATGCATTTGCATTCTTTATCATGACAGTTTGTGCTCCTAATGAGGTGCTGTTGGGAGTGAAAGCCATTCTGAAGACTTGCTTCATCAGCCATTTTGCATGGTAATGAATCCCCTTAAAGCTTGGGGCCATAGGATTTGCCTCTTTCTCCCTCTCACTGAATGAGACCCCTCACTCTGGCAGAAGCTGCAATTACAGAGCTTGGCTTGAAGGGACTGCTACACTGTGCACTTACCTTGCGGGTGTGGAGTGGGAAGCAAGCCACTCTCCCTTCTCCACTCTGGGGAGGAAAATGCAGCCATTCTTTCATTCTGAAGTTCATAGTTGTTCAGAAGGCTTTTAAGCACTGGACTTCAAAGCAAATGCAGGAGAAAATACTTTAAGTGATATAAATTACATATATATATATATATATATAAATTATATATATATAGATATCAATATATACATCATGTGATATCATTCATGACATCTTTTCTCCCAAACGGTACTTTTCCTAACTTATACTCTCATCTGCCACATCCAGCATGTGTCAGCTCATACCCAAATAAGCTGAGTTCATTCTCTTTCCATGTAATTCCTTCTGTTCTCAGCTGTTTCCCTTGGGAGGTTTGCACAATATGATGTGGTAGAACCTGGTCCTAAAAGAAAATCATTTTCCCTACACCTCCAGTCAGAACACCATGTGAAGAACAGCCAGATATTTGATCATTTTTCAAGTTGTCTGATAGGCTGTCAGGTTTAAATAATCATAATGGGGTTTGGGTGTTTTTTGTTTGTTAGTTTGTTTTCTCTCCCCCCTGCCCCGCACACACTAACAGATCTTGCAAGGCAAGGGGTATGTGACAGCTCTGCACAGCGCTAACACTATCAAGAGCAGCTCTCCTGAACATGAAGTGAAAAGATCCTTGGCGCTGGATTACAGCAACACCATCACGGTGGTTTGTCTGTCTTTCTCATCTCTTTTCATATTCCCTCTGAATGCACCACATGTGATTAGTGAACAGCAGAATGAGCCCAAAGCAGCACCTCGCCTGACAACACTGCACTGTTATCTTTCCCTGCTGAGAAATGACCATGAACCACAGTGAGTATGAGGTCACTCAGCATCCTGCCAGAGGCAGGCCACCATTACCAGTGTCCCACCACTTGCCACCAAACGCCAGGAAATGAATGATGCTGCTTGCCTTTATTTTAGGTGTATTTTGTTGTACAACACAGACAGGAAAGTTTTCAGTCGTCTTTGTTCTGAGTGGGACAACTACTTGTTGAGCTCACTTTGTGATGTTATTTGCAGGCAGGTTCACTTGCTTCTGTTTCCACATAAAAGATATGAGTGAACTGCGTGGTATAATTCAGGCCTTGGAGTATGGATGTCCAGACTAAAGAGGCCTTCAGGGTTATTGCAGCAGAGCTGTAGCATTCAGAGCATGCTGTGCTATGTCAGCAGCTGAGATTTATCGCCAGCTGGTATCATTTGATTCAGCTGCATTTATTTCACCAGGACTCTATAGATGTCTGCAGACCAATACCTGGCTTTAGATGTTCAACCAAAAAAAAATCTTCTGATCAAGATATGCTGCTGAAACATCTTTCTTGCCTCCCATTTCCAGTTTCAAGGTTTTATTTGTTCCCCTTGCAAGTTCTCATCATAAATTCTCTCTCTACCCTCCTGCCTTCCCATGGGGAGCAGGAGCTTTATTTATTTATTTTTAAAGGCAGCAATCCCATTGCCTATGTAGCAATGAATTGATTAAAGAATGTTCTTCAAAGAATTGCTGTTTAAACAGGAAGCAGATCAAGGAACATGGGAGTGTTCTTCATAAAAACCAGTCAGCTGAAGTTAATAAATGTGTGAATGGGGGAGGATCAATCAGCCATGGAGAGAAAATGATACAGAAGGGCATCACACCAGCAACTCAAAACAACTTCCAACTCAGATGGCCTCAAATTGTATCAGGCATCGGCAGAGGTAGAAGTTGAACCAAATATTTCTATATATAATCTGTGCTTCAGTGGAGAAAGGTTTGCAGCCAAAAATACAGTTTTGAGGTAGGGAGGGAGGCTCCAGAAAACTCCCCACTCCCCAAAACCTTCAGCTTTTCAGTAGAAACATTGTCGATGCAAAATGAGGATCTTCTGAGCTGGAAACTTGGAACTTCTGAGTGCTGGTTGGTCAGTTTCTCCAGCTGAAAATACTTTCTAATGTTTCTTAAACCATGGAGACAAACAATTCAGTTTTCCATGGAGTGGAGGGAATTGTGATTAACGCTAGCAGAGACCCCAAAAGTATCTGGCTTTGCTTTCCATGAAGTTGCTCTAAACTGAAATGATGGTTTGGGGGGTTGGTTTAGGTTTTTTTGGCTGGCTTTGGGTTTCTTTGGTTTGATTGGTTTTGTCCCTTTGTGGTGGTAAAAATTACTTGGATTTGCTTTGTGAATTGCTTTTGAATTCTGCTGTTCACATTTTGTCCACACAGTACTAGATTTGAATGTGGATGTGTCCTTTGATAACAACAGTAAGGGAAATCTTTATTCCTGACTGCAAGTCCCTTCATTCAGAAGTGCTTTTTAATTGTGAGTGGCTTCCACTAAGTGGACGATAGCTGGTATTAATTTCCTTGTGGAGCAGCTAATCATGTTTAGTATTCAGCCTTGCCTCCCACTGAACTGCCAGGACCAGCAGGGAGAAACATGAAGTTTGGCTGGAGCAGCTGAGCTCACCCTGGCAACCATTAGAAAACTAAAATGACCAAAACAAAACAAAAATCCCCTAAGTTAGGGGACCAAGAGCATTCCCATCCCACAGCCTCTTCCTCCACAGATAAATTTGTCTGTGGTACAAGAACAACAGTGCGGGGAGTAACCAAACACTGTGAAGCCATGCTTGATTTTTTCCTCCTAATGGAGGAGCATCAGGATTGCAGTAATTGTTCCTGGTCCTACTTGCTTCAGGCTGGAGGGGCAGTGTGGCTATTTGTTTCCATGGAGATGCTCTTTTAGCAGGAGGACTTGGCCTCCCCTGTCTCCAAAACAGCAAAGAGGCAGATTTCCTTCACTGCCCTTGGAAGGACGTAGCAGGTAAAGAGGCAGCTTTCATCCTAAAGCTTGAGGGGCTTTTGGGTGTTAAAAAGGAGTCATTAGGAGATGGGAATTTTACTGTTTAACTCAGAAGTCATAAACACCCCTTGACATTTGGAGCTGCAAAAAAATCTAAGCATGAATCTTCATAGCAGTCCCTTGGCTTTGTAAAACAAGGGAAATGCAGCAGATGGGACAGATCTTACTTGTAAGTGTGTAGTGTTGGCTTGGGATTTCCAGAATGGGTAGTCTTGAAGCCAAGGCCCTTTGCAGAAGGGAGGGAAACAGCAATGTAAAGGGTGGGTAAATTATAGCACCTTCCATTGAAGGGATTGCTCATCTTGAAGTTCTCTTTAAGAGAACCAGCTTCAGGTTGTTGCATCTTAACAAAACTAACAGGGCAGTCTTGGCTTGTTCAGATGCAGTGAAACAAAAGGAAGATGATTTCCCTTGTTTCTAGTATGAAATACCTGTGTCTGTGGTCTTTGAACAGCAGATAACTTCAAATGAAAGACTACTCTGGATGTGGGATAACAGCATCAATGAAACTTCTGAGTCTGCTCCCATGGAAGTAAATGGAAGTCTCCCTTGGCATTAGTAAAGTCAGACTAATGAAGCTAATAATTTGCCCTTATATTTGCAAAATAAATCCAGAATTGAGATGGATTTTCCAAGTGCAAGGCATGCTGGATATCCCTGACCCTCCATGCTGAACCTGTGCATCTTTCCCAAAAATAGGTCTAAGGGAAGTAAGGGAAAAAAAAAAACAAGTTCATTTTGGGAGAGAAACTGGGCCAGGGGTTGGAAGCAGTTTGTAGAGCTGGGCTCTTTCTTTGGCAGCAGCTGCTTCCCTCTTTCCTAACATTTCTAACTGATTAAGCTTGAGGCAGAAACTCCATGTGAGAATTTTTAGCCCAAATGGCTTAAATGAGGATAACAGCAAATGCAGACAAATATGATGCAGCACTTTATCATGCCCGACAGCATTAATAACTGGCAGAGATATCTAGGCAGGGTTCTGCCTAAATATAGCAGCTCTTTAGTGCACAATATTCAGGTTTTCCATGTCAGGGTAAAGCCAAACACAAACAGCTGGCAAAGAAATCAGTTTAATTTCTAAAGACTTATTTTCCATCTTGTACTAATTTACATGGCCTTAAATAAAAGTTCAACCATATTTCAGCTCCCGAGTAAGTTTCCAAACCCTTAGGTAGCATCTTTTTAAGGATATTGTAGCAAGAATAAGTACTTCACAATGCTTCAGACTCCATCCATTGTCATCTTGTCTCGAGTAATAAGGCAGAGAGACTTTCAAGGACTGTGCTTTGAAATCTTACTTTTTTTTTCTTTTTAAAGTAATCACCAACAGAGAAGCTGCATCAGACCCATTCTTCATCTTCAATTATTTAGGAGCTACCATCAGCAGGAGCCTCAGCACAGACCTAGCAAATGACAATTTCCTAGCAATTTCTAGGTCTGGGATCTGCTGTGGTTTGTTCACAGTAAACAAGGCTTGAACACTATCAATTACAGATGTGTCTGCAGGGTGTGCAAGGCACCTTCTAATAGGATGTGACCCCTTCTGCCTAGGCAATGAAGTTGTTTCAGCTGGCACTGAGAAGAAAACCACTCTTGGAATAAGGTATAATTTCAATCTTTCAGTTGCAAGAAGAGTTTATTCTTAGTAGCTCCTTTTGCTGCCTTAACTTTGCTGAAATTATGTTCTCTTCTTTGCAAACTATCCCATCCTGAGTCTCTGATCCCAGCAAGGTCATGAATTTGCTGCTCTGATTTATATGGCTATAGACCTGCAGTCAGTTCAGGAGATGCTTACTCAGAGCTTCTATGGGAACACCTGGAAAAGGAGGGATTTTTTTTTTGACAAATCATTAGAGAGTTGGAAAACAGGCTAGAAATTAGTAATAAACTCTAAATATGAACTGTCAGAAAGTCCTAATCTGAAGGAGGAGGGTGTGGGTTTAAATCTTGTGTCCCAAACCAGTATCTAGTAGCTGCGGGGTTAATAGTGTCAAGATGCTGTTTGCATGAGCTAACTAATTATTAAATTCTTCTGCATGTTATATGTCTGATTTTTATGTTAATGGAATGTGTTTCTGGCAAGGAAAAAAGGACATCTGACAGTGATGTTAACTGTCATTTGAACTGGCCAATATTTAAGTAATTATTTACATCCTTGTACTAGGATGGGCTGAAAACAGAAGTCTTGAGGCTGTTTGGTAGCAATTCACCTCTCTTCATCCATGTCCCACAACTGCAGGGCAGAGATGGGCAGAACTCTTCTTTTTCTGGCAGCCCTGTGCCAGCACTGTCCTTCCATTCTCTTCTAATGTGAAAATGTATTTCTCCTCAGCGTTCCCCTGCTTTCCATTGTGCTGGCTCTTGTCAGCTAGAAGGGAAGGATTAAAAAACCTAAAACCCAAACCCAACCCAACCAACTGGAATTTGCCACAACCCATAATGTAAGGCTTGTGTTTTATCTGGGTTACAAGATTTGGGGTTTACATCACATTATTTTAAGCATTTCCTCAGCATTTATTAAAATTATAAACTTGGTGGAGATCTTCAGAAATGGAGCTCCCTCTTTTTAATAACTAAATGGCAACAAACCAAACCCCTTGCTTTTGCTGCCTCTTTCAAGAGAAAACAGCACAAGGTGCTGGCACGTTGGTTGGTTTGTTTGCAGGACATGAGAAGGATTAGTTTACTCAAAAGCCTTAGACACAATTGATGGATGCTTTGGTTCAGCAAGGTGCTTACACACGTGACTAACCTTAAACACCTTGGACAAAATCATTACTCCACAGAAGTCAGTATAATTGAGCTCTGGTTCCTTGAGCACAGGCAGTATATCATCCATTGTATGCACAAGCATTCCTAGCCAAACAGCAGCCTAAACGTATCGTGTTGGAGGAAGCGTACTTTGAGTTGTAAATTAGCATGTACATGGAGAGATTTATCTACCCTGTGAGCTGTTGGGAGGGAAGAGAAGTTTTGTAGCTCATGGTATCTTAAAAGGTTACAAGGAAGAGAATTTGTGGTTTATGGTATTTTAGAAGGTTACAAATATTTATTCAGCAGACAGAAGGTATGAACCTTTGGTGCTGTTAAATGAGTTTTGTTCCATGGATTTTGATGGCTCTGTGCCAGTTTGCTGTAGGACAAGACAATATTTTGATCTTTTCCCCTGCCCCTTTTTCTTCTTACTGTTCCCAAAGCTACTCAGAGCAGTCAATGGGAACAGCAGAGGCTGAGTTATGCCTCTGGCACAGAGTGGCCCATGAGCTGCTGACAGCACAGCCCCAGCCCCAGGACTGAGTAGAACAGTGCAGGTGTTGTCCAAGACCCAAGCAGGCTCGTGGGAGAGCTGCAGTCCGCTTTGTTGTATCAACCAGTGCCACTGACTCAGGTGTTGGTATCTGAGTCACAATACCAAGTTGGGCACCTGTGTTTGCTGACTTGGAAAAGTTGGGTTTGGTGGCACCAAGACTCATAAATGTTTCTGAAATCAAGAGGCATGAGGTGTGTCTTAAGCAAGTACCAGCATTCTTTCATTAACCAGAAGTTATATATATATAAATATATATAGTTATATATATTTTAATATACATATATGTATCATTTCCCTCCCAGGCAGATGTACTTACCTACTAATTGACTTAGAATTCTAGTCTAGAACTCTAGCTAGGTGTTACGAGCTGTTGCTTCTTAACACCTCGTTTGTCTTTCTGGTTATGGACAATTGGGTTACCCTCTCTTAAAGCAGACTGTGGCCTTGTCTACTTCTATATAATGGCCTAAAGGACACACTGAGAAAATGGGAGACTTGAACCTCTTTTTTTGCGTCTCCAGAAGTGTGACTTACAGGCACCATGTTAAATTGCCTCTTGCCACCATGCTGTAAGGAGTACAACAGTGAAGAGGACAAATGTGAGAGCTAGGCTAGGAACACAGGAGTGTAATTCTGTCCCAGTGACAAAGGTCTTTGCCAGGAGGGAAGCAGTCCTGGGTTCTGGACTCAAGATAGCTAGCACTGGCCTAAATGTACTTACAGAGAAATCTGTGTTAAAGCTGGAATGACAGGAGCGGAGGTAAAGTTATGTTGATGCTAGTGGCTCTGGAAAACCCACCCAAATGTGACATTTGCACTACATCCAAACTACACATAGTTTGAGGCAGTGATTTAGACGGTGATTTAGCTTCACTTTTGAGCTAGCATTTACGGATGAGTTATTGACTGTATCCATACCTCACCAAATAGAGCTCCAGCTAGAATAATTTGTTTGTTATTGACAAGTGCTGAGGTTGAAGTAAATAAATTTAGTCAAGTTCATTGATTTTTCACCACTTATGAAGAAGAGAGGTAATGTTATCTAGATACTGTAATCACAAGGCTTCACTCAGAGGGTCATACTCTGCTTGCTCTGAAGGTAATTCAAGAAAGATGATAGCTGTATGTGTATTTGGTGAATTTTCCCAAGGAGGAGCCAGTTCTGACACTGCACTTAAATTAACGGTGACTTTTTCCAAAGGCTTAAGCCTTAATCTTAAGGACTTCCATGACTATATCTTGCTGATTTTCAATCTCAACAAAGGAACAGTAAGTCCGTGAGTAAAACACGATGAGGAGGTATTTTATAGCCTCAAAGGGTATTTGTGTTCAGTCTCTTGCCTAGAAATATGGTGTAATCAGAGCTACAGGATGGGACTAATCTCAACATGTCTAAGAGAAATATTGGTCATAAATTATGACTTGTGAGCCTCCAATACCTTTCCAGTTAGGCCATGCCTTGGGGCTGTAAGAGGTAAGGTAAGGTACCTGTGGGTGAAGAGGGATCCAGCAGAGCAGGGGGAATCACTGGTGATGCACTGAGTGCTTCTTCCTGTGCGGCACTTGGCTTTAATGTCATGTTTCTCTCAGTATCATTCTGTTGAATGATGCCACCAGATTGATCCTCCTGTAGTTCACTTTGATATGCCAGAATAAGTGTCTTTATGCTGTGATGGTGAGATGCAGTATTTCGTGTAAGGTGGTTGAATTCTATGAGTAGAGTGCAGTAAATTGGTTTCCCACTTTATTTGTACTCCAGTGCTGCATAGCTGTTGCTTTCAAAAAGCCATTCCTCTTTCCTTCCTTCTACCCTGAGATCCTCCTGGTCAGCCAGTCATGTCAGTGTCCTGATAAAATAGGTCTATTATTTAGCTGTAGATATAGCAATTATTATTGTTCTTAATTGCCTAATCATTTTTGTTATTACTCTACTGAGGGAGATTAACATTAGCCAGACATTGGCTATATATTGTTCCTTTATCAATAGAGATGAAGATGTATTTCTGTACAGAATAAATACAGCTTTGCCCAAATAATAAAACAGTGTAACGGTCAGTACGTGTGAGCTGAGTATGTTCAAGTCCCTAATGCCAAGGGTTTAGGGAGCCATTAGGGACTGTGCTAACCCTGGATAACATTCTCATTGACAGTCACTAATCCCTGGGGTTGCCCAGGGAAGTTGTGAATGCTCCATCCCTGGCAGTGTTCAAGGCCAGGTTGGACAGAGCCTTGGGTTACATGGTTTAGTGTGAGGTGTCACTGCCCGTGGCAGGGGGTTGGAACTGGATGATCTTAAGGTCCTTTCCAACCCTAACTATTCTGTGATTCTATGACAAGAGGAAACAGCCCCAAGTGGCCCCAGGGGAGGTTTAGATTGGATATAAAGAAAAAATCCCTTCACAGAAGGTGCTCAAGCATTGGAACAGGCTGCCCAGGGCAGTGGTAGAGTGGCCATTCCTGGAAGTGTTCACAAACCGTGTAGATGAGGTGGTGATCTTAGCAGTCCTGGGGTAACAGTTGGGCTTGATGAGCTTAAAGTACTTTTTACAACCCAGCTGATTCTGTGATTCTCTAATTTTTATGCCTACCTGTGTGCAGATTTTTGACTCAATCTTTAGTCCCTTTCTGCCAATGAAATGGCTAATCTGGGCAGTATGGTTATACTTGAATCATCATTAATTACTCCAAAAAGCCCCTTTTGTGATAAGGGTGATTTAATTGCAGTTACCTCTTAGTTAAGTGTTGAAAAGGTATGACAACCACTCATTCACATACCTAGAGAGTTTTAACATGTAGCTGAGAATTACTATAGCGTACAGTGTAATTGCAATGTAGTTGAGATGCATGGCTTTCTAATATGAAAAGTACTTCATATATCAAGTGGCAATAATAGATGAATCAGTCACTGTAGCTTTCTAGTTTCATTATACTGTATCAAATGCAGAGTTTCTAGTGTAATCACTGCTCAGTGCATCATGTGCAGCTTGTGTGCTCACCTTTTTAAACACAACCCCTGTAGAACAAACAAATGTACAGGGACACAGGGTGCATTAATAGTTTCAGTGATACATTTGAAGTGATTTGGGTGCTTCTGATAAAGTGGCTATGTACAAATTCGGGAGTAAAAATCATAGCTGCTTTATTGAGTATCAGCTCTCAGGTTTCTTCAAGAATAGAGTATTTGCAACGTCCACCTGTAGCATTTATGGGAGATACTAGGAGATGGTTTCCATCATAGGTGGGTCCAAAACATTGTGTAAGTTTAACTTTTTCAGCTGGCAGAACTAATTATTTTTTTTCATGAGCAAACCCAATTTCCTGCCAGTGTGAAGGATGAGGAATCCTGGCCTTTGGTGCTGAAGCTGGAGAGGAAATGGAAATGCTCTCCCTTTGCACAAGATTGCAAGCACTGGGTTATTTCTTGATCTCACTGCGGGTGGGGGGTCTCTTTTCTCAGTTGTGTTCACAGGCTACCCGTGCAGCTCCTGCAGTAGAGAGGTATGGCCACGTTTATCCTGAAGTCAATTCACTGTCTTTGAACTTGACCCTTCATCAAGGGACTGAAGCAATAGGACAAGGGGTGGTGGGTTTAAACTGAAACAGGGGAAGTTCAGGTTACATACAAGGAAGAAGTTCTTTACTGTGAGGGTGCTGAGGTGCTGGCACAGGGTGCCCAGAGAAGCTGTGGCTGCCCCATCCCTGGCAGTGTTCAAGGCCAGGTTGGACACAGGGGCTTGGAGCAACCTGCTCTAGTGGAAGAGGTCCCTGCCTGAGGCAGGGGTGGGAGCTGGAGGAGCTTTAAGGTCCCTTCCAACCCAAACCAATCTGGGATTCTGTGACTCTTAAGTTTAACGTTACTGAAAAGTGTCATTCTGAAAGCCTGCAGGTTTAGGTCATTTGTCTGTTAAGGCAGAGTTGCAAAGCCTGGGACAGAGTGGTGACTGTACAAGGGAGCACACAAAATACTTCCCAGCCTTCCCTGACTGTGACTGTCTAGGAAGATATCCATTACTATATGTAGTAATGTAGAAGCTCCTTCCAGCCACTCTTTCTTCAGGGTTCTGGGGGCATTTTATAAACAACTCATATCTTAGCTGCCTGCAGTTGTCTTTGGAGTGATATAAAAATAACCAACTTATGCCAAGCTGAATTTGAATGTGTTGAATTTAGAGCACAAGGGCTGCAAATAATCAAGCAAATTAGAACAAAGACTGATTAGAAAACAGACATGGGCAATCAGATCCAGATGCTCTGCTCAGTGGGCAAAGAGATCAGATCAATGATACTGTGCTGCAAGAAAAGAAGTTTGGATCATAAAGCAATTGAAACACTTGTCAGACTCACATTTCTTCACCACTGTTTGCCTCTGTAATGAGCAGGAACAGCATAGGGCTCCCATACTGCGAACACCGATGTGCAGAGGCAGGCTGAAGCACACTGGATGTAAATGTGTATACAGAGGGGAGTTAACTGAAGAGCTGGTGTCTTCAGACTGGCATCTAATTGTGTCTGCCAGAGCCACGCGTTGTAGAAAGAGAATTTGTATGGTGTCAGGAGAAGGCTCTTTACCATTTTAGTTAGGACTGCTGTTTTCACGCTTGCTTTTGAAGATCCCAGAGTAGTTACCTTGCTCTGCTCCGAAGGTCTTTCTGAAGCTTATTCATACTGTTGGCTTTCTGGGTACTACCACCAAATTCCTTCCGTATCTGAGGCATATAAATCTTCAAGAGCTATAAGGGGACTGGTACTCTAATGGAGTAGTTGCTGAAAGAAAGATGGAATGCAAATTGTATGGCTCACTGCTACTCTCCGGACATGAGCAGATACATTCCTTTCCATTAAAATCCTCATTAATTTCTGATTTGTTTGGGTACAACAGTGTCTTTTAGTCTGCAAACATCAGAAACATTGGCCTTTATATACAAAACAGGCGCGTCAGTAATTTTTCGCCCTATTTTTCATGGCATGGTGGCATTTGTTGTTCAAAGTACTTTCAAGTTATCTTACTATTTGAAAACATCAGAGCTGCCCTCAGTGCAAGAAATAAAGATAATGTTTGAGACCACAGTCATCCTGTTTGGAGATGGGATTTAAGAGATGAGGTCATCTCTTAGTTAAGGATTCCTTGATACATATTTGTTGTTTAAAAAAAAGGGGGGGAGGGGCTAGTGTATGTATTTTATCCCTTAAATTAAAATCATATAATCACAGAACAGCTTGGGTTGGAAAGGACCTTAAGATCATCCAATTCCAACCTCCTTGCATGGGCAGGGACGCCTCACAGTGGACTGTGTTGCCCAAGGCTCTGTCCAGCCTGCCTTTGAATGCTGCCAGGAATGGAGCATTTACCACTGGTTTGGGCAGCCTGTTCCAGTGCCTCACCACCCTCACAGTAAAGAACTTCTTCCTTGTATCTAACCTGAACTTCCCCTGTTTCAGTTTGAGCCTGTCACCCCTTGTCTTATCACTACAGTCCCTGATGAAGAGTCCCTCTCCAGCATCCTTGTAGTCCCTTTCAGACACTGGAAGCTGCTCTGAGGTCTCCATGCAGCTTCTCTTCTCCAGGCTGAACAGCCCTAATGTTCTCAGCCCTAATGTTCTCAGCCTCTCTTCATATGGGATCATCCTTATGGCCTCCTCTGGACTTGTTCCAACAGTTCCATGTCCATCTTATGTTGAGGACACCAGAACTGCACACAGTATCCAAGTGGGGCCTCAGCAGAGTAGAGGGGCAGGATCAACACCTTCAACCTGCTGGTCACTCTCCTTTCGATGCAGCCCAGGATACAGCTTTTTGACCACTGAAGCAGCTCATGATCAGTTTCTCATTGACCGGCACCTCCAAGTCCTTCTCTTCAGGCTGCTATGGATCACTTCTCCACCCAACTTGTGGCTGTGACTGCGATTGTTCACAGGTGCATTACGTGCTTTGTGTTTGGGGAGTATTGGAGGAATGAAACATGGTCAGTGCAGCCTAGGGCTGATCTAACACTGGCTTTTACTGCCTAAATGTTAGATTGGTGTTATCTTCTTTGACTGTCTGATTAATAGATGAGCCCAGTTTTAAACAGTCTGATCTTTATAGGCTAATCATCCAAATGGAGATCACATTTTCTTTTTAGAATAACCTTAGAATTGTAGAGTATTGTAATCGGAGGTTTATCTGCTTGGAATAGAAACAAAAGCCATCTGCTTCTTAGCTCTTCAGTAGCTGTCCATCATCTCATTGGCAATTTTGTTCGATACGCTCCCAGCTGATGTGTTTCATCTCACTGAATCCTCTGGAAAAGCACAAAATCAGTATGTTTTCTTGTCTCAGAAATAGCAACGAGAAGCACAACATAATAAAGCAAAATAAATAAGTTTCAGGCAATTAAGATGGAAAAACAAAACACCCAAAGGATCTAGTCAAATTAATATGGGAGCTTGAAAGAGCATAACAGTGCAATTCAGAGTTATATATGGGCTACAGTAAGATATTTGAAACCCAAGGTTCATTAGGTAGCAGAATTGGGGATTTTGTTACTGAAAATCCTGCAACATAATGAGGAAGATCTTTTCTACACATATGTCCTTTGAACAACTTTTTTGCTCTGCTTATTTTGCTGTCAGATCTGACTACTCAAAATGCCAGCATCTTGCCTAGTTTGTAATAACACTTTATTGTAAGAAATCATTTCTTCGCATTTTATTTCATCTGCTTGGTTGTCACTGGGTGTAGCGACCATTTCTGCAAGTAGCAGCATCAGTGTTCACTTAGATGCAGCTTCAGAGTGAGAACTGGCTTTAAAGGGTGATATTAGATTCACCCTCTCCCGCACAGAATGGTTTGGGTTGGAAAAGACCACTATTCCAGATGTGGCATGACAAGCACAGAGCAGAGTGGGATAATGACATCTTTATCCCTGCTGCTGATGCCCTTGTTGATGTAACCCAGCATCCTGTTGGCTTTCTTTGCTGCAGCTGCACACTGTTCACTTCTATGGAGATTCTTGTCCACCAGGACCCCCAGGTCCCTTTCCACAGAGCTGCTTCCAGCTGGGCAGATCCCAGCCCCTGCTGCACTCCTGGATTGTCAGCATCTTCCTGTTATTGAAGAGCCTGCTGATAGGATGAGCATTTGAAAGTCTTGATGCATTTCAGACTCTGATATGGCAACTTTCTATTTGAACAGCTGGCAAGAATGATACAGTCTTATATTCCGTGTTTTGAGAGCTGCTCCAGTGTTTTGGAACAAACAAAGGTGATGGATTCTCTCTTTTTTTTAAACCAAATCAGATGGAATGATGACTTTTTGGCTAACTTCAGTTGTAGCCTGAAATTAATTAGGGTTGGTTTATGCTTTTCCTTACAGGGGCTGAAGAGCTGATTTCTCTTGTAGCTGTTTCTGGCAGGTTGGTTCCACTTAATGTTACAAAGATCTATTGCACAAGAATGAAAAGGAAACAATCTTTAGTGGCATCTTTGTAAAAACAGATGCACAAACAGATACACAGTAAAATTAACACTTGAAATGGATGATGTGAGGCTTGAAATGTCCCTTAAATAAGAGTGTAGATGCAGTCGCATCCTGTATGGAAGGTGCTATTTTGTAGGTTGGCGTTTCTGTCCTTTTGCCTACATTTCCTCATTTTCATGCAGCTATTTTATGGTCTAATTGCTGCCAGCAAAAGTTACTTCTTTTGTCTAACAGCCATTCCTCCAAGTTATGCACCCTTCTCTACCACAAAAACCTCTTCATTTCATTGCCTATATTTTAAGCAGACTCAGTGTCTAATCTTTTTTTCCTTTACCACTTAATTTCCCATAATACTGCCTTAAAGTTTAGATCCAATTGTTTAAATCACTTGGCAATCTCCAGTATACATAAAGGTGATCAAAACTGCAGTGCTCAGTCTAATGCAGAGAAATACGTGGGATGGAGGCATCGTGAGTGTCCATATAGTGAGATACAAAGGCTGAATAGTGACAGTGATGATACGTGCATGCACTGCAGGGCTCCATGAGCACTTAGTTCTGGCAAAAGCATTCCCCAGCCTTTACAGAACCCCACAGTAACATTTCACAGCTGTCATTCTCTTTACAGTCACTACATTCCTGTCTCCATTGCTCTGGAATTCCCCTGAGCTGAAACACTCTGTTTTCCTGTTACACTGTCCATTGGGAAGCTCATCCACTGGGCAGGCAACCAAACTGGCAGAAATTTAGAGGTGGGCATCTTTCTGTGTGTTCTCTTCACCATTCAATACAATATCACCTGGCTTGCAAACTCAGCAAGTGCTTGAATATTGGGTCTGTTTCTTTGCCAGCGACCATGTAGTGAGCTGGGGGAGAGTCTGGGAGTAGAACCTGAAAATCTGCCCTGCATACTGCAGTAGAGCTGCTGTGTGGTCCCTCCTCACTATGCATCTATGTAAGGTACAAGTGAACCTACCTGGGGGCAGTTACCTGTATTTTAGTCAGTATTTTAGCAACACATTAGGCAAGCAACTTCTTCCTCTTAAAACCCTAATTCTTGTATAAAGTCTCAGCTCTAGTTAATGCTCATCTTTATTTTCAGATCTGAGAATGATTATCTGCTTTCTGTTCTTTTTATTTTTCACGTGCTTTATAGTTTGGGATCATTTCTGATCCATCAAGATACATTTTAATACCTTTAATAACCAACTGGAGAATAAATCAAATTGTATCAGTCGACATGACAACAAACACTGCTGGATCTGTTCTTCCTGCTTGAAGTTCATACCCTTCTTTTCCTTTTTAAGTAAAGATTCCCATGTGTTTTTCTAAAACACACTAACATGTTGATCCTTACTTTAAAATTTCATGGTTCTAAGCAGCTGCTTGAATTTTAGTGACATTAACAGCATCTTTCTCCTCCTCCCTATATCCCCCCTGCCCCATCATTTTTTTTTCCTTATTTCTACTTTTTGCCAAATAAAGCAGTTTGGGTTGTTGCCACAGTTGCTTTGCTTTGAACTTAATATTACTCAGGGTCGAGCATTGCAAAACACTCCTACAAATACCTCCTGCTGTTGATTTATTTTGATAAAATCGTGCAGCTTCTGGCAAACATGAGAGGGACTTTAACTGGAGCACAGGTTCACAGAAGAAGTGGTAGTGGTAGAAGTATCCATGGAAACAAACTTTACTGCAGATGTTCAGAGATTCTTCAGTCATCCCAACCAGAGTTAGAAAACTATACTGGCTGACCTGTTTTAGAAGACTCACAGCTAAACATTACAGCTTTATCTGTGTTCAGTGCTGATCTCTGAGCAAACTGTTGGCAGATCCAACAGGTTCCCTTTACAGGACAAATACTGCAGAATAATTGTGATAAAATAATGGATCCAATACCCTGATAATGTCTTTGTAGAAAAAAGACTGAACTTTTCCTGAAGCTTTTGCTGTCTCAAGTCACATCTTTAGCTCTGCTGCTTCCTATTTAGCTCCTTTTTGAAATGACCTGTGTTAAATCCTTTCATTAACCTTCATCATCACCCCCCTCCCTTGAATCTGAGCTAATCCCCAGCAAGGCCTGCAGCCAAACCCTGCCTGCCACAGTCAGTCAAGGAGTTCCACTTACTTCACAGCAGTGCAGTTAGGAGCATCGTAGTTGGGATTTAGATAGACAAATACATGGGAAGGAAGCAGGATTCAACTGCTCAACACACTCCTTAGAATCCAGCCTTCATGTAATTCTCACTGCATTTTTAAAAGAGGTATTTACAGTATATGATTGCTTTCCATGTACGTCTTTTCTTTCTAGTTTTATTCAGGCAGTTGGCACCTATGCCAGTCTGTAAAGCTTGAACAGCCTACCTGATGCCTCTCAATGCATCCTCTCCTGCAGTGAGCTTGCCAGCACACAGGGAATTCAAACTTGAGTCTGCATACCCAAGTCTGCTGCGTGTCTTGAGTCTGGCCTCTAGTACAGCATCTCGCTGGTTCATGCCTTTATTTTCAGGCAATTTATCATTCCTAGGAGGAGGTGATGTTTTAATTCTGATCAAAAACTAAACTCTCAGTCTAATTTTCAGTTATTGTCTTTGTCACTCTTCAAAATATACCTCACCTGGAGCTCAGAGACTTCTCAAGGTAGTAAAAGTTGGCAAAGGGAAACATGAGCTGACAGCAGAATTGCTGGCCCGGTGTTCACCTCTTCATCTTCTTCCCTGGTTCATTCCTCTGTTTCTGCAACTAAATTAACTAGTGGCTAGTTATGAAGCAAATTCTTATTTTGATGAGCATTATCCAGGCAACATATAATAACAGAGACAGGAGCAGAAAATAATAGATTCTATGTTAAGGAATGTCAGTGTAACTAAGAGGTCTCTAAAGGCTTCTCAGGCGATTCAGGGTTTTCCCCCCAGTTCCATCTTGCTTTCATCTCTCCTTAGTTCAGTTTTGTGCATAGGTCGATATGATATGCATTCGTTATACATCACTTGCCGTAAGCTGAGCAAAGGATTCACCAGTGAGACTCCAGCAGTGTCACCAGTGATTGCTTTTGCACCTCCTTAATTGCGGATGGGTTGAGTCCCAAGAGCCACGTTAGACTCCATTGCTCTCCAGCCCTGCATTCTTCCAGAGTGTAACAAGAGGTTCTTGCCAGTTATAGTTGTTCTCTATAAATGGGACAGTGGAAATGAATGGGATTTGTCTGACAACAGGTCAAAGCTCTTTTTAACTTCATTCTTTCTGTTTAACCTATTGGCTTGAGAATGCTGGAAATAAATCCTGTAGAGAGGTGTTCTCCTTTGTGTCTTAATCTATGGCAATTAGATCGCATTAACTAGGAAGGAATGAAGCTTTGTTGTTCACTGAATAAATCTTCGTCGTGTCATATTACAGAAACACTTTTGCCACCAATATAAGAACTGAATTCATTATTTAATCCTTTTCACAATGTTTAAAAACCAACAATTTAAAGTCTAGACCCTGTTAATATGAATGTAAGGGTTTTTTTTTCACTCAGAAAAGAGTTTTTTATAATGCAACCACAGGCTTTTTATGCCAAAACAAAACCGTTAGTTTTCCGTCAAAGAGGTCTGTCTCCCCCCTCAAAATTATTTTCATTTCATTTTGGAAGTAAAATCAGTTTGGAGATGATCGGTTGCAACTCTTCATTACTCTGTGACACTGTAATCCTGTAATTGTCTTCAGTAATGGTGTCCCTACAGACCCTGATCATTCAACTGGTAAAACAAATGTGCTCGTTTTGACGTTAGCCATGAAATATGTTCCTGGTACTGCAGTGAGATTAAAAACATGTCAACTGTGAGCAACCAGGGAGTGCTGCACCCTCCAAAGCACTTACAACTGAAAGCCAGGGGTATTCCCCCCAGGCATGGCCCTCACTGGTGTGTTATGAACTGCAATGCTGTGAGCTGTATGGATATATATTACAGCGTAGAGTGGACTGGCACTTGGTACAACCCAATACATTGGGGATGGGGAGTGATTGCAGAGCATTACAGATGCCTGATAAATGTAATGAGTAATTACACACATCCCATGGACTGATTTAGACAGCTATAGAAATTGTTCCTAGGTAATTCACAACAATTTGTTGGGCTTCCCATAATCTGGTGGAATTGTGAGCATGAATTTGCATTATAAAGGGTTGAGAAATCATGCTAAAGTCAGCATAATTATGATAGTAATTATTACAGTAATAGTATTTTTTTTAATTAATGGATCCCATTCTTTCAATTAGCTGGGCATGAGATGAGGGTTTCTGAGCAGCAAATAAGGAAGAAAAAGTGTTCTTTGGCTTAGTTTTCTCATAAGCAGCCCTGGAGAGGGTAGGGAATTAGGACAGAAGGGACAGGACAGTGATTGCTGTGGGTCATTTGTAACTGGTATTGTTGTTACTTACCTTAGCTTTTTAGTAGCAGTTGTATAATCGTCACCTAAGAGTAGCTGTCTTTAACCTGCATTTTGCTTAAAGTTTGCCATTGCTTTATCAGACAGAAAGATTTGCGTGCCTGAAAGCCGTGTTTGCTACTCTTAACAGGGCCTCACCCTCTGCCTGCAAGCATGCTTCTAACAGAGGAAAACTGATTAGAGAGATTTGTTCATGGGGAAAATCCATTCTGCTGCTTCGGGAAACAAGAATGAAAATGCATGTTTAATTTGTGTGGGCTAACACCTGAGGCCAAAACAAATCAGGTACCAGGCACTGACCTCAGAGAGTAGTGCTTGAAGTGACCTTGGAAATTGTAGCGTTATGGAAAATAATGCTCAAACCCTTTAGAAAGATAGAAAATGTTGAAGGTAGTAATCACTAAGATGAGCACAAAGAAGTGCCTGTAGATGGCTTTATAAAGCTTTGTGTGGTTTTTGGGCTCGCCTACTAGGGTTTTCATGGCTTTTCTAGTGTTGGTAGGAGATTAGAGCCATGCCCTGCAAGAGGTTTCTCATGGGCATGTGCTTAACACCAACCGCAAACACTGTCTTGCATAGTACCCACCTCTGGACTTCCTGCTTCATGAGCAACTGCTGCCTGCAAGTGCTTGTGCCAGCCTCATCATCTGCATGCTCCATGGTGAGCTTTCCTTATCGTATCTACTGACCTAGCTACTGCTTCAGGAGCACATTGACTCTTTTTAGATAATTCAGGAACCAGTAATTCATTTCATTGATCTTCACTTCTTATTTTTTATATTCATTCTAACAGAAAAAAAGCCACTTCTTACCGAGTTCTGTGGGAACTGTGGTGGCACATACACAGAATGGGCTTTCTGAAGAGCTATACTGTGCAGCAGGTAGGAGGATGCTGACTTGTGAATCATTTATCAGAGCGCTAATCAACCATGCAATAGTTTCCTATTGCAAGCTCAGCCTTTGTCATCCTGAAATATTGAAACTGGGGAGATTTAAATACTCTGCAAATACATGCCTGGTCATGGGGAAAAATGGAAAATGCCAAGCTCTGATTAATGATGTTGAAGGCATTTTGACAGTGTAGAGCCAAGTGTCTGGTGCTCTCACCCTGAACTTCATGTGTTTCAGTTGAGCTTCCTGGGAGCTGTTAGCAATATGCTGCCTTCGAGGGACTTGGTGGATAAGCACATTCACTTCCCTGCTGCTGCAGCTAGCATCCCATTTAAGTGGACTGCTTTTTACAAGCTGTTACTGGGAGGAGGTTGTGTTTTGGCACAGTTCAGTGGATTGGATTCTTTTCCCCTTCCTCCCCCCCCCCTTTTTTTTCCTTCTTTCTTCTATGTAGCCCCTGCAGGAGGCTATTTCACAGTCTGATTGCTGCAGTGGTGGTCAGGAGCATTCCCTCTTGGGAAAGCTTGTAGCTCTCATACTTCACCTTATGGAGCTGTTCTCCCTTTTCAGAGCTTACCTCAGTCACACTTAGAGCAGCAATCCCATCACTTTTTATTTTGGCTAATCAAGCCAAAGTCTCTCAGTTCCCTTCTGTTCCCCAGTTACCCTTCTAGTCCTTTTCAAACCGTTCTAGTTTCTGACTGTTACACAGCTCTGGTAGCTCTTGTTCAGCATTTTGAATGAGGTGGTGAAGCCTCTTTGTACAGCAGCTTGAATGCTGAATATAATGCTCATAGACTTAATTTTTCCATGTTTGTCACTGCTTGGCAGCTTGAAGTCAGTCTGAGATCACCTTGGTGGTTCTTCAACTGGTTTACCATTTGACAGGCTTCCATCAGAAACCTTTGCTACTTCCTCAGCCTGAGTTTGCATCTCATACAGCCGAGTTTTACCCCATTCTGGTTTCCTTCAGCATTCATAAGCTTGGGTTTGCATAAGGAAAATTGGCAGTTAACAAATAGTGCTAATAAAGGCATGTTGAGAGCAGCTATGAAAAGAGCACTCTTTTATAATTCAGGGTAACAAAAATAGATAAAGCAGATAAATCCAAGAGCAGATTTTTATATTTTATTTTGCAAAACATTTCCTGTGCTTATTTTGTGCTTATTTTTCTGCTGTAAAGCAAGGCAGGGGGACAGGACAGGGGCAAAACCCTCAAGCTCCTAGATTACAGTAACCACATACAAAACCCCACCTTTCCACATTGATTCAGGAATAACAACTTAGCTTCCACCCAGCAAATCAACTAAACTTTAAACACAGTAAAAGTCCCACCAGTTTCTCTAGCAGAGAAGTCAGTTACTTGGCATACAGTTATTTACTGCCTTGAATAAATTCTTTAGGACCAGCTATTTGCTCAAGAGGTATAAAACGAATTATTCTAGGTAGGACTGCATAAGGTGTGTAGCAAAAGAAGGGAAGGGTTGTTGGAATGCGGGGGTTTTGGATTTGGGGTTATTCTGGGGGGTTCTTCAGTTGTTTGGGGTGGTGTTTTTTTGGGATGGGAGCTGCCTTGCTCACTGCAAACCCCAGATGTTTTCTCACACTTCAGCACTCTGGCTAAAAATTGATATTAGACTTTAATCTTCTCCATAGTTAAATCCCATTGGTGTTATGTTAATACCTCAGTGATACCGAGTCCTGTAACTCTGTTTAATCAAGTAATACTTTGGGATTTGTCTCTGTCCTGGGTTCAGCAGTAGCAGTCATTTTTCTCCTTCTTAGTAGCTGCTGCAGTGCTGTGTTTTCAACTTTAGCCTGAGAACAGTACCAGTGTTTTCAGTTGTTGCTAAGTAATGTTTACTTAGAATCATGGAATCATGGAAGCATCAAGGATTTGATCAAGGATTTTTCAGTCTCATGCTCTGCCAGTGAGGAGGGGCATGGGAAGCCGGAAGGAAGCGGAGCCAGGACACTTGACCCAAACTGGCCAAAGGGGTATTCCATCCCACATCATGTCATGACCAGGATAGAAATTGGGGAGAGTTACCCAGAAGGCCCAGATCACTGATCAGGTTGGGTTGGGTATCAGCGGGGGTGCTGAGCAATAGCATTATTTCCCCTTGTTATTTCGCTTATCATTATTATTATAGGTGGTAGCAGGAGTGGTTTGTGTTACACCTCAGTTACTGCACTGTTTGTATCTCAACCCGTGGAGGTTACATTCTTTTGATTCTCCTCCCCATCCTGTGGGGAGGAAGAAGGGGCAGAGTGGGCGGCTGCGTGGTTCTGAGTTACCGGCTGTGCTTAAGCCACAACAGTCTCACAAGCTTGGAGTTTCTTCATGTTTGGGGTTTGGCTTTGTCCCTTTTCCACCCGCTTTACCTGAGCTCCCCATGGAATTCCCTCTGAGGCAGAGGAAATCCAAAAACTTCCTGCAGGTTGAAATCCAGCCTGTGGTAGTTTCTGCTACAACTTAGGCAAGGCCCCCAAAGCAAAATACCCAAACTGGGATGCTGCTGAGAAGACATGAGATGCTTTTACTGTTGCTTATATCAGGAAAATGGCATGTCAGGGTTTTAATAAAGATCACTTTTTTTTAGAATAAATAATCTCCAAACTTGATTTCTTGTCAGACATACACAGGAGTGAGCAGAGGATGGGCAGAAGAAAATCCTGGTGTGTCTATAAGCTACTTAAGCAATAACCAGATTGTGATATATCTGCTGAGACCTTGATTCTTCTTGCACGTCAGCCAAGTAATATTGGAAAAAGTAATTCTGCCAAGAAAAAGTAGATGGATGTAATAGGGGAGCTGAACTTTGTACTCTCCACTTCATCCAGCAGTTGAGGTTCTGCTTACATAAATTAGCTTTAGATAAAGTAGTGGTAAACCATAGACTCGTGATTTGACTTCTGCACCGCCTAGATGTTGTAGGTGATAACTTCACATTTAATTTCCAGATGTGCTGTACAGCCAACTGAGTGCAAAAGGAATAACAAGAACTTTGCACTTGAGCAAAATCCTTTTGGACTATCTGATTTAATAATAGAGAAGAGAAAATAAAATTTCCTCCTAGGTTTTGGGTTGGTATAAATAGACATAACTTTGGTTTCTATAGGCTGTTCATGTTTAATGTAGCTGACACTTTGTCTCAGTTCTTTCTCTTATGAACTTTTTCTGTCACAGGTACTTTTCGTATTGAAAGTGTGGCTCTATTTACAGAGGAAGAAAAAAAAGGGGGGGGGGGAGTGTTTTCATTGTGCAGGGCAGGGAAACAAAACCAGCCAGCAAATCCCTTCTCTTCCAAAACTTCATCACTCACATTAGAGGTAATTGTTTTGTAAAGAAAAATGGTACTTGTTGAAGAGCTTCCACATTTAAAATTCATTCTTAACTCTTTCTGGGGGAGGATCGGGAAATACTATTATAAATAGCCCCTAAACTTCCTCCTGGCTTCATCCCTAAAGTCTCCCGCAGGCTAGGTATGATGCAGTGTGGCTTTTCCTCCTCAATAATGTATTGTGCAGTTCTCAACCTCTCCATTTCTCAGCCCTTCTCCAGTCCCAGGCGTTCACTGGCACCTGACTCCTGAGGAACAGCAGAATTGGAAATCACGGACCTGGGGCTGGTGATAGAAGTTCAGAGCTAAGGAGGAGCCTCTGTCCAGTGGAGATGAGCTCCCCACAGCACCAATAAAATGACAAGTTGTTGTGCGTGATGACTGGAGTCCCTCTGAGGAAGGAAGGTCTCATAGATAATGGCACTGTAAAGACTTCCTACTTAGCTGGTTACAGACCATAATTATGTGGATCACGAAGTATAATTCAAGACCTGCTTTTGCCGTAAGTGGTTGTTCATTTTGGATGGCTTTAGATCAGGTTCTCCATGAGCACTCATCTTGCAATGGGACTTTTTGGGTGAGAAGTCCTCTTTCTCTGGATAAGAAAGTTCTCTTTGCATCCATGGGTGCACATTAAGTCCAAGCTGTAGCTTTTTTAAACAACACCAAAAATAGGAGCCAGATCCTCAACTGAGGTTGGAAAAAGTTATTACAGAGGCAGACTTTTGGGGAGCAGATATGTTATGGCCAAAAATGCTTCTTGACATGTGAAAAGCCTGTTTTCAAGATGTCTGCATAACACGTTTCTGTGTTATGACAGATTAATATCTTAGTGCTAAGAGTAACTCTTAAAACATAATTCATCTTCATTAATACAGCAAATTTGTCTTGCATCCCACTTCCATAATGTTCAAGCACATAAATGGTGCCCTTGATAGTCTGTAATGACTGCTGCTGTTTCCTGGCAGAGGCTGAAGTGTTGCATTAACATGAAGAAATGAATCTTTTCTAATTATTTATTTCTCTTTACCACATTCAACGTAGGCAGGAATTAACATGCGGCAGGGTATGGTCTAGATGACCAGTTAATAACCAGATAAATGTGTTCTGGTAATTACTCCCCATGCAGCAATGCAACTATTAGATTAACTTTCAGGAGTGAATTTTATGGATCTTTGAGTAATTTAAGATTAAATAAATTGGCTGAACATTACCTGAAGTGTTTTTGTAAAACCTCCAGACCATTTTGTCTCCCATCTGCCCGAACATGGAACCACGTAAGTCAAAGCTGCCTGTGAGTAATCTGGAATTCCCAGCCAGTACTTTTTGCTGCTGAACTGCATACCAAACCAGGCTGAATGTTCAGATAGCCCCACTTGCCTTTCTGAAGACAGTAGGTTTGTATTAGATTCCCATGCATATCTACCCAGACAGATACTTCTGAAAATCATTCAAGGCTATTGAATTAATACCAGAATCAAACAACCTTTAAATTAATAGCAAGTAATTGGATGCATTGCAGACACTAATGAAATCCTTAAACAAAGCTGCACCCACCTGCCTGCTGCTGTCTGTCACCCAGAGGCCTCTTTCCATATGCGTGTGGCTGCCTTGCTGACAGCACTGGCTCCGAGACCAACATGTGGAATGAGGCATCCTCACTGTTCCAGACATCCCTTGCATTTCTCATGGCCTTTTCTTCCTGAGAACCACCTTTCCCCATGCAGACCTGTTAGCTAGCTGTACAATTTTTGCTCGCATGTCATCAGTTTAGAAATGAGAAGGTTGATGCATTTTAAGATGCACTCTGAGGAATAATACAATAATAGCAAAAGCAATTGTGATTGTGCATTCTCAAAGCTCTTCACAGTCACGATCACCAAAGTCAGCTCGGTGGCTTAGGAAGTACATAACCGTTTTCCAACTAATCAAATCAATAAGAAGGAGGAATGAATACTTAATTATACCCTTGCAGAGAGAACAAGTTCCCAAACTGCTGTCGTGACAGACTGTGTAACTGCAGTAGAGAGAGATCTAGAAACCCTATTTAATAGGGTCCTTAATTCATGTGGTTCAGCCATGTGTTTACATTTCTAAGTAACCCCTCTTCAGCTCTGTTTTCACACAGCTTTCCCAGGGACATTAACTTTTGCATTTGCGGGAATTTAATCTGGGGAGTTGCAAGAAGCAGAGCACCAGAGCTCTGCCTGTGAGCAGGTGTTGGTGCCCACATTCCAGCAGGAACTTTAGTTAAGCATTGGCGGAGATGAGTTTTTCATAGCAAGTGATCCAACTGTCCAAAGGTGTTTAATCTCAATTATATAAATTCATCTCTGTCCTATGAAGTACACTTGGAGAGGCAAATCCAAGTTGCTGCTGCAGTAAGCTTTTTAAATGGCATTAAAATGGAAAACTTGGTGTGTTTGAGTGCTGGTTAAGAAATGATTCTCCTAAATATCAAATCCAATTTCAATATTTTCAGTCAAAATGGAGACACACATGGGAAATTCCAGATGAATGGATTTAACCCAAATGCCATGATGCAGGGATGTCACAAAAACTGGGCTTCATAAAGGAGCTTGGGTTTAAATTAGTTCAGACTTGTCTGCTTCTCCCTTGTGTGCCAGAAACCATTTCTGAAAGAGAACAGCAGTTTTACAGACCTGGCAAAGGTCACTCAGTGTAGGAATGTGTCTGTGCTGCACCAGACTTGATACCAGACCTTCAGAGCCTGCAAAATATCCTTGCAAAGGAGTTTTCTTGGTTTGTTTTTCAGACATCCAAACCTTTTTAATATGCAGTATCCCGGCTCTTGAAAATATCAAAGGACACTCTGGCTTGCCAGAATGTAACAAGCTGCTTTCAGAGCTACCAGCTCTCACCTTTATGGGGATTTGATGGGATTAAAAACCATGCTGCAAAAACCCTTTGATCAAAGAAGCATTTGAGCATTTTACTGTCTTGTATCTCTAAGTTGCTGTGTCCAGTTCATCCAGGTCTGGCACCACAGTGCTGACATTGTTCTGCCATTCCACTGTACATGCAGCGTGCTGATCTGAAGCCAGAAGAACACGTTCCCCATAAACCAGCGACTCTCCTGACAGAAAGAAAGAAAAGGAAATTAAACAACTGCAGAGTGGGTTTTTTTCTGTCAAAACTTTGCAGAGGTTACTTGTTATACGTGAGGGTATGAGGGAAAGATTACTATAATGAATGTCATGTGCCTTTGATTTACCTGCTTGGGTTTAGTCTTTCACTATTGAATTACACCAAGAAAAGTCCGTTCAGAACAACAGGCAGGAAATGAAGCAGTGACTAGTGATAAAAGAGGCTTTTGGGGAAAATATATCAAGGGCCCTTCAGGAAGCAGCGATGTTCTTATTTAAGACATGTTTGGCTGCCTGCTCCCAGTGAGGTCAACAGCCTTGCTCTTGTTTGGTTCAGTGTTTATTTCCCAACCTCTCCAAGGCTGGAGCCCAGAGCTGTGCTACCTGTCCTACGTGTGCTCAGCGAGAAGCTCGAGTGCAGCCAGGTTTGACAGATGGGTGATGCCATTTAGGCAAACCCTCATTAGAAAACCTTGTGGCCCTAATCCTTCAGTGGTTTGCAGAGTGGGGTTAGGTGATGGCTTAGGCTGTCATTTTGCAAAGAGCTGTTTTGAAGTGTTATACTCACTTGAAGTGAGTATAACAGGCAAAGATGCAAAATGCTAATATTCCCTGGGTGGGCTTTATGTTCAGTTTGCTGATGGCATGGAAATGAGTACAGGACGAGTAACTGCATGAGAAACCTTCAGAGTTGGCAGAGAAGTTGTGACAGTTGGTAATGCTTTGGTTGCCTTCAGTTCATGCTGCAGCTGAAGTGCAGCATGAATGGGCACCTTTCAGAATGTTAAGATCCTCAGTGGATGGCTTTAAGGGGCTGCTCTGTCTATTAAATCAGACCTTTATCTGCAGTGTTTCAAGTCTAGAATCTCTTTACAGCACAAAGGTGACAGCAGCATATGTGAAAGCAGAATTTGGCTCTATGTTTTAGGAGAAACCTTGTCACATTCCTTATTTGCAGTCAGCCCCACAATGTGCTGCTTGGTGTCTGAGCAGTGAACCACAAAGGACTTAGAGGTGATCCTCCTAGCTGAGAGCCAGTTCTGCCTTTTGGGACATACTTCGGGCAAGGATGTGACTTGTCAGTGCAGGCCACTGAAATCAAAGGGAGAAGAGTAGCACCCACCAGCTACAGATACTTCCCACAGGGCTAAACTGATGTCAGTGTTCTGTATGTTGCAGTGATAACTGCTGCTGCAGCACCTGATAATTCTCTCCCAAAAGTAAATTGGGTTTCTCTTTGCACTGCAAAACTAAATCTGAAGGAGAAGGGATGATGTCTAGGAATGTCCTTCTGCTAGAGGAGGAAGTGCCAGTTATATTAGCAGTTCTGAAATCTGCGAATCAGACAGTTGATCGATGGCCTGTGTGAGCACTGCCTGGGTTTCCCCTTCTCCAGCCAAAGATGCACTGACTTCTCTGTGGCTTTCTTAAACCAAAGCAACCACAACAGCGTGGATGTTTGCATGCAAAGTTAATCTTCTGGAGTGGATCAGAGGAGCTACAAAAGGGCAAAGCAGCATATATCAAAGAGAAATGGAACAGTAAAAGTTTATTTGGTTGGAACATCTGACTAGCAGATGGTAAGGAATAAATTGGAGAATGTGAAAACCATGTGGATGTCAGGGGAGTAGTTACCAGCAGGTGAAGTGTGGGACATGAGTAATACAAACCATAATCCAGTCCCTGAAATAGTAGCAGTCGTGACGCTATCATAAACACAATGGTAGTTATGGTTAGATGATCTCTGCCAGAGTGTGGCCACAGGAGCCATCAGGACATCGCAGAGCTCCAGCAGCTCTCAGGGTTCTAGGGGTGGAAGGGTAGCAGCAGGAAGTAATTGAGACTTTTCTTATGGATACTTGTAATACCTATTTATTTAGAATCAGGGAAGCAGTAGAGAAGGCTTGAGAGAAAGATCCAAACACACACTTGCTATAGCTTTTTCAACCAGTCATCAAGCTAGAACTGCACTGAGCTGCAGAAATGGCAGGGATACTGCACTGATGAGATCATCCACACCAGCCTGGAGCATCCTGCTCCAAAGTGGTACTGCCCTTTCAAAGAGGTTTTCAAAAGTAACTGGGAGCTTAGAGGGTCATAGATGAGAGAACATGTTAGTTCTTCCGTTCCAGTTAGCTCAGTGTTTTGGTGTCTTGCTCAATAGCTCAGCTGCCCTGTTTTGACTTAATTCAAATCTGATGGAAATGCAGCACTTTAAATGTACTTAAACCGGAGGAATTTATTGTTTTGATTCTTGGAGACACTAAGTAGCATTCGGGCTTAGAACAGCAGTTATAGTGACAGCTTCTTGGCAAATATTTCTTTCCTAATTTGATAAAGAACTTTTCATGCCTTATCATTGCCTCTTGGTTTTATCCCAAAGATGGTGGAACACAGGGAAACTTGCTGATTTTAGGTCTTACTTCTTTAATAAGCTTCACAGGAATGAGAACAGGGAGGGTGCCTGTAATGTTTAGCTTGCGAACGGGACATACATCAGCCTTGGAAGCTGTGCTTTTAATTATTGGTCACAAACTGTACTTTCAAGACTGTTAAGAATTAGAGGAAAATTCCACACGCACAAAGCTGACGGCTCTGCTTGCAGAGAGGGGAGGTTGTATAACTGGACCGAGATAACAAAATGTGGTGTTGAAATCAGGTTTGCATGTCTGGGGAATTACATTTCCTGTTAAAAGCTGTAAAGAGACATCCCTCAATTACAGATGGACCTATGGCAGAGGACTTGTTCTCACCTTCTGCAGCCTCCTCAGGAGATCTTAGTGTCTGTTTCACAGAGTGGGTAACTTGCAGTGTGGAACTGTTCATGGCACCTGTGTGTAGGAGGTCAGTAATGCGGGCTACTGAAATCACTTCAAGCCATGCCTTGAAGCTTCAGGGGCTGCTGGAGTTGCCAGAGCCATTCCACATTGGGACATCTTAGGAGTTAACTGGGGGATCTGTGCAGTGCTTCATTTCTATTAGGATAAGATTAATCAGACTGTAATTGATGACTTGGCCATCTGTGTAGTATCACTGTAGCAGGTAGGAGTATTAGGCTCAAATGTGCAGCTCACAAGAGGAGGGTTGCAACTCTTACATCGCTAACCAAACATCACTTTAATTCATAGGCTGGTTTTGTGATGGTTTTTGTTGATTTCTTTTCATCTTCCCCCACAAATCATAGAATCTTAGAATCATAGAATAGTTAGGGTTGGAAAGGACCTTAAGATCATCAAGTTCCAACCCCCTGCCATGAGCAGAGAGCACCTCACACTAAACCATCTCACCCAAGGCTTTGTTCAACTTGGTCTTCAACACTGCCAGGGAGGGAGCATTCACAACCTCCCTGGGCAACCCATTCCAGTGCCTCACCAACCTTAACAGGAAAGAACTTCCTCCTTATATCCAATCTAAACTTCCCCTGTTTAAGTTTGAACCCATTATCCCTTGTCCTGTCACTACAGTCCCTAATGAAGGGTCCCTCCCCAGCATCCCTATAGCCCCCCTTCAGATGCTGGAAGGCTGCTCTGAGGTCTCCACACAGCTTCTCTTCTCCAGGCTGAACAGAAGGAAATGAACAAATGAAATAATGTAACGTAATTATTACATTATTACAAATGTAATAATACTTCCAGTTTTCAAATGCCTTTGGAGAGCAGTGGATACACTTGTGGTAACTTGAGCGTAGGCTCGGCATGTGCAGACATGCAGTGTTGACGGTTGCACCATATTCAAAGCTTTCTTCATCATCTTCTGCTCTTCACATGCCACCTGGTGTGACTTGCTGAGCTTCCAGCCACCAGCACCAAGGCTGACAGCTCACACAGGTGTTTGGCAGGCATCAGTGTGCAAGAAGAGGGGTAACAGGTCACTTCAGTGAGCAAATACAGGAACTTTCAGGGTCTTTCCACAAAGAAAAAGAGAGCAAGTTTTAGACTCAAAAAGAAGTGTGTGGTGTGCTGTTGTAAGGCAGTGCTCCTCAGAATGTGTCAGTAAGTCCTGGAAGGGATGGGGCTAAAATGGAACAGGTGGAAAACTGTAGATAATTGTAATAAGAAAAGAAGTAAGAGGGGTTAAAGGAAAAAAACTTTGAAGCATGCCTATTAGAAGGTATAGCCTTAGTTTGCACTGGTTTTCATGAGACATAATCACATACTTGAAGCTTTTATAGAGTTCATTCTTTGAAGTACTACTTCATATCAAGGTTTAAGTAAACCAATCCCACTCATACTGCTAGATTTATTTCTTACCAGTGTTGCAGCATATTACTGTCCCATCCATCCTTAGGCTTTTTTCTTACATCTGTGATGTTTTGCAAGGATTTCACTGAAGTCAATTAAATTAATCTGGATTTACACCCACACTGAGAGATTGAGGAACAAGAGCTGCTGCATCTCATTTTTAAGTGTTGTCTCATTTCCAAACACAGTCCTTGCCTATAAAGACAGGGAGAAGGGTGTAGGACCAGGTGGGTGCTGAGGTCGTGTCCAGCCTGAACTCTTCAGTGGATCCATGTTTTGTCCTCAGTGGATGGACTTGCCATCATGGCATTGCTGTTTGAAAAAGTCAGAGTGCATTCCTCAAAGGATTGGGTGGGAAAGGAAGCACATCCCAGCTCAGCCAGCATCACTAGTCCAATCACAGAATGGCTTGTGTTGCGAAGGACGTAAGAGCATCCAGTTCCAACCCCTGCCATGGGCAGGGACACCTCATACTAAATAGACCATGTTGCCCAAGGCTCTGTCCAGCCTGGCCTTAAACCCTGCCAGAGATGGGGCATTCACCACTTCTTTGGACAACCTGTGCCCAGTGCCTCACCACCCTCACAGTAAAGCACCTCTTGCTTATATCTAACCTGAGCTTCCCTGTTTCAGTTTAAACCAATCACTTCTTGTCCTGTTGCTCCATTCCCTGATGAAGAGTCCCTCTTCAGCATCCCTGTAGGCTCCCTTCAGACACTGGAAGCTGCTCCTGAAGTCTCCACACAGCTTCTCTCCTCCAGCCTGAACAGCCCCAATTTTCTCAGCTTGTCTTCTTAAAAAAGGTACCTTGTATTTTTCTTAGTCATCTATAGGGGAAATCGTGAGAGGACACCCAAAGCAGCTTTACTTGCTACCACCCAAGAGGGTATTAGTAGGCCTCCAAGTATAGATATGGGTTCTAGTTAGATACGGAGCAATAATATGTGCTCAAGACAAGTGTTGTTGCTTGGGAGAGGGGATGAGTCACCTTTATAGTTCAGGGATCTCAGGAGGTCATATAAGAGCAGAGAATCTTTGAGGTGATGTTAAGGAGTCCATGTCTGACACAGTGCAGGAAAAGTGATAACACAGGAGAGCTGAAAATAGTTTCTTAGTGATAAATGTGGAACAGACATCTCGTTAATTATGCATCTTTTGAAGCTTGGTTTGCAAATTGACTTAATAGTATATAATCGTGATTTATTTAAAGACAGATTAGCATTTGACTTTGCATTTTCAGTTGGGTAAGTCGTGTGCAGTTCTGGTGTATTGTTATCATGGAGCTCGTATTTGGCTCTTCATGGGGTTTAGGTCACTAATGGGAAAATGTTGGTCAGCTTTGTTTTCTTCTCTTTCATAAGACTTAACCTAAACCATGGTGTTAAGTAACCAGGCTTCCATGCTGGTGAGAATGATTTACTAGTTACCTCTTTCAGGTACAGCCAGTCTGTTGCTGAGTTTCTCATTTGTGCCCCCAGGGTCTGTATTATTGATCACAGGTATTTCCCCATGTTGCTCCAGTTAATGCATGTTTGTGGCACAAGTAACTGACTGACCTCAGCACTTGGGTACAAGACAAATTGTGTGTGTGTAAAATTAACATTTTGAAATGTGTCTTTTAAACAGAAAAGAAATCCTCAAGGTTTTGCAAGCCTTAAACACATCCTGAACTGTCTGCTTCCACTGTGATCTGCATTCACATATTCCTCTGCTTGCTTTCAAAGTCTCTGCTTGTTACAGCTATCAAAACTTGTTAATCAAGCAGTCTCAAAAGACAAGGGCCTTTCAGGCTGCCTGGGGAAACTCAAGATACTGGCACTTCTAGCTTTTGCATCTTTCCAGTTCATGTATTCTTAGAAGATAAATTATTGTGGTAGATACATAGAACATCAGGATAGGACAGTATATCTCTTTTTTATGTGTGTGTGTGTATATATATATCATTTCAAAACTGCATTTAATCCTGTGGATAACTCCTTATCATTGTTGCACTGAGGTGCATTTGTCTGTGCTGCTCTTGTACACTATAGACACGTATGGAAGTCAAACCGTAGCCTAGAAAAGGTCCCCTGTGGTCAGTGTTTCTCTGTAAACAGCAGCTATAAGGCTGTAGGGTTATCTTGGCTGTATCCAGCATTAGTTATAGTTCCTTTTACATCTTTATAAACCCAGAGTGACTTGTGAATTACTGGCATAGCTGCTGCCAGCCTTTTGGTTTACTCATTGTGAACTCCCATGCAGATTTATTCTTGCAAAACCCTACAGGCTGCAGCAAGCTCATTGCACACTGGGCTCTCCTGATGGAAATGCTCTGTCAAAGCCATACTCAGTAAGCATGGAGAGTAATCTGAGAAACATATCCCATTCTCATCTTGCTGGTTTTATTGTGTCTTGTGTCAGATCTGAGCAATGGTGCTGGGTCTCCTCATTTTTCCTCAAAACACTATAAAGAGTGAAAATAACTTTAAAGCTTGGTTGACTTTTCAGTGAGTGCTACAGGCCGTGCAAATCCAGAGTACCTCCTTTTAAGCAGAACATGGTACATAGGTAAGCATAAGAGAAAATTGACTTTTCAAATCAATGCTTCACTGCTGTAAATTGTTTGCAAGTGGCAAACCACTGTTATAATGTTCTGTTGTTCAGGTTTATTCACTAAAGATAGACCAAGAACCATCTAGAAGGGGCATGTCACTCAGTAGTTCAGTCAAGAATTTCAACAGCCCAGCTTGGTTCCCTGAATCCAGAGGTTACTTGATAGGTTTCCTACACAAACCACGTAAATATAATTGTTCAGAATTGCCTGACTGATACCAGTACATGTTACAACCATGCAAAATGCAGTTTTTTCTGAATCTGTTCCAATATTCACTTAGTGGCTTGCCATGCCTGACAATAGAGCTCCTCTGTCAGAACCCTTGTAAGAAATGAGCACAAAAAGGAGATGCGAGCTTCACTGGGGCCATTTAGTAACCAAAATGAACTGGTTGAGCAGGAAAAGCACATTCGGGGTGTTTTTCTGCTTTATTGTTTGCATGCTGCTACTGTTCCAATTCCACAAAGCGCCTGGGATTCTGTATCGTTTATTATATATGACTCATTGCTCTGTTGACACTAAGCTATTTGACACGCAAAGACTATGATTTATACTTCCCTGGAGAAACATATGTACAGATGAAGGTTACAGGGGGAGGTAAGTGGCCCTCAGATTGTATTACTTTTAAAAAGTGAGAGAAAGCCTCTTCTCCCTTAAAAGGTTGCCTAGGATAGCAATAATGCCAGTTATAGAAGTCTTCAGAGCATGTCACTCTGCACTTTGCTTATAGACATCCAAATGAAGGTAGCAGAGGAACTTTTCACAAGCTATTACCTTCCCATAAACAAAATGGTAGTGAAACAACCCATATTTGAAAGTGCTTTATTTATAGCATTTTACCGTAAAGCATCATTCCTGCTTCCCTTCAGTTTGGCGTAGCAAGCAGTTAGAATCACAGAATACTTAGGGTTAGAAAGGCCCAGTTCCAACCCCCTGCCATGGGCAGGGACACCTTACACTAAACCATGTCACCCAAGGCTCTGTCCAGCCTGGCCTTAAACACTGCCAGGGATGGAGCATTCACAACCTCCCTGGGCAACCCATTCCAGTGCCTCACCACTGTTACAGTAAACAACTTCTTCCTTATATCCAATCTAAACTTCCCCTGTTCAAGTGTTAACCCATTATTCCTTGTCTTGTCACTCCAGTCCCTAATGACGAGTCCACCCTCAGCATCCTTATGGGCTCCCTTCAGATGCTGGAAGCTGCTCTGAGGTCTCCACGTAGCTTCTCTTCTCCAGGCTGAACAGCCCCAACTTCCTCAGCCTGTCTTCATACAGGAGGTGCTCCAGTCCCCTGATCATCCCCGTGGCCTCCTCTGGACTTGTTCCAACAGTTGCATGTCCTTTTTATGTTGAGGACACCAGAACTGCACACAATGCTCCAGATGAGGTCTCACAAGAGCAGAGTAGAGGGGCAGGATCACCTCCTTCACCCTGCTGGTCACGCTCCTTTGGATGCAGCCCAAGATGCGGTTGCTTTCTGGGCTGCAAGCGCATACTGAAGCCGGCTCATGTTCATTTGCTCATCAACCAACACCCCCAAGTCCTTCTCCTTGGGCTGTTCTGAATCACTTCTCTGCCCAACCTGTAGCTGTGCCTGGGATTGCTCCGACCCAGGTTTAGGACCTTGCACTTGGCATGGTTAAACTTCATAAGGTTGGCATCAGGAATATTAAGCAGAGGATGTGACCGAACTGTAGTGTTCTTCCTTTTTTCCTTCCGTTTTTCAAGTATTACTGCGGTGTCAGTGGCTTTCAGATCCTTTGGTCGCTACATTTTAAGAAGGGTCTGGTATCCATTATCTCCATAGCAGTATTATATGGAAAGTGCCCCAAATACATTTGCAAATAAACACCTCGGCAGCAAACTCTCCCCAAGCTTTACTTGAACATCTTTTAGACTCAAAAATGGGAAAGGCAGGGGAGAAAATGCTGGGGATAACACACAGAGGATTGTACCCAGGTAACTACTTCTGAGAGCTGTTGCAAGGCAAAGAACAATCTTATCTCCCCACCACCCTCAGAAGGCAAGCAGCATTTCTGTCCTTCATTTCATTACAGGGAGCACAGAAGGAGCCACAGAGCTGGGCTGTGTGCAAGTTATACAGGGGCCATCCTTTTCCTTTAAAGAAAGGCAGTCAGCTGTGCATGATTAATTCTCCCCTCCAGTGTGTCACTTAGAGCCGCTGAGAGCATTTTCCCCAGTCACACTGTACCGACTTTCTGTGTAAGTATTTAAACTTCATGGAGCCTGAGTAGCCCACAGAACTCCAATAGCCTAAAAGCAGTTGTTCAGTATGAAGTCTTTGCTTTTGCTGTTTCTAATACCTTGTATTCATGTACATCAATAGTTCATCTCAAAGAAACGGCAAGATGATGCTATTCCAGCTCTAGAAGAGCTCTGCTCAGAGACAGTACCGCTTACCTCCAGGTGTTTCAGGATTTAAGAACTGCTATAATTGTTTGGGCCAGAGTTTGCTGAAAATCTGTCAAAATGAGATAAATTTAATGAGTATGGAGGGATGGCTGCAGTGCAGCCTCTATAAGTCCGTCGTGCTGGCCTCAAATGATTATAAATAGCCTATTGAATAACTTAAGTGTTAGCTTCTCTCTTTTGTGTTGTCATTCTCTATCTGGCAACAAAGATCCTGTATTTTGAATTCTAAAGCTATTGTTCTGTAGTCATCAATATTTATGGAGAAATGCGGTAGAGGAGGAAGGGAAAGGCTTACTGTTCATTCCTGTGGTTGCAAGGTAAGGTTCCATCCATATGTGATACTGAATACAAGGTCTGACCCTGCATCCCTCAGAGTCAATACCAACACTTTCACCAGTTCTGGAGGCACATGATTCAATCTGTAATGTTCCCTCTGAAAGCACAGTACCTAGTTCTGCAAGCAAACCGTTTGGAGCAGTCACCAGCCTTGCAGGGAGAGCTGTTGCACTGCTTTAAGGGATTACATGTAAACAGATTACTGGATTGCAGGAATAGGGAGAAAAACATCCACGGGCATTCCTAAACATTAGCTACCCATGTGGTAGCAGCAGCATCTTCCCTGGCTGATGCAGCATCTTCCCCAGCTGCTGAGACTTCCTAGGACATGGACAACACAACCACTCTGCCCCAGGTGCCATGTCCTCCTGGTGTTCTCTTTCAGAAGAAGCCCCTATTTGGTGTCTCTCTCCTCTTTGAATTCTTGGATAGGAAGCACCACTGCCTCAGTTTGAACCTTCAGACTTCTGTTCCAAATCCTAGTATTTCACCTACTTGAGATTTTGGTCAGGCAGATCTTCCTGATGGGAGCAGTGCCATGGGATATGTATCTTAACACTAGCAGAGGTTTAATGTCAAGTGTTTCCTCAGTAAAATGGAAACTCAGGAGTTTTATAATCTGTACTTTGTTCTGTTCAGTTGCTACCTTTAGGACAGCTTAAATCATCTCTCCGTGCCTTAGTTTCCCCTTTCAGCCTATCTCCGTTGCTGCTACAAAAAGGAAGCTCTGGGAAGTGTGGGTGCCTTTGAGTTGTCAGTGTGGGATGTGAAATGCAGAGACAGCGGTATAAGAGAGCTAATAACCTACATGTGATGGAGGATCTTTCATTTCCCATGCTCTGAGGAAAACCCTTTTTAGAGGCTGGGAAAGGGAGAAGGTTAAATGCACCTAATTACATTTGAGTCTAGTGGATGTACTTCAGAATGGGCCTCTCGTGTTAGCCTGGAAAAGTTGAAAAGGAGCCCATGGTTATTGTAAAATTCATTATCATTCTTCTGAAGTCACACTCATAAAAGAACAGCAAAGCAAACCCAGGCAATGAAATTACTCACAGATGAGGCAAACTACACCACATGTCAGCTGCACCTTGAGCCAGTGGGGTGCTGTCTGTGCTTTTCTCTCTGTGGTGTATTTGCTGATGCATTGCAGGACACCTTGTGCTTCCCACAGCAGAGACCCGGGAACCTTAGATGGGTGACTTGACACAACAGAAGCAACACTGTGCTGCCGTTTTCCTTTCAGCATCATTCCCTATGTCGCAGGTACATGCTCAGGCCCTCGCAGAGCTTGCACTTGCAGGGTAGATGTTTGAGGTCATCTTGTTCATAATTGATCACCTGATTTCGCATCTGCTGAGTACAGGAGGTGCAGGAGGTGATGGGAAAGCAATGTATGGCTGTTCTCAGCAGGGCACTGGCTCAGCTCTCCTCAAATGCATCCTCCCCCTGCGTTCAGTGCGGCACATACTCACGCATATTCCCTGACAGCATCGAGCCCGTGTCTGCTGAGTGCTTCAGTATGCTCCAGGTCATTTACACTCCCTAGAAAACAGGCAGTAAACCTTGCTGAGAGCCCCCTGAGCAGTTCTCTTGGCAGCAAGCAGACGTGGCTCCTGTAGGCACAGGGCAGATGGAAATTTCCCTTGGGACATCCCTGGAAAAGGGGAGATTCGAAACCAGGCCTGGCAGACAGTGTTGTGTGATTTTGTGTGTGTGATGGCTGTAGGCTGGAGGTAACACTGTCCTCAAGCATAATACTCTTAACAAGAACAAATTACATGAACCGACAGGGAGAAAAAGTTAATTACAGTGATTTTTGCCTCTGAGAGAGGAAACAATTTCTGCCCTAAATCCCCAGAAATAGGGTGATTTGTCATTTTAAAAGCTCAGTTTCTGTTCACTACTTACGTGACACCATCCCAACCATTACGCAGGCTGTTAAATGAAATGTGACATCTCAGGAGCTGTGTCATTAAAAGGTACAGAAAAACACTGCAATCCAGCCTGTACTACAGCAGTGTAGCTGCTTTAGCAATGGCAGGGATATTTTCCTATTTTCTTCTTTATCTTCTTTGCCCATATGGATAATAAACATAAAGAAAGCAAACTGCTGCCTTCTAATGCAAATGTATGGCTTCTAGAAACAACCAGAACAGTTCAGCACTACTATGGAGTACTAATAAAATACTTGTTAGTGGGGTTTGCTATTTCTGTACGTTATGTTGGAGTTGGGGTTTCCCTGCTCACAAAGAACTGATTGCACCACAGCTCAGCAGCTAAATTTGTATTTTATAGTCTGGATCAGCAAATCTTTTCAAGTTCATTGATTAAAGCTCAGCAAAAGTTATTCTGGGATGGCAAGGGAGGCAGTTCCGACCTCTCCCTGACTTTGCAGAGAAAGCGTAAAGAAACCCAAAGCTTTTGCATGACACAGCACTTGCTTTTGTAACTAACAGCACATGAGGATGGTGTTTGGCTGCCCAGGTAGGGCTGGGATAGTGGGCAGGGAGGACGCTGGGTCTGTTTGAGTACTGGGAGGCTATTTCTGGAGCACAGGCAGATGTGCCTCGCTGTGGTCTGCAGAAACAAGAGGCTCCAGGCACTGCACAGCGGGGGGTAACACGTCAGCCAGTGCTGAAAGGAGGCTCTCTGGCACTTGCAGCATATACTGTCCAGGTATCTCCTTCTCTTACCCTTCTTGTCCTCCCTCTCCTCTCCAGGGCAATTGCTTATGACTTGGCACACATCTCAACAGTGAGCCAGCAGCCTCTCATGCCAGGCTGCAGCTTCCAAGGGGGTTGGCAGATACTTGATGCCCATTTCCTCCGTTGCCCTTGCTACACCTCTGGGCAAAGGGAGCAGCAGCTCCCATATTCCCGAACAGTCATTGAGACCAACCTTCCCATAACTAAATACCAGAAGGAGAGACGGGGAGGGAAGTCTGCGTAGGCACCTAAGGAGATCTTCCTTTTGCTATTCCTCTTTTTGAAACCCCTGGTTAAAGAAATGAGGTAAAATAAAGTGACTTACTAAATCAGGCTCTGTTAGACTTCGTGGACAGTGTGGTTGCTTTGGTAAAAGAGAAATTGGAAAGCTCTTGCAGAAAGGCAGAACCTGTCTGAAATTCACAGGCGTCAAAAGCTGGTGCCGGTGGCCACAGAAGTGAGATTCAATGTCCCAAATTCAGCAGAAGTTGAGAATAATGATTCAAATAGGAGTTAGTGAAAATACTGATGCTAATTTTGTCTATAAGCTGGAGGAGTGGACAGAGACAAGAGGATGGAAGATTTTATGAAGACTGGAGATTCCTTTGTAGAGTGAAGCTGCTCTGTTCATCTCGTGCTGTGAGCAGAGACTCTAGACAACACCTATGGCAGAAGCTGTCTTTGTGATGTTCTCAGCCCAACTAGGATTTATAGTTGCTCTTGAAGTATTTGTCTTCCGGCTTCAACTGAGAGAAAATGCTTGCTGTGATTTAGGAGATCAACACAATTCATTCAGTTCACATAGGGGAGAAAGAAAAATCATGAAACATCACCTGCGATTAAATCAATGTGGTGACATTATGTTCTGCTCACAGACATTCCGCAATCAGGAGAAAAAGCTAACATCTTCAAATAGGTTCTTTGCTGTACAAGCAGCTTGGGGTTTTTCTTTCACCATGAGGTAAATCAGCGTGCTAAAAGTGAAACTACACATCAAAGCCTGAAAGTATCATTAAAGAAAACCCACACATGACACACATACACACGCACGCAGCCCCACCAGAAATACCCCCAAAAGTAATGGTAAATGTACTCTTACTGGTGTCCTTGTAGAACCCCCACTTTTAAATGATGGTAGGTGGTGGTACAGGCAGGTTTATATCATGAGCATTCTCTGTGTATGGTTGTTTGTCCTCATCTTCCTCAAAGAATGGTTATTTATCCTCATCTGTTAGCTCGTAAGAGTCCCCTTCCTTCCAGGTTGGTCCAGGAGCACAATTCACAGCTCCCTGGGATCAACCAGGAACTTGCTTTTCACTGTATTAGTGCCAGGAATGTTGTTTTCTGGAGAGGAGAGAAAGAAAAAGAAAAGGTGGAAGCATTTAATAAGATCAGTTCCCCTTGAAGGTATTTTAAGTTCTTCTTCCTGTAGTTAATGAGCAAGTAGACAGGAATCTAGAGATGAAGCTAGTTACCCAGTGCTGTTGAAAGCTGCATAAAAATGACTGTTTAACCCTGAAAGTAATTATATTGCATATAATTAACAGAAAATTCTCAACAATTTGTAGTAATGTTCACAGAAAAATTATTTTCCTTATTTGCTTATTTGACTTTAGTCAGATTTTACATGGCTGAAGCAGAATCGCATCTAATGAAATAACAACTTCAGGTCAGCGATTTCAACCTCACAGGTTCCCTCATCATCACCGGTGTATGGAACATGTGCACAGCCTTTGTGTAACACAGTATTTGTGATGAATGGGAACAAGAAAATTCACTGTGTGGATGCTTTTGAGTTGGAAAGAAATGCCAAGCTTCCATCCAAAACTGCCATTTATATCCATTGTTAAATATAGGGCCTCAAATCATGATACAGTTTAAGTCAATACGTAGAATTGGTAACTGGCTTCCAGTGTTTAACCTGTGGGAGAAGATCTTGCCTTCTCAGGTGTTTGCTATGCTGTTTTTAAACTTGGTAAGTGTATATTTTGTATCACTAATTTTGGAGGTTTAGAGCTATTTCTTATCATTTCCATCATGTCAGCTATGGAACTTGCTTGTGACAGAGTTCATCTGAAGGATGTTTGTATCTTATACCAGCTTGATCATGGATTTGGGTTACTCAACCGCCTCAACACGGAGCTTCTGGGTAAAATGCCCCTTTTACTGTGTGAGATGCTTCTATTGCAGTGGATTATCTGGCAAGACTCTATTTACTCAGCCCCAGTTCTTTCCATTAACAGTCCTGCCATCTACAAACCAGCTCACAGGAGATTGATTTGTGAGATGAGCTGTCGTGCACCGATAGACCTCTCTGATAAACCCTGATACTTGCTGTGTGATTCTGGAGAAGAGATGCAATGATCCATCAGAACCTGTCCCTCCCTGACCACTGAAGAACTGTTTCCCAGAAGATGGAGCTCTTTCCCCAAGACTGGTGATGATGGAGACCTTGTAAGTTCAGTATCATATAAAATGAGGGGATTTATATGGGTGTCAGTGAATTATTATTCTTAGCTGAAAGAAGAGAAAATGACATGTTGACCATAGATCTTTTATTATAAAAGAGAAGTTTAGGGTTTTTTCCTCAGTAAATGATACTTCTTAACTACAGCAATTTTACATGAAAGGAAATTCAGTTATTGAAGACTCCAGATGCCAAATCTTCTTTTTATTCTTTTGAAGCAACACATGACGCCTTGGCAGACTCAGGTATATAAAGCTTTGCAATTTTCTTTTGAGCTTATCACGTGATTAGAAAGATGGTGACTTGCCTTATTGCCAGCAGGCACTCCCTGCTTGCTGGAAGCAAATCCAGTAACTCCTCTGTGGGGTAGAGGGAGGGGTTTATTTCAGGCATGCTTTGGTTTCCACCTGGGAATGGTAAGAGTGAGAGGGATTTTAAATTTCCACATTGAAAACAAAGTGAAAAAGTAAGGAGCATAAAGACTGAAAGAAAAACATGGATTTTGATTCTTGCTGAAGTAAGGATGGTTTGTGGGAACTCACAACTCATGCAGAATGTGTTCCTTGGGTTTGGACTGGAGCAGCAGAGCCCTTCTGGTATCAGGTGCTGAAGGAAATAATAAGTACATGAACCTTTAAATAACTTATAATATGCTTGTGTGTCTTTAATGTCTGATCTTAATACCTTAAAAGCAATGTTAAGCCTCTCCCTCCTTCCCTTCCCTGCTCACCCCTAAATCTGGGGTAAGGCTCTTGACTCTTTTAAGCCTGGGCACATTGAGGAGCCCCTGTGGGAACTGGACAAAGCTGTTGTCAATAATGACACCAAGTGTCAGTGTATCAGCTTCCACTGTGGATGTTATGAAGGTTTTACTTCTGGTTGTGTTGCTGTAGATCAGTTACATTTTTTACTGCTCGCATGTGTGTTTCCTAAAGTGCAAAAAAGATTATGAAGAGAAGTTTTATGAGCACCGACGTGGTTGTCATGACTACCTGAGCCACTTTGCTGGTACTGTACAAGTCTTTCACTTTATCTTTCTAGCTTTTACACAAACAACATTTCTTTTTGCATGAGAGTTTGAAGAAACAGGGCTCAATAAATGTGAATAAGCCTGAATACGTATGTGTGTAGTATCCAGGTGAAGCTAATGCTTCCACCCAATCAGCATCTGTGCATTACGTGCCTTGGACTGTGTGAGAGGTAGGTCAAAGCTGTTCTCTGCTTATGGCTGAACTGACAAGATTCGAAGTCCTGGCAACCTGTACTACAAATGATCAAGTGAAGTAGGCTGCTCTGGCTTACTGTTAGGTGCAGGTATCCTTCATGAGGCTGTCAGCATTATAGACTTTGAATTTACTATCTCTTCAGCATCTGATTTTCTCACTGGATACAAAGCAGGTGGATCTGCCACTCTCTTTGCCCAGCTAGAATAAAAGAAGATGAAGGGACCAAGAGATGCTGTAAGTTTCCATGCACATCATTAAAATCAAAGATAAATTGTGAGCTGGTATCAACACATGAGTATTCCGTATTCTCTGAGGTCCAGACCTAAATAATCATTTCCATGTCTTTGACTTCAGTGTCAGGGTGACCCATAAGGACTATTAACTTGTCCGGAAGAGAGTTTTAGCTGCATTTGTTGTTGGAGAGGTTGCAAGTTTCTGAGGAGTAAAGAACCCTTCATCCTGACAAAACTAATACTCCGGTTATGGCAGGCTTCTGAGGTTGGGACAGTTGAGACACAAGAATGCTCTTTGTGAGGCACTTAGAAAAGCCTCCAGAGTAATTTTTTGTTTGCATTTTTTCCCCCTTTAAGGGAAGGTTTTGATAATGACAACTCATGGATCATGTGCAAGGCAACAACCAGAAGTAGGAGTACTGTGAGTCTAAATGTTAGCATATTCCCGATGTTTTATCTCAAGCAAGATGATGAACATAAGCCCTATAGGTAATCAAAATGAGAATAAGGAAACGTACAAAGTGTGTTTGAGGAAGAGATGTAACGTGCTCTGGGCACAGGGTCTCCAAAACAGTGAGAATCAGTTTAAGGTAAAGTTTAGTTGCTAGGAGATTGTAACCACGAAATAGAAATGCTGATTAGTTGACATACTTGAGAGATGATGAAAAAAGAGATCTCGGGGGCTGTGCTAGGTCAAAACCATAAAACACCAGTTCTTTTGGAAAAGCTGAATACAACAATATGCATCCAAACAGCAGTAAATCCAACCTAAGTGTACACGGTCACAGGCTCTGATTTAAAGTTTGATTGCAAGAAGAGAGCTGGAGTTAATAATTCAGATGACCCAGCAGTTAAATCATTTGAGGAGGAGGAGGAAGGTAGGAGAGGTTAAACCTATGCAGCTCTGTCATTTTCTTAGCAGTGAATCAGCTCAAACCTGTTGGAGAGTTGGGAGCTCAGGAGTTTGTAACCTGTGTGTACACAGCTTTGAGCTTTCCTTAAGGACCCAGGAACTTCTGAAGAGGATTGTTACAGTATAAAAAGCATTTGAAGTTCCAGATGGGCATCAAAGAGAAAAGCTTAGAAGGAAATCTGAAAGATTTCAGAAAAATCCAAAAGAAATCCAACTAACACGAGTAAGGACAGCATTTCAGAAGAGACAGGTCTGGTCATCAGGTGCTTTTAATGGCAACAGGAAAATAATAACTTGCCGAAAGGAAGCTGTCTGTTAAAAACCTCCTCTTTCCTGTTCCTCTGGAAGGGCTATCACAGTCCAAGTAAATACAATGCAGTTGCCCACCATGATGAGGTAGGTTTGCATTCCTCGTTGTCATTTTGCTCCTGACAAAGCTGGCAAATACCCGAGTAAGAGAAATGCCTCTGTAGCTGGTGGGGATAGGAAGGATGTTTCAGATAAAACCATTCACAAAGAAAGTTTCAAGTAAAATCATTTTTATGTGTTCATCTGCTTTTAAATCAGGTGAGAATGTGGAGTTGTGAAGGCTTTTGCAACTCTTACAGAACTGTAGACTGCTCAATAATGATGTTATAATAAAATCAATAATTTAGGCGAAGCATACTTAAAAATTGCAAGATGTAATTTAATTAAATTGCCAGTGGGGAAATGGCAAAGAAAAGAGTTGTGCTTGGTTAACCTAATTTTTGTTTCTTAGCACAAGGTTTATAATGACTTTAAGTAAGCAAGTTGTTTATTTTCATTAGCAGTAATTGACGAGTAAACATAATAGTAACAGATTTCCTTTTGGAAAACCCTACTGGTAAATCTCTGTAGTTAAGAGCTCTGTCCAAAAATGCCACGTGGAGTGATCTCAAACGTATCATCCCTGAGAATAGCCACCTTTAACATATGCATCTGTTACTAATTACAAACTCCAGGTCTATGTGGGTTGGTTCTTAACACTGTAGGCTGCAGAGATCCAAGTGTTATCTCTGAAGTGCACTCCCCAAGCTGTGCTTAGACAGCTTTATAACACCCCAGCAACTGGAGAAGGATTATGGATATAACTTGTGCTCTAAATTTGAAAGAAAAAGAGTATAGATCATCCTCCTTGCAAATATCTTTTACCTGTGCCTTGTGAGTCAGCAAGTGCCTGGAGGAAATATTTCTGCTCATAATACTCTGAATACAGGTACTAAGTGCTTAGATACACAAGTATGTCCAGAGCAGAGATATACAGTCAGCAGCTCTAGTGTCCTTTTTTTAATAAAGGAAATAATAATCCACTCTTTCTTTACATACAGTTTGAGAGTTGGCAGCCAGCATAGTTCAGCAGCAAAGGCAGATGCTTAGCATACCCCAAATTACTTGTTAGAGCTTAAATCCTCATCCGTGCTTAGACACAGTGTGAGCAGCAGCCAGCCTCCTGTCACCTGCCTCCACAGATGTATTGTACAGACACACTCAGAAGTAACACCCCTTAAATCCTGATTCAGAGCAGGCAGTGGTATCAGGGAAATCAATTTTTATTGGTATTTCTCATCTAATCTGTTTTGGGGGGGGATATTTATTGTGACTTTGGTTGCTCTGCAAGCAATGTAAAATTGGATCTGGATCTCTGTTTTCTACATCTGGGATAGCTGGAAATTGGAGTGTGTTAATCAAGAATCCAGTGGCTGCATGCAGGGCTTTTCCTCCTCAGACTGCTGGTGGCTTTGTGTACAGTGTTGTCATTCCATCACACCTGGCATGCACAGAAGGACTGTCAGGCAAGCAGTGTCTTGGCTTTTGGGTCTCTCTGACTCTCCTAATTTTGCTCCCCAGTGTTTGTCAGTAATGTGTGTGATGGTTGCTCTTGCTCTTCTGTTGATTCCACGTTAAAAATGAGCTGTCAGGCTTGCCTTCCTTGAAGAATATGTGTTAGAGGCTGGATACTACTAGGAACAGTTTGTCACTGGGTATTTGCTCATGTAAAAGACTGCTGCTAACTACCTCTTATTCAACTCCTGTAAATGCTAAATGAAGGTGCCATTTCACCTCCCTTGGAAGATCATACCATGTCCTCAGAGACCCAGAGGAATTTCTGAGATTGCTTTTAGAACTGGGAAAATCCATCCTGTTACAGACTCAGTAAAGAATGGCCAATTCTCTGCAGATCACAGAATCCCAGACTGGTTTGGGTAGGAAAGGACCTTAAAGCTCATCCATTTCCTACCCCTGCCACGGGCAGGGACACCTTTCACTAGAGCAGCTTGCTCCAAGCCCCTGTGTCCAACCTGGCCTTGAGCACTGCCAGGGATGGGGCAGCCACAGCTTCTCTGGGCACCCTGTGCCAGCGCCTCAGCACCTTCACAGGGAAGAACTTCTTCATTCTATCTAGCATAAATCTCCAGTGTTTAGGTTTGAACCCATTCCCCATTGTCCTGTTGCTACAGTCCCTGATGAAGAGTCCTCATGAGCAAACTAATTGGGTCTGGAACTGCTCAAAGCTGACGAATACTTGTCAAAGTCACCAAGCAGTGTTAGAAAACCATTTATAAGAATTAGAGGAATTTCTCACAAGCAGGTATAACAGTGCGTTTTAGAGAACATGCTCCGAGGAGCTCACTCCTAAGTAGGAGCTTAGCAGAAAGGCAGATCAAGGGGGCATGTAGAAATCACCCAGGAATCACAATGGACCGTTTCCTTCACTCTCAGTTCAGTTGGGTTTTGCCATGAGGAGACTACAGGAAAATAAATGTAATTATCACCTAAGAAAGGACGATGCCAATTGATCAGTCCATTGTGTTGCAGCAGTGTCTTCATTGCCCTGATACATGACAAAAATCATTTGGAATGAGAGTTTTCAGGGCATTACTGGTCATTTGCACGGTCACCAGATTAGTGATGTTTATGGAGCAGCCTCAACCTGCAACAAATAAGTGCATTTTCTCAGGATAAAGAAGCAAGCTGAGGATTACAAGGCCCCATGCTCTTTATCCCCAGACAGTTCTCATTTCAGCCTCTTCTTAAAGGCTCTGAATAAATAGCATATTGATTTCCCTTAAAACTGAAGAATGTGTTCACTGTTAAAGTATTTATACTGCTTTAAAAGGAGTAGGGATTATTTGGCTTCTAAGCCTTCCTGTATCAATATGAGAAGTTATCTATTCTGCCTAATTTGTCCATGATCTGAAAGATTTCAGGCAGGAATTACATAGGTATTTATACTTATTTAACCTGTTCCTACAGGGATTACTTCTCAGCTGCTAGCTGGAAGTGAAAACATGTTTGGAATCTACCTGTACATATCACTGCGTGCCAATACATATATGTAGATGTGGAGGAAGACTCTTTAACTTGGGGTCAGTTTAGGGGTTTGCTTAAGCTCTTTATCCTGCCTTACCTGCACTTTGAGCTGATTCTCTGCTAGTGATTCCTCTGAGATGAAAAGATACATCTGTGTGTGAAGGCATATCGTATATAGTCTCTCTATAGATCGCATTGTTACGTAGTATGTGGGTTTTTAATGCTAAACTCCCAACCTGTCCATATCATCTCGGTGCATTTAGACAGCTGGCACATAAACTCTCTTTTAAGTGCTCTGTTTCAGCAGAGTCATGAATGATATTCTCAGGAGCTGACCTGCAGCAAAATCTATCCTGGGAGAACAAACCAGATACGGATCATCTGCTGGGGATTAATGGATCAAAAATACCTGCTTTACTGGAAGAGGTAATTGAAGCACTTGCCACTTAGACTTTGCTTGACTTCTGAGTCATCTTTTTCTTAAAGCCATATTGCTGGTGGTCTGCCCCAAATCATGATTTGCCTAATCCAGAACAAAGTAGGATGTGGGGGAAAATGTAAGCATTGGAAGGCATCATTAAAAGGATTTATCCTGTGAGATACTTGGTCCTAAAATAGAGATGAGCATAATACATGCTAATACCTTGCTAGTGCTAGCATTTTGATTTTCAAAAGTTCTCTATACTTGAAACATTGCTGCCACATCTAGAGCTCAGTCCTTGCTTGTAAGCTGCTTAAATATTAAATGGTTATTGATTCCTTATCCTGGGGAACTCGAAAGTTTAAGCCAACTGAAAGCTCTGTATAAAAATCTCAGTCCTTGACAAAACTGAAAGTGATGGGGTTTGAAGAACAGCTTGAGGGGGAAGAGGAGGGGGAATGGACATTACTGCAACCAAGATATTGCTCAATTCTGAGCAAAACAGCCTGAAAATCACAGCCTGAAATGGTCTGTAGCTAGTTTGGGACCAAATGCTGGTCTCGCTTGCTGCAGCAGTAGAGGGGTTTGCTTTTAGAGGGTATTCATGCTAACAGAACTTGCTCTACAGAGCAGTAAACTTCTGGAGTTAGAAATAAGGTAGTTCCTAACTCAGTGAGTGGAGATACAGGATGTCACCTTCTCCTGTGGTTCAGGTTGTCTTTGTCAGTGACTCTTGTACCAGCTCCAGAGGGTTTCTAGGAAAGGTTATTCAGTATTAGATGCTTAGCTCTTGGAGATCTTCAGAGGAGGAACCAGGGACGTATGTTTTTCTGCAAATACAGAGTATTATTCCATCCAGCCAAAGCCCTTTGATCTGAAATGTGTATAACCTGCCAAGTGTATCTCAAAAGTCAACTGATATGTCACTTGTCTGTATGTGCAGTGGGTCAGAGTCCAACTCAGAGACCGTCTTTAGAGGGCTTTTCTTCTGTATTTTTCTCTCTGTAACATGTTTATTCCATAGCAGTAGATCAAAGTCCAACGTTTTAAGTTGTATCTGTGCAATAAACTCTGTTTTCTACATGACTTCAGTAGGGTCTGGGCTTGATCACTCTCTCCAGGCTGTATTTTTCCTTTATTTTAAAATAGTCAAACATTTTAAAAGGAGCAAGCTTCTGATTAAAAATTGATTTGCTTTAGTAAACAGCTCTTGCTGGGTGGTTACCTTGAGCCAATTCGTAGTAATATTCTTACACATGCAGGATGTGTTCTCGCTGTTTGGAGGTTGCTGTTACATCTCTTTAGCCACTTATATAATAAAGCTTGGTGAATGAGTATTGATTCCCTTACTTGGAATAACAGGAATGCAACCTAGTCGCCTCTCTGAATCACCAAGACATTCCTTGTGAGGATGGAATGTAAAATTGTATGGAGAAAACAGGAATTCTGTGGTGTCAAGGGTACCATAAGTGGCAGGCACCTGGCCAGGCCTTGCTCCCACCTGGTGAATGAGAAATAGGTTTAACATCATGGTTGCTAGATACAACAAGTAGTTGTTTCCCTCCATGTGCCTTTAACATCATGGTTGCTAGATACAACAAGTAGTTGTTTCCCTCCATGTGCCTAGTTTCTTGATTTATATTTCACTGTTACATTGACAACAAGGATTAATATTTCACAAGTGTCACTCAGAAGTTCAACTCTCATAGCATTCCCCTCCCTGTTTTGTTAAGCATGTCTACTCACACTCAGTCTTTTGGAAAGGGCTTATTTTTCTCTACGCAGCTCAGCAGGTCAGGAAATTAACCACTTGCACTCCTGTTATTCCAAGTAAGGGAATCAATACTCATTCACCAAGCTTTATTTTGTAAGTGGCTAAAGAGATGTAACATCAGCCTCCAAAGAGGGAGAACACATCCTGACTGTGTAAGAACACTAATACAAGCTGGCTCAAGGTAACCAAATGCGGTTATGTTTGAAGAGGAAGAAAGACAGAAGATTGTTCAGATTTTCTGAGCAATTCTTTTCTTTTCCTACCTGCATATCAGTTCCCTGCCTCGCTCTTAAATAGGCTAAACCCTCCTTTCTTTCAGCAGATAAACCCCAAAGCAGAACAAGATGTTATGCTGGACAGTTTACAGAAGCTACACTGTGCATAGTGAAAAGTCCTTTTGCAAAAGAGCACACTAGAGTGGGATCTTTCATTAAGGAATGCTGGCCAGCTTTTCCTGTCAACCTACTTTGTCCTCAGGATTTGGCTAGCTACAGGAAACTATTCTTGGGTCTACTTCTCCTGGAAAAGGTCACACAAATACTCAAAACATGTTATGCACAGCTTTTGCAGTGCATTTAAGACCTGATCAAACTGTACCAAGGAAATGAACTACTTTAAAAATAGATTAAATTAGTTTTGGAAATGTTTTATCTTAAAGTACTGCTGCTTACGCACACAGCTGAATTTTGAGAGAGATTTCTTCTTCTTTGCTAAGTGCACTTCTTTCATTCTTCATTACCTCACTAATGCAGAAGTGCAGCTTCAGTGTAGGTCCAATCTAATATCACCTGCAGTCTCCAGCATTTCTAAACCAGGTGTCCCTCCAACCAGCCTGTGAAGCTGTGTGACCCACCAGCTCTGGTTTCCACAAAATTAGGCTTCATGTGGTGCAGTAAAATAATGAGGGAACCACAGAGCTCACAGCTCAGTGTCTTTAACAGATTTACTAAATCTTGTCCAAAAACCCCTCTGTCAAACAACCCTTCTAGTTGCTGTTTGTGTGCAGTGGGCAGAGACAGAAAAATCAGAATTAATGTACAAGAAATTTGTGACTAAGCAATTCCATAGCCGTCATTCAGCAGTACTAACGATGTATTTCAGAGCTTTTATTCAGCAAGTCCTTGCATATCTTGAAATGTCATGCAGAAATGTGTGAAAGCATTAACCTGATGCTAATACAATGTTTCTTTTCTCATCCATGGTTATATCTAATCCAACATCTGTTTCAGTGTGGCGTTCCCCACCTGCTAGAGATGAGCCATGAATATCTGGTGCTTTTATTCCAGAGTGCGTTCAAAACACAAGTCAAACCCAATTTATTCAGTATTATTGTGGTGTTGATTTTGTGATACCAACAAACTCCACAGCAATTTACAATAAATGCAATGGCATGTGAACAAATCCTTATTCGAAAATAGAGGAGAAAATTGCAAACTAAGACCATGGTCAGGATAGGTCTTGCTGACATAGGAAATATGTATCTAAAAATAAATGTAGACAGTCTGGGGTATGAGACCTCACCTGGAGCATTGTGTGCAGTTCTGGCGTCCTCAGCATAAAAAGGACATGGAACTGTTGGAACAAGTCCAGAGGAGGCCATGAGGATGATCAGGGGCTGGAACACCTCCTGTATGGAGACAGGCTGAGAAAGTTGGGGCTGTTCAGCCTGGAGAAGAGAAGGCTGCGTGGAGACCTCAGAGCAGCTTCCAGTGTCTGAAGGGGGCTATAGGGATGCTGGGAAGGGACTCTTCATTAGGGACTGTAGTGATAGGACAAGGGGTAACGGGTTCAAACTTAAACAGGGGAAGTTTAGATTGGATATAAGGAGGAAATTCTTTCCTGTTAAGGTGGTGAGGCACTGGAATGGGTTGCCCAGGGAGGTTGTGAATGCTCCATCCCTGGCGGTGTTCAAGGCCAGGTTGGATGAAGCCTTGGGTGAGATGGTTTAGTGTGAGGTGTCCCTGCCCATGGCAGGGGGATTGGAACTGGATGATCTTAAGGTCCTTTCCAGCCCTAACTGTTCTGTGATTCTATGTTACCAAAGAGTGGATTAAGAGATATCTTAACGTCGCTATGGGAGCACCTTCCCAAGAGGGAGGTAACTCCTACTATAGTAATCCTGTGCCTAACAAGCAAGGGCCTACAAAGAAGCTGAAGTCAGAAGAGTTTTTCCCATGGTGAAACTGTATATTGTGTTGCAAGAAGATAGCTAATCGATGGCTGGAAATGTTTATCATGGGAATTCCTTGGCTGTTACTTGAGATGGAGGTGCAGGCATTGGAAGTTTGAGGGTTTTAATTTAACCATGCATATTTGAAGTAAATGTAAGAATTCTGCAGTCTCCCTCATCTGAAGTGCCAGTGTTGGTATTTATGTCACACATGCAGCTAGGCATAGAATAACTTCTTGTTTCTGTTTTCTTTCTTCATTATGACTATGACATGAAAGAAATTAGTTTTGGTCTTGAGAAGTCTGGTAAAATGTATTGCACCACCATACAGGAGCAGTGAAGTCTTTTGGGGCATCTTTATTGAGTGTGAGTTAGTGCTAGGAGGTCTCAGAGGTTTAAAAAAGTAAAGAACATCAGTTTGAAAACCCTAAGTCTTGAAAAGCCCTCTTCTCTGCCATTTTTTACTTCAACTTTCATTCCATTTTTGTTCCTATCTCACTTTTTCATTCATATTTGTTTAATACTCCTTCAAAGTTAATATGTTCATAGAATGGTTTGGGTTGGAAAGGACCTTAAGATCATCCAGTTCCAACCTCCTGCCACTGACAAGGGCACCTCACACTAAACCATGTCACCCAAGGCTCTGTCCAACCTGGCCTTGAGCACTGTCAGGGATGGAGCATTCACCACTTCTCTGTGCACCCTGTGGCAGAGCCTCAGCACCCTCATGGTAAAGAACTTCTTCCTTACATCCAAACTGAACTTCTGTTTAAGTCTGAACCCATTGCCCCTTGTCCTGTCACTACAGTCCCTGATGAAGAGTCCCCCTCCAGGATCCATGTAGCCCCCTTCAGACACTGGAAGCTGCTCTGAGGTCTCCAGGCAGCTTCTCTTCTCCAGGCTGAGCAGCCCCAACTTTCTGATATCGTAGGATGAGTAGTTCCTCATTTAATTGCTGCATTGCAAAATAATAACCACCAAGAGGAGCAGTGGTACTCTTGAACCAGGGAGAATCAGAAGAGATTCCCATGACAACAGGGAATTGATGGCTATGAAGGTTGGTTTCTTAAATTGAAGGCCAGTTTGACAGGCCATGGTTCTTCTGGTGATTTGGATGAGTAAAAAAATAAGAAATATTCCTCTGAAAATAAGAACCAGGTTTTTCTGCTGTTTTTAACCTGAACTTTATGGTTCTCTGAGAGCCATTTGCATACAGACATACCTGTTTGCCTTTTTTCCCTTCTGGAATTAAGTACTTTCAAACAGGAAAGTTATTTTCCTGCTGAATATTTTCCTCCATTTTAAAGAGGTTTTTCTTCCCCCCCCAACGTAACAAACTTGTTCAGTTCTGAATATTAACATCTACTAACATCATTGCTAAATGAAATTAAAGCCATTGAACTGGCTTCAGATAGAACTGTACCGAGATCAATACATCCACACTTCTTCAGGAAGGGCTTTGAGGAGCTCATGTTTAGGCAGCATTGAAGACACTGGCAAATCACCTGGAGAGCTGGCTGCTACCATTTTATGGTATAAACATGTTAAATATTGCAGGGCATGTTGTTTTAAAATAAGGTTTCCAACTCTGTAAAGTGATGTTTTTACTATTAGTAGAGAGCAACAGTGCCTGAATTTCATCACCTTTGACATTATTAATAAACCACAGTGTGTATCATAAAGAGCAAAATCACCTTTTTATCTTTCACTTTTGTACAGTTGCTAATACTTACATGCATTAGAAGTTATCAGAAGTCTCTGTGGACTTAATTACTGGGAAGGGAATTTTGCATATTAAGCTGAATAGTTTTTAATATGAAAATACTGCTTGAAACTCTTGTGCTACAGCATGAAAAGCTCTCTAGTCTCTCATTTTGCTCCTTAATGGAGGATCAAACACTGTTTACTTGTTCCAGGAACAAATGCAAGCAATGGCAGCAAAAATGTCCTTTACATAATTCTGATTATTGAAAAAAAAACCCACCAACATTATTTAATTCCTAATATTTAAAATCTATCCACTGAATCCATAATTGAGTGCTAGGAGGAATCTAGCTGTTGTTTATGGGAGCAGCTCTTCAGCTGGCATGAATAGGTGTAGTTTTATTGTCCAACTAAATTACCTCAGCTGTAAGTGGTTCCAGAAGTGGTGTTTAAAATACCAGAGTACCCAGAAAACTATCAACCATGCCCAGAAAATGCTACAGCTTTGAGCACATTTATTCTCTAATAGGAAAATTACCACAAAATCTTGGCCCTGCTGAATCCAGGAGTCAGACCTCTTGCGTGCTCACCAGTGTTAGATTGGCACTTTAGCATCCCATTTAAATAGCAGAGTTCAGCAGCAACAGGTTTCTTGCAGTGCTCTGAGAGCCCCTGAGTGGGTTTAGTGCATCCATGGGGCTTGGTGGTGGGGATGTCCCTGCTCCACCAGGAGCAGTCTGTGTGTCCAGCCCTTACGTGGCCACGGAGCAGAGCTTTGGTTGTGTCTGGCTGTGCTGCAGCTCTGTCTGAGGGAGAGCACTCCTCTCTGCAGGCGGCTTTGCCACTCGTGCTGTGTTGTACAGTCTTCATCTATCCAAATCAGTGATGCGAGGCACCTACAGCAAGGCTGCAGGAAAATACTGTGGCTAAAAATGATGATCATCTCTCTCCACCACAGCATCTTTTCAGTTGTTGTTTAGACTACATAAGCTGCCAGTTGTGATTTAACTGCAGTTTCAGTACTGGCCATCTTAGCATCAGTATAACTGACTCATTCAGAGGTGTTTTTTCCCACTTTCTGTGAGAATAGCTTTCATTTTCTTTATTTTTTTTTTTTTCCCTTTTTGCCATTTTCCTGGTGTGCTGTTTTGTTAAAGTGAATCATTGCAGGAACTTCCCTGCACCTCTGTAATCCTTCCCTTGTCACAATTAGACGAACAGTAAGATTACCTTCCCTAGAGCAGTTTTAGCACTTTGCCACATGTCAGTCCTACTGATCCACATCGCTTTTCGTAATTACAGAGAAGGAAATGTTAGCACAGTTCAGCTTCCTACAGACCACTGATCCAGGTCCTTAACAGAGTACAGAACATCTGGAGAGACACAGAGGTGTTTCACACAGAGGTAACAGATCTTGGCTTTCAAGGGAGTATTTGTGTCAGCAGATTCTTTCTGAGCTCCCAATTAAGTTATTTTTCTTGTAAAGCCTGCCCACAGAACTTGAAGCTGAGTTAAAGGAGTTTCCATTTGCTAATGCAGAAGCACATACTAACTTCCAATAAGCAACTGTTTAGCAGTTAGGCCAGCAAAAAGTTAGGAGGTCAGTGGTGCTGAGCATTTGTAGCTGATGCTCGGGGATGTAAGAGGCTTTCCTTCCACTTTAGCACTGATTATATCTGCAGAAGGTGGGGACACCAATTGCAAATGATGGATTATCTATAAAATCAGCTTTCCTTTGGAGCAATTCCTCCTTCGTGGTGAGTAATACAAATAATATTTTTCTGGTCAGGCTGCATGTATTGATCATTAATATAAAATGAAGCTAATTCTTGTGAAAAGTACACTAAAATCAATGAATGTACATCGCATCCTGTTAATCCTCTTCTGTCAGCCTGTGTTTTGTTGGGTTCATTGTATTTTCCTTCTTCTGAGGCACGTTCACCAACCAGAGCCTCTTCGATGCTCGCATCTCAAGTGTCTTGCAACCATGCATCTCCTCCTTCTCCAAGGCTTTTTATTCCACTTAGTGCCCATTTATGTCTTGGCAAATTAATCCTTACATATTAAATAGCATGGCACTCGCATAATGAATGGCATTCTGTACGGGAGGTAGCAAGGCGCTCATGGGTATTGAAAGTTGACTATATTGCTGGATAATCTTCAGTATTCTGCCCCTAACATAAGCATGTTCATAATGACCCATTTACTTTCCCTTTGCATTTTTGTTCGTGGCACACAGGCATGAAGCAAATGATGGCAGGAAAAGTAACCATACCAGACTGTTTCAGTCCTCTTCAGAACTGCTTGCTAGGGCCTGAGGTGTAAGACTTTACACTGGACTTGTTCGTGTTCCATAGAACTGAGAAAGAGGGAGGTTCTGTGGTCATACATACCACCGGTGTTGTCAAGTTCTTGGCATCTCTCACAAGACATGATCACCCATTCATTCTCTGCCCTAAATATCCTTATGAATGCATACATGGGACTCTTATGTGGCCTGCTTCCATCTGGATGGCAGTGCTGTTCCTCAGGGACCCCAGGGTGTGGGGTGCCAGTCCTGAAGCTGGAGCAGTGTTCGTGTAGGAGATCTGCTGTCTCCTTGCTTCTTGTGACCTGCTCCAGCTCTGAGCTCCCTGGGCTGCTCTGCCCCAGGACAGGGAAGCCTAATACCAACAAAGGACCTTGTGTATGCATCTTTTGGACTCTTTAGTGTGTGTGTTTGGGGAGAGAAAGTAATAGGAAGGGAGAGGAAAAGAGTTTAGAGAATTTCCACATTCATATAGGGAACTCTGGTTTTATTTCCTTTTTTAATATAGGCAGTCTGTAATGCCCAAACCAGAAATGCATGATTCTTGCAGCGTGGACTCTTACGTTTTTTTGGTGCCCAATCTGACAAGCTGGCGTTGCTCACTTTGCAGGAAGTGACAGTAACCTGGAGGTACGGCCCTCTCCGCTGTGTACGTGCTGTCAGTTCGGGTTATTCACATCCTGTGGTGGTGGTGGTGGTGTTGAATTTGCCCTTCTGGTGCAGGCAGAGATCCTCTTTGTAGCTGGAGAGGTGGCAGAGTCGCTGGAGTTTAACCAGGAGGCCCTCTCAAAGCCCCTATGGCTGATTTCATTATGGCTTGCTGCTTTTTCATTGTGTTTGACATTTTGGCGGCTGAGCCTCATGACATGCAGGCAGTCTCCAGCACCGGGCTGGGAAATGAGTTCTGTGAGGTGGAGAGCTCTGAAAGAAGTGAAGAAGAGTGACCGCAACATTAAAATGAGATTTGAGGCAGATTTTTGTCCCGTGATGTAATCCCGTGCAGTATCTGTTCAAAACAAGAAACCAGAGACCTTAACGATGAGGGCAGAAGTGATCCCTCTGTACTGGGTTTTGAGACACAGAGAAGTATTTGGATCACTGTGATGTTTTGTATGCTCCATTTATAAGTACCCTTTTTAATGTAGCAACACTGATACTTGCAAGGCCAATTCTGCTTTTGTGATTTTTGTGGTTTTAAATCCAGCTCCCCATGCTCTATAAAAACACTTTAATGCTGATAATGAACTGGCTATTACAACAACAAACTCCAGTACCACGGGTCAAGGGAAGACTACGGCACAACTTGGCTCCCATATGTTAAAAAGCTATACCTCTTTGAAGTCCTAGAGCAAGCAAGCAGGGACACAGTGTAAGTATTTGCTACTATATTAACATATCAGTGACAGATTTCATTTGCAAGCTCAGTTTCTGCCTTTCTCTGCCTGTTAATGAAGGTGATATATCTTCTGAGAATGTCAGCCTGTGGTTCCAAAATTGAGTAAATGCTTAATAATGTCACCAGAGAGTTAAACATTAGCACTTGGTGACAGTTTTGGCATTAAGTGTTCTCATTAAAGGCAGTTTCTCCCTTGTTTACAGGGAATAGGGTTAGAAATGCTGAGGCAGCAGGATCTGAGGTGCCGTCTCCAAAGTGACTTTGGTCCCCAGACCATATTTAAATGATGTGGCAATGCTGGAAGGACGTGAGGAAACCAAGCCTGTATCCAGGAATGGGATGGGAAATGCTACTTCTTGTCTTTATTCAGTTGGTGCTCAGAAAGCTCTATCAAAGATCTGTTTGTCTGTACCAGCAGCAAACAGTCACTGGCTTAAGGAGGGGGTACCTGTGCCTAGAAGAACCTGCATCTTAAATGGCTTAGACCATGCTGGGCAGATGGAAGATGGAAAATAGTCTTGTAAGCATGGAAAGCTGAGGCACAGCACATTTTGCCTATGCTAATGGAGATGTCTGGAAAAACTGTCTTAATTTGTGCAGCTGGGGAGTTTGTTCACAAGACTCTGCTGCTACCCTGAACCTGTTCTGAAAATCCATTGCCAGTAGGTTACTCTAACTGATCTCCTTTACACAGAACTTTGGTTATGACCAGCTTTATAGTTTGGGGGGGTTTAATAGAACTCTGTGTATTAAGTGAAAGTGTGAAGAGAGAGATTTGCTTCCAGTCAGTTAAGAAAGAGGCCAGAGAAGATCAATAGCGATACACAACTTCTCTGCAAAGCTAGGGGCAAATCCAGAGATGTGGATTTGGGGATTAGGTGAGCAATTATAATAATTCCTTCTGCTGAAGGCTCAGTGTGAAAAAGCCATCTTGGTGTTCCATGTGAAATATGGTGGGCCTTAAGTCCACAGCTGAGGGTCCACGTAATGGTAATTACGGTAACTGGAAGGTAATAGATGTAAATGAAGAAAACTCAATCAGTTTAAAGACTAAGTCTTTATTACTAAAGAATTACAGGTTATTTAGTTCTCAGGTAACAACCACACAGAGCGAACTAGGATATGTATCTGGAATTATACAAACATTTGACTTATTTCCTATTCCAGGAGGAAAAAAATTATCTTTTCCTTAACTAAGATGATTTTGAAAGGTTAAAGTGTGAAAGAAACAGGGGTATTGAAGGCATGTTATGAAAAACTAAATGAGAAACATGTTTTAAAAGGGGTCTCACAGTGTAAGGTCCAGTGCTGAACTACGTCAAAGAAAGCAGAGGCAGTGCCCAGTCTGCCTATGCCATGGCACACCAGACTGACCACAGCTGTGTCACGGGGAGCTGGTAAATCAAATTGAAGTGATTCTGCAGAACCCTATCAAAATGACTTTTTTTTCCCCTTATTAGACAGAAATACTTAGAGGAAATTGAAACTTTTCTTGGGAAACTGATAGAACTGTAACTTCCTCCAAAAGATGTCAAGGGAAAACCCTCAAAGGAAGAGCATTAACTCCTGTGGTTAGGAACATAATTGAGACTTCCAATATCTTGAGCTAGTAGTTAACTTCTGTAAAAATCGATTCTGAAATGTATCCTGCAAGGAACAATTTTAAGTGGAGAGTAGGTAATACTTTGGCTTCATCAAGAGGATAATTTTAGATGACTCATAAAACAATTGGCCAGACTGCAATAAACAGAGCTTGGAAAAATGATCAAGATATTTCCTTGGTATCCCCTCCCCAGAGGTTCAAGGAATAAATCTTCAAAACAAAACATCCTTTAGAAATGCAAGTGAAATTAAAAGATACCATCTACTGAAATCTCAGGACGGTGTGGAATGATGGAAGGGGGATGTGATCTCTGAATGCTTCAGCCTTGTAGGGAAGAAAGAATCATATGAGCATCTGATATTTTCACTTTGGACCTAGGACGTTGCCCCAAGTACTGCTGAAAACTGAATGGGTTAAAGTTAACTGTGTGCAGGAAACAGAATACATTTGCTGGTGTTGGCAGCCCAGTCCCCCTGCTCTGAAGTCTGAAATCTTCAAGCTGGAAGAGTGTGCGGTAAGATGCCTTCAGCTGCTCCATCCAGTCCCGAGTCTTGTCCATGTTTGAGGTACCCAGCACTCCCCAGAAAGCAGCAGACAGGCACATGAACATTTTGGGTTTGCTTCCCTTTGTTTTTTCTCCGACTGCATAGAGTTGTATTGATCTTTCTTGCTAGATCTGCTTTTATCCATTTCCTTTTGCTGACTCTTTGGAATACGGTTCTTGGCTTTTCCAGCATCAGTTTAATGTGACAGATGGCAGCTCTCAATGCTGCAGATCAGAGCTTCCCTGTCAGGACAAGAGGGGTCTGCACACACAGAAATCCTAGTACAAAGGTGCAAGAGAAAAAAGAAGGAAGGGAAAGTAGAGAGAAGGGAAGCATTCTCTTTAAAACAAACTACAAGAGGATAAACTCTACTTAAGTTCAGGCTATGCAGCAAAATATACTTGTGACTGTGATGGTGAATAAAGCCCATTTTGAAAACTGGGAAACCTATTTTTGCTCCCTCAGGATACAGAGAAGAAAAGTGATGCCAGGAGTGATTTGGGTACTGTAGTATCCCAGTTTCAGATTCCCTTCAGTAACCTACTGACAGTCAGTGTTTTCAGTGAGGACTGGCTCTAGAGAGTAATAATCCAAATAGCAATTACACATTTGATTTGCTGAGGTGACCAAAATAAATGCTGTAAAGTATTTTTAAAACTAATAGGCTGCCTGTCAGTACATTTTTCCTAGATGGGTGCCATGAGTTTCACTACATACACTGCAGCAGTCTCTAGTTTAAAATGGGTTTTAATAGATTTCAGATCAACACAGTATACATCAACAGATGCATGTGTAGAATCCCAGCCTGGTTTGTATTGGAAGAGATCTTAAAGCTCATCCAGTCCCAACCCCTGCCACAGGCAGGGACCCCTTCCACTAGAGCAGCTTGCTCCAAGCCCCTGTGTCCAACCTGCCCTTGAACACTGCCAGGGATGGGGCAGCCACAGCTTCTCTGGGCACCCTGTGCCAGCGCCTCAGCACCCTCACAGGGAAGAGCTTCTGCCTAAGAGCTCATCTCAGTCTCCCCTCTGGCAGGTTCAAGCCATTCCCCTTGGCCTGTCCCTCCATCCCTTGTCCCAAGCCCCTCTCCAGGTCTCCTGCAGCCCCTTCAGGCACTGGAGCTGCTCTCAGGTCTCCCCTTCAGGAGCCTTCTCTTCTCCAGGCTGCCCCAGCCCAGCTCTCTCAGCCTGGCTCCAGAGCAGAGCTGCTCCAGCCCTCGCAGCATCTCTGTGGCCTCCTCTGGACTCAGAATGCATGATGGTTTCTTGTAAGATCATTTCAAATACTAAGAATACCTGCAGGACCTTAACAGCATTTGCTTTTCGGTAGCTATTTTCATTTGTTTTCTCCATATAAAGGTTGAGAATGAAGTCAGTTCTGATGTTAACCTAAATACACAAATATCTGTGGATATTAGACTTTTTAATAGCACACATCTGTCTCCATTGCAAAAGCTGAATAGTTTCTCTGCAATGCTTAACTCAGCTAAACTGACCTGTCTAACCTGCAAACTCATTGCATTCTTACAAGTATGAAAATGAACTGTCTGCTAAATGGGGCATTGCTCCAGGAACTCAACAAGATGCTGATACCCATTTTTAATTCATTAAATGAATTAATTCTCTTGAGTTAATTCTCCCGTTATTCCCTACTAGGAATATACACTGAATCATCTGGTTCACCAGATTTTGATCAGCTGCCAGGGTGAGTTAGTACAGAGTTGAGTATGTTGAAGATTAATAAAAGCACACACATCCTGCATCCATGTGCAAAGCGCAGCAAAAATGAATGTGAGGAAAATCAAGCATTGGGAAAATAAAGCTGTCTGGTGCTCAAACAGCAGAGCTTGCTGAAGAACTCTGCTCTGAAATGGACATAAACCAAACCAAACCCCTCCCAGTTGCTTTAGTTAAACAAATATATTCCATTTGCCCCCTCTCCTCCACTGAAATGGAGTTTCAGAGGACGAGCTGCTTTGACATGAATAATTGAACCATTTCATGTTCACTCCCATAACACAGAAACAGGAATCTTTTTCCTAAACAAAGCGCTTGAGTTTAAGTTTTGTCTCCTGCAAATCCATAAATCTGGAGCAGGTTTAGATTCAGAGACAGGGGCTTGTTTTAGTGAAAAAAACATTCCGTTGGGAACCATTGAATCTGAACAGTTTCAGCCAGCTCTAGTGAACAGGGTCCAAAGGCAGCTTCACTTTGTTACTGAAGAGACGCCAGAAATGGTACAACATAATCCTGAAGTAAAATGTAAATGACAGCCCTGAGGCAGGAAACAAGATTGAGTTACAATTAGAAAACCAGGCTGTCGATACTCTGATCCTCCAACAATGCAAGAAAATTGCCATCAGTCTCCAATTTCACACGTTGTTGGAAGCAAAAACACAGGGCAGGTAAGAAACACACACGTGCAAATGCACTGTAATAAAAGCTGGAAGGAGCAGCGAGGCAGTTGTCCAAAACCAACTAAACTTGAGATCCTGTTGATTTGCACATCTCTAAGTCATTTTCGTAGTTGATAATGGCCAATAGTCATCTATAAATGTCTCTTACTACTAACACTTTAAAATATAAATATAATGGAATTTTTCAACAGGGACCACTCTCAAAACAGTGTCTATTCCCTTCTTGTACTGGTTTGTTTTTTTGTTTTATACTTAGAAAACAGTAAAACATTTATTTATTGTTTTATGCCTGTATAAGTTCATTAACATCACTCAACTTGTTCATCTGCAGCGGAACTGAGAAAAGGATCTATGAATCAATTCTGATGAAAATGTCTTGAACACAGATCAGAGGAGTAGTGCAGGCTGACCTATGCTAGACCATCAGTTGATAGAATCAGAATCATAGAATAATTACGGTTGGAAAGGACCTTAAGATCATCCAGTTCCAACCCCCCTGTCATGGGCAGGGACACCTTACGCTAAATCATATCACCCAAGGCCTCGTCCAGCCTCGCCTTGAACACTGCCAGGGATGGAGCATTCACAACCTCCCTGGGCAACCCATTCCTCTACTGTGGAGATGGACACACACCCTCACCACCCTAACAGGAAAGAATTTCCTTCTTATATCCAATCTAAACTTCCCCTGTTTAAGTTTTAATTCTTTCCCCCTTGTCCTGTCACTACAGTCTCTAATGAAGAGTCCCTGCCCAGCATCCCTATAGGCCCCCTTCAGATACTGGAAGGCTGCTATGAGGATGTTGGCTTTGGCTTCAGGAAACGTGCAAAGTAATGCAAGCATAGACATGTGTATGTATATATGCATGTATGTATAAATATATATATCTGCTGTCTTAGTGCAGTCTCAAGGGCCATCTCATCACTGAGGCTGCCAACACAGAGGTCAGTAGTGATGTGGGTATCTATTTGCTGCCTCATCCCTCTCTGCCTACCATGCTTAGGTAACACTTTGAATGATTTTTTGTCATTGCTGACCTTAACAGAATTCATACATAAAAGGAGAAAACTCAGGATCCTGCCACTGTTTAGCTCTGTTCTGAATTTTGTGTGTTCAGGGTTGACTCAGAGTCGTTCTGTGTCCTCCAGATATCCTTGATTTATTAATGGCAAACCTGGGGGAAGGAGCTGCAATAGCTGGCTTAGAAATGTAACTTTGAATTTGCCAGTTGGAGCATAGTGTATTTTTGTTAAATATATAATAAAATATACAAACTATATATACAAAATACACAACTGGACAAGATGAACACTTTTTCTCCTCTAAAAAGACATTACTACAACATCCATTCTCATCTTCAGATATTCAGTGCCACATTTTCTGACTATCTTGAGAGAATTTCAGATTTTATATGTAGTAAAGGTTTGTTCTTTGGTTTCCTGAAGCATCTTCCTTGACCCTGAGCCAATACTGTCTTTAGCAAATTGAATATCCATTGTGTTAGGAAAGGAATGTTTTTGCATTGGGTCTTACTTGTAGTGATGGAAGCTGAGTTCTGTGTTATCTTGTAGTCTTTCAACCCTGTCATACTGTCACATTTTGGAGTAGATTGTCCTGGTATCTCTGGGAGAGCTCTATAAGGCAACTTGATGAAACAGTACTATGGCAATGAGCAATGCTCAGCTGGCTTCCCCGCTGCTGAGCCTCTGCCACAGAGACTTTGATCAGATTTAAAAGGAATTTAGTGCCCTATGGACAGGCACAAAGACTCTTCCATTCCTAAAACCTGATTTAAGGGGGGTTGAACACTTCCCACCCGCTTGAAAAGCTGTTGACCTGCTGTTGTCTCTGATGAATGGGACCTTACTAGAGTAATGGTGAAATAAAAGAGGGAGGTTTTGAATCGGGTTGAATACTTGAGGGCACATCCTTCACTGCCTGTGCTACCACAAATCTGATACAGAGTACTTGAATCATACCAAGTGGACAGATGGGGACAGTAACTTCTTAAATGAACACTGAACTATTCTAATTACCTAAAAAACCCAATTCAGAGACTAATTAAAGCTAATAATACACCTGTCTTTATCCAGGAAAGCAAATAACCAGTTGAGAGATCAACAAGCCCTTCTAAATCTGAGTGTACAAATCACAGAGATTACTAATCATCACTCTGGATTAGGCAGTGGATTGCAAACAGAAGTCAAAAGATACTTGGTTGGTAGGGTTATGTCAAGAAAAGGAAATTATTCTATTTGATGGATGCACGCAATTAAAACTGTCTGAAAGAGCTCAAATTTAATCATAGACACAGCTAAGGGCTCACAAACGCTCTAAGGAGCAATAATTGGGCATACAAATTATGTAGGAGAAACGCTATGGAGCAAATGTGCTGGTGGGAAACTGAACTGTTCCAGGCAGATCTGGTGTCAAAACGGCCCAAACGCCTTAAATTATTCACAGCCCATCATTTGTGCAGCTCAGTGGATTACAAAAGTTATCGATCAGGTAGTTTATAGTAGTTGGAGGGATTTACAGAAACTCGTTTCTTCCCTTCTGTTACTCTGTAGTACGTTGGGGTTTCACAAAATGCAGGGGGATGAAGCTCTGCATTATTTATAACGTACTCAGCTAATGGGGATGGCAGAGTCAGGAGAAGTCTCCAACCTTTACAATACTGCATTTCACATCTCCAAAATGAACAGCTTTGCCTGAATCATACATTGTAGATAATGGCAGAAAAGCCAGGCATGATACATGGTCATAATACAGATGAAAGACTAACAGCTTACTGGTGGATCGCTATCAAACTCTTATTTAAAAAGCAAATCTCCTGTCCCTCCATTGCCCTCCCCTTCAGCATAGCAGAACTCTGCCCATGTGGAATTCAACAGCTTACTACCCTGTTGGTAGCACAAATCCTTGACTTCTGAGACTGGGCAGTGTTGTGTATAATAGGTCGTAAATACTTGAAAGTCAGTCAGTTTGTCATCTACAGAGGAATGCAGTTGGCCATCAGCTTGATCTTTAACGGTGAACATCAGATGTATGGGAGGAAATTTCCTCTGGGACACAGTAGACACACAGCCCTCTCCAATCTGTGGGCTGAACTGTTGCATGGTGTCAGAGGAGGAACGTGCCGGGATGGCTGCACTGCAGTTGGTATTGCTTGTGAAGCATCATGCTGTGTTTTTCCACAGGGATGGGAGATCCGCTTCCAGCAACACTGAAGACAAAGTGCAAATCTCCATTCAGAATATACAGAGATGGGGAATTCCTGCAGCACTCACTAAGATCAAGGAGACAGAAGAGTGGCAAGAAGTCTCATCCAGTCTTGCTTGCAGTTGGCCTCTTCTAGAAGCAGAGAGAAAAATACGGCACAGAATGCTCAATCTGTAAGTGTTCTGACTTGAAATATGTTTCTAAATCTCCTGGAAGGAACAGGAAAGTTTGAGACTAGAAAGGATGACTGTGATAGTTTACTGTTAACTGTATTCTATAAATGTAGGCTTAACATTTCTGTGCTGTCTCACCACATCCCAGATCTCCCTAACGTTATCATAACGTTATTTCTGCATTTGGACCATATGTGAAATCAGAAGTAGAAAAATCCCTTTAGAGTGAGGATAAAACCTCAGACTGTGGGAGTGGATGTACAATAACCTTAGCTCTGACTGCGATGTTACATATGCACCAGTAAAGCGTGTGTGGCTGTTTGAGCAAGATGTGTGACTGGAAGTGCCAGACTCCACTCTTCCCAACAAACCATGGCTGCCTGCTCAGCCAGCGGGTATTGTCACGACAGGATTCTGCAGGATAATCAAGGCTCATTTCAGTGTAACTTCTGGAAGGTTCCATGTCATCAGCCACATATGCTTGTTGCCTGATGCTCACATATGCCAACACATAAAATGCCAATGCTGTAATCCTGTAACATTTGAAAGCTTTTATTTTCTATAGCTACTGCAGGCTGGCAAGATAACACTGTGGCAGGAAACAGGAGAGTATCAGGCGCTGATCTAAGCAGAGGAAGAGGGACTGGAGGAAGGTAATGACTAGAACCAAGGAAATTCATGGCCCCTTCTAGGGCTAAGGATTTATGTTTCTTTTCTGGTTGCTTTGTGGGGGCTATTATATTGTAATGCTGAACCCTTTTCATCAGTGGCCTAAAAGCAGCAAATGTTGCCACGACATGAAGTATTGCAAATTATATAGACAGTTGATTCCTAGTCCAGAACTGCACCAGCCACAAGGAAAATGCAAAGTTATGCTCACCCAGCTGGATATGTATCTTGTGACTGGAGCGTCTCTGATCCACAAAGGCTCGTGTTTGAGATTTAGCATCTAGAATTTGAGTTGCTTTCAAAGTAGTTGCAGGAATTAAGCAGAAGTGATATCTAGTGAGGAGCTGCAGTTGGTTCCTGCTCCCTGGAAAACTGAAAAAAAGCACAAGATCAATCAAAACTCAGTGTATATTATTCATCTGACTTTGAGTATAGCAAAAACCCAACCTGGCAGCAGTAAAAGGCCTTTCCTTCTGAGGGGCAGCAGAGCCCAGCTCAGGAGCCCAAAAACCAAACCAGGGCTGTAGGAGGTTCTTCTGAGCAGCCTCCTCCAGTCTGTGTCCCTTTATTCCTGCTGCATAAATGTTTGCAGTCTTCCAGGCTCTGCAGGGAATACAGCAGCACATTTAAATGTGAGGAGGAAAGAGCTGGTGCAGGTAACATCACCGCTTCACACCCAGTCCTGAGATCCAAGGTACCATTTTGGAGTAAGAGAATAACGAGTCTGTCAGATGGACAACTGCTCAATCCTGGAGCGATGCATTGCTGAGGCAGAGGTGTAATGAACTCCTCAGAGGTGGTTTTTATCTGGTGTAAATTGACACAGCTTCAATGGAGCCCACAGGAAAACTAGCCCTGGCTTCATAGAAATGCGCAGTAATGATCTCTCCCTCTTCTGTTGGGAAGCTTTTATCCTCAAAAGCTGTGTTCCACACAGATTATCTGGATCATATTTTCTCTGTTTTAAGATACAGGCTCTGGCCTCTCGATTTAACTGCAGCATTTTGTGTCAGAAAAAGGCAGTACCTTCTAAGGGTAGCTCATGCATTGAACTCAGCTGCCAGAGCTACTCACACTGCCTTGTGTAACTGGCTGCTCACAAATCTTTATCTAAAATATAAAGGTAAATAACTATTAAAACCCCTAACCTAAACTGAGGCAGTAAATTATCCCACAAACTGCTTTTACTGCTCCGTTTTGCTGGGATTTACTCAACCTATAAATCAGAGCTGAACAAGAAGTTTACAGAATGATGGCCACAAGGATCTTTATGAGGTCTGTAGCCATAAATGTCAAAGCTGAAGAGGCTGAGCCAGTAACCATCTGAGCTCTACTCGGTGTTAGATGAGAGGGATTCTGCCTCACCCTCTAAAAGCTCGTGTAATTGTTTTGGGGCTAGTTCTTTAAATGCGTGAGCTGGGAGGAGGCTGGTGGGTGCCCAGTGAGCACCCAGTGCTTAGAGCAACCACTTGACACCCACAGGAAGGCAGGGTTTGGCTTCCTCTTGAGCCCACATGGCTTGGACTCAGGTGCCCAGGAAGGTGCTGGGAAGCAGGGTTGTAAAAGAAATGCAGCTTCCATGGACCAGGAAGAGCAAAGGAAATGACCGCTGAAAGCAGGATTGTGGGAATGTCAGAAGAAATGATGCTTGCATCGGACTGAAAGTCAGGACAAGGGAGGGAGGCTCTGCTGGACTGAGCCTCCTGCCTCCCAATGGATGTGTGCAGGGATCGTCCTTCCCCCAGGCTGTTAAACCTGAGGGAAGCAAACATTTAGGCTATAAATGATTTGGTGCAGCCAGAAGGTTCTGACTCTGAAAGCTGCTGGTTTATGTTTCCACTCGGTAATCTTGGTTCTCATCCATCATGAATCTGATTAAAACGCATGTCCTGAAGACTTGACAGACTGAGTAGTAAACAGCTGAAGCAATAGGGATTGCCTTGTAAAGGGAACTCCAGCTCCTGGGTGCTGCTTCCACCTGCAAGGCAGAGGAAATCTAGGAAATAGATCTACTTCCCTCTGCCTGGCTCCCTGTCCTCCCTGCCCCTGGCTGGATGCAGTCATGGAGCTGTGCTGCGCAGTGACATCCTGGGTGATGTTAGTTACACACCTCTGGGTCCAGTTCTCAAATCTGCACCAGTCCCCCACACATGTGGTGTGGCTTTTGTCTGAATAAAACATTGTCATTTCTTTATCAGAGCATGGCACAAACCTACAGAACAACACTGCCAAGAGTTAACCCCTGGCTCAGGAGCTGGATTGAGGATACTTGCAGGTAGGAGTGAGTCCTTGCTGGAATATTCCTACATCATTAAAACACTGCACTGTGCCTGTTTCTTCTGTTCTGGAAGTAGGTCAAGGAGTTTGTTTTCTGGCATTTTCCCTTCTGTATCTGTTAGATCTTTGCAGGGAAACTCTTCTTTAAAGTATGCACCAATTAGAAATCCAGGTCGTTTGTACTTACGCTGCGCCAGCATTTGGCGAACAGGGGTTTGGGATTCAATCCTGAACATGCGTTTCAGTAATGTTGCTTGAAGATGAACTTTGGAAAACTCATGTTTTGCCTGGAGCTGGAGTGCCTTGTTCATTATAGCTGCTGCTCTGCAAATGCTGGTTTATTACTTGTGTGTTGCAGTTAAATAAAACCTTATTTATCCCAGTAATAGCAGATACTTAGAGAAATCCAGCCAGTTTATCCAGCAAACATTCTGTAATGCCCACAGAGAAGATAAAATAACCATATTTTCCCATTTATATAGTAGGGTTGGATTTTTCCTCTCGGTACTCTAAATACACTCTCTTCAGAGGGGGACTGTATTCTAGATTTCAGGGAAATTATGGCACTGGCTCCTTCAAACTTGCTTGACACCAGTTTATAGGCATGTTTGTTGCTAACTTGGAACAGCCTAGACCACGGTTCCTGAGCGTGGGCACAGCCTCCAGATTCTTCTGTGATGTAGATGTTTATATGTTCATGTCTCTCCCATGCCATCTATCTGCTGTATAATATGAAGCACTGTATTGGTGTTAAGCATAAATTATGTGCATTACTATAGCTAAAGCATGGAAAGCAGTGGCCAGTATTCGGTTTCCTCATGTTCTTCAGTCCTAAATGTAGAAAAGTTACATTTAGGACACAGTTTTTATATACAGTCTTTCCCTGTCAGGTACTTTTGGCTTTGGTTTCTGCATTTTCCCCTTTGTTTGGGTGTTGAAGCCCCTTATGCACCAGCCTGTTGACTGTGTGTGATATCCTGTTTCTGCTGCTGCACTCCCTAACACAGATTGCACAGAAATCCTGAGTGATCCCCCATACAAAGCCAGCGCCATCAACTCCTGAAACGTGTTGAAAATAACTCTCTTGTGTTATAAATACTTTTAAAAGCCGTTTTGCCATTTACTTTCCCAGTTTCCTTGTTCCCCTACAGACCTATTGTTTGTTGTCTTCTCCAAGCCACTTCAGGTGGAGCTTTTCCTCTTGCAGCGCAGGTAGCAGTGAGGCAGACACATGCTGTGGTCTCAGCCTCCAGCTCTGTTAGATTCCTCTATGAACCTGGTCACATCACTTCATCTTCCAGTGTCCCATTTGTGAGCTGTGAAGCAGTACCTGACAGGTGGAAGACTCCTGTTTATCACTGTGCTTTTTACCTTTTCAAAACCAAAAGTATGTGTTACCTTTGCTAAATTACAAGCTAGAGTTTATCTGCTGAAAACCAGCTATCATGGTCTAAAATTGCTTGTGACCTTCCAATTCCACTGTAATGCAGTGCAGTGGGATGGCTCAAAACTGCTCCTGGGTAAATTTAAGTCTCGCATTCACTTCCTTGGGTTACTTTAATTCTCTTTTCTTTTTGCTTTTCAGGAATGATAGAACTAACGGAAATGGTCTCAGGACATCCTGTGGATTAGAACTGCTGTCACTACCACACTGCATCCTCACTGCATGGTGCTGTACATCTCTGTTCCACACCGTTCCATTCAGAGTGTCCGTGGACACTGGACCCAATGCACTGGTGTCAGAGGAGCGGTAAGGCCTGACCGGTTCTGTGCCATGGTTCCCGCCTGCAGTGAGTGGAAAATCATTTCTTGCCCCTGTTCTTTGGCAGTGCTGCACACGTCTGTGGTGGGGTGGTTTGCTGGTTTGGTGGGGTTTTTTTGCTTGTGAGAGTTCCACAGTGAGGCTCGAGCCCATCCAGGACTGCAGGAGATGGAACTCCCTTAACTCTCTGCCTTACTGCAGTCCCTGCACAGCGGGTCATTGAAAATCCCTCATTGCTTTCTATCCTATCTAAACCCAATTTTATTGATTTTTGAGTGCAGCCTTTTTGGGCAGCAGCTGCAGAGGCATCGCCTGCACAGGCATCACCTTCTCAGCTCTCTCTCTCTCCTGGACTTAAATGGACTTTCCTTTTTTTGGCACATGCACTGTTTTCAGCAAGCCCCATTCATCTGTCACCCCAGTGCATGTGCTGGATTGGACCAATTTCAGCTCCCTGAACTGGGGAGCAGCTGTTCGGGCACATGAAGTGGTCACAGGAGCTCTTGAGGAAGACTCCAGTGCTTACATCAGGGTCTGTCCAGCCTCACCTTCCTCGGAAGAGTTAATTTAACACATGCTGTGTAGGGGGGAATTCTGAGGAGCTTCTAAAGACTGCTGGGGCTGGGGTGGTATCTTTTCATTTCTGTGGAAGGGTCAGGACTCCTGTAAGTCTTTTCCCTGTAAAGACAGACCTGAGTGTTGGCCACTGGTTTGTGGCGCTGCCTCTGCTGAAGGAATGGGAATGTCCATGCCGAGGTTTAAGGGAATGTCCATGTGGACACATCCAGTATGGATGAGAAACTGAACTGTGGCTCCTCAGACTGAGGTAGGAGTCCGGCTCACCAGTAACCGTGGCAACCAGGCTGTCATTGGGAGCCTCAAGACCTCACATGCTAAAACATAAAAAACCCCAAACTCACCGCAGCATCCGTTAGCACTCCACATGTTCGAGATCTGTCCCTCAGTTTTGCTGTACGCAGATGTTGACAGCCGTGGCTGTCACTTGTACGTAGGAGTGTTCTTCCCTGCTCTGTCTGCTCCATCAGCAGCAGAAATTGTTCCTGGTGGCAAATGTTCTGGTGGCTTCCAATTAAAAGGGGATATTTGAATTTCAAGTGGGAGAAACACTGTGAAGGCAGTTTTGTATTCACCTGAAGAAGTGTCACCTATGGCCCCCTTCCAAGCCCAGGGCAGTCACATCAGTATTTACAGCATTCAGCTGTGTTTGCACTCGAGAACCATTAATGCAGCATACCAGCCCTGGTGACAAGTTACATTCTGTTGCTGTCAGCAAACAAAGATGTTGTTTCTTTGTCTGCAAACTCCTCTTTCCTTTTATATCAACCATTAGGTTTGAGTTCTGCAGGAGGTGTTTTTCCAGTGTTTTCTGGAAGCTGCCAGAGAGGTGATGGAGTGAACTCCTGGGAGCTTGTGGAAGACACTGGTTAATATTTCCCTATGGGATTAAATAAAGGGGTCGGGGTAGGTTCTTTGCTTGGGATGGAATTAATCCATTTGCTAAACCAATTCCCCTCTTTGGGAGGGGAGAGTCTCTGAAATAAATACTTAATTTTAAACCCACTTCAGAACATTGATCACTGCCCCGTGGTTCTGATTTAAACGCATTTGTGCTTTCTACTAGTGTAAAGGGACAGGGAACAGATCCACGTAGTAACACTCCTTAACCTCCTGTCACCGTATCGCATTACGTGGTGTAGACATTTCATGCATCAGCTGTCACTGCCTTGGTTGGGTGTCTTCAAGAAGTATTGCCTCTGGAGCTCAGGTGAGTTCACACCTCACACCACAAGTGCTGTCAGCATGTATAGAAGTAAAACATACAAGAAGTGGCTCTACAAAATCAGTTTAAAAACATTACTAATAGGGGCTGAACAAGTGGGCTGCAATCTTTGGTTAGATTTAAGCAGCAGGAGGATGAAAACACCACAGTATCCGTACTACACCCTGTCGGCTCTGCAGCTCAAGAACTGAACACGTGACTGTGCAGTGCTCACCTGGTAATTCCCAGTTTTTAAACCCACTTACATTCCAATCAGTCAGCTCCATTCCACAGACTGTGCACAGGTCAGCTCTGCCTTACTGTTACAGAACCTGCTTTTTCAGTCCTTCAGCTCTCCAGCTCCCGGAATCCCTGCAGCAGGTCCAGTGACCCCACATGGACCTGCTGCTGCTCCTTAGTGTGGGCTCAGAGGCTTGGTGGGACCACGGGAAGTACATGGACAGATGGTGCCACCACGTTCAGGTATGGTTAATGCTTTCTGCCAGCAGTGTTGATTTGTGCCTGCAAAGCAAAGGGAGGGGTTGTTCATTTTGTCCCTCAGTTTGCCAGATGATCCTGCTGGTTTTTCCAGGTTCATGTCCATGGTCCCGTATAGGGCAACAGAATTGGAGCTATACTGTCTAACTGCACTGTCTGAGCCATTTCTGATCCTGGAAATGAGGGGTTACAAAATCAGTCCTTTTGGGTTTGTGTGTGTGTGATGAGGCTGGTTTTAAGCTCTTGCTTTATCTGAGTGCTCACTCTGGCTGTTGATCATTGTTAGCAGATGGAAAATGTAAAATACATTCTCAGCAGCAGATCCTTTGCCTCCCAGAAGAAAACTGGTTCCTTGTATCTAGTTTGTTTGTCCCATTCCAGTAAAGCCAGGGATATGGTTGCCGCTGGCACTAGGTAGGCCTCAGATGTGTGTTTACAGACACAGGTAAAGATCTCAGTGTCTTTCAGCTTTAAAATGCAAAGCAGCTCCATCAGCCCTGTCTCCCACAGCTTTTCCTTCTGTGTCCTCTACCTTGCTATGCTTAAGCTTTTGATTATACTTGGGGCACATTCCAGGCTGGTTATCCTGGGAATGTCTGTGAGCCTCTGTTGACTGTTTGAGCTGATCACACACCTGTTTCTCTAAAGAACACGGTGTTGTCTTTGGTGTTCTGTCTGATTCTGTTTAATTGTTCTTTATGAAGATCAGCCCCAGCCAGAAGATAACCCTCAAAGAGGAGACGATCCATCTCGACCAGGACACATCACATGGCTCAGGTTTGCTCAGATCCAAGGTATTTATTTGGATGCGTCTCAAGTTTTACAGTTACATCAGATGATACCCAGGATATTCGAGGCTTTTAAGGTTTTCTAAAGGAGCAGAGAAAGGAAGGAAGGGAGGGAGGAGGGGGGGAAGCACAGGGGAGGATTTCTTATAGTCAGGTTGCAGTTAAGTGCAAGGTGGTCTCCATGTGCTGAAGCAACTTGTGCTTTTCATTTCCTATTAATTTAATTTCCTCCATCATCCTGTCATGTGGCACATTCCTCCTGTCGTTTGGCAAACAAGGGGAGGAATGAAAACACACCCAGAGATCAGCAAAACCATTCTGACAGCTCCACTGATGGGAAAAACAATCCCCCTCAGCTGTGCTCATTTGGCCAGCTCAACCCAAGGTCATTGCTTTGAGTCTCTCTGCAAATCATGCCTGGAGCTGGGACCAAACCTGGGCGGGGAGGGGGGAGAAATCAGGAATAAGATTTAAATCTGGAATTCTCTTCCTGACACCAAACCCCAGGAGTCAAAAGCTGTCTGTCATATGTGACCCATGGAGGAGCTGTAATTTGTGGAGCCTGGAGACCTACCCCAGCCATGAGCAATGGCTTGTGGTATTGATGGCATTCCAGGCAGAACAGATTGAAGGCATCTCAGCTGCTCTGGATCAGTGTAACCCAGCTCCAGGTGACTTCACACAGGGAGTGGTTGAAATCCCAGCTTTCCTCAGGTCAGTAATTCCCATTGAAGGGGCTGGGATTGTGTAGCCAGCACACAGTAAGTTGGGACTTGTGAATCAGGAGAACAGCGGGGGGGGGGGGGGAATTGCTTCCAGAATCTTTCCTTGGATACTTCCAGTTTCACAGAGCGCACACAGTTGAGGAATACTGTACTTAGCACTTGAACTAGATGTGCCAGTGAGTATTTTGGCTACTGGTGTGAGGAAAAGGCAAAAGGCAACCTAAAGTAACCTACTGAAAAGGTACAGTACAGTTCTTAGACATCTTGTTTTAAAATGACAGTGCCTCAGGCTTTAATTCAGGTGGCGAATCCATGTCTGGGCCCTTGATGGGCAATGCCATCATGGGAATTAGCCCACGCAGGACAGCACTAGCTGTAAGGTGTATGTGGGTGCAGAAAAATAACAAAATGCAATAACCAACAAGTAGCATCATCCATGGGTCCTGTTTCTTTGGCAACTTCTGGCATGTGGTCTGTGTTGCACTAAGAGTTTTCCATGCAGGCAAGTGGATGGTGGGTACTTACTTGCGACTGAAGTGCTTTTGGGTGAGACCAGAGAGAAACTCACTCCAGATCCAGTCTTCCTTTCTCACATGTTTTTGTTCATCCCATGGAACTCCGTGTGTGTGTCACTGAGTTCACTGGCATGAGGTGGGTATTGCAGCTAAGTGCTGCGGGTGCATTTGCTGCTGCTGCTGAAGTCACAGTTCTATGAAGTCATGGTTTATGGGATCACAGAATCGGCAAGGTTGGCAAAGATCATCAAGTCCGACTGTTCTCCACCACTAAACCTGTGTCCTGTGCACAAAATCCTCCCTGTCTGGGGAGAGCAGACAGACCGATGGCTGAGCGGCTGCATGGACACACGGAAGGGGAAGGCCCAGGCCCAGGCACTTGTGCTGCAGAGCCTATGGCTGGAATAGAGTTTGCTTTGTTTCCAGTGTGGTCATTTCTTTCCCTTAGGAAACGGAATGGTCACTGAATTGTGTTCCCTGAATAGTCACATAGGTTTGTGGTTGAAAATACTCCCGTCTCTCCACCCCAGAATAGACCAAAACCAGTTTAAACCCAGGTAGCACAGTACCTCCCTGCAGTGTTTTGGATAGAGCAATCCCTAGAACAGGGCTCTGGTCTGATGTCAGGCCCACTGCTTCCAAGCACGAAACGATCATGACCGAAGGAAGCATCACAAACTCATATGAGGTTTTATAATATATTAAGTGTGGGGATGTTCAGCTTTTCACATTCATCATTGCATGAGGTCTCCAAAGATTTCCATTTTAATAAAAAGGGAATTGGGCTGCAATCCCCCCACGTGCAACCGCCCCGGAGTGGTGCTTTCAGGGAGACAGCAAAATCACGGGATATTGAAAATGAGAAGCAATGCCCAGAATGAAGTCAGGTTAGAGATTTAATTGGCTTTAATGGGAAAATCAGCTACTGAAAATAAATGTAGCTGCAGGTCACGTGGAGCTTCATGAGGAGAGTGGCCAGTGGGTGTAGAGGTCAGGCCAGGACTTGGGGGGTTTAACCTAAGAATGCAAGCATGTGAAATGGAGCATGCACACAGTTTATGTCCCCATGATACAGTTTTCCTTTGTAAATCATTTCAGCTTTCTCATGCAAGGCTCAGAATGGATGTAGAGCTTCCCCAGTCTTTGCTCCATGGTTTGCTTGAAAGGGTGATAGTTTTGTGTGAGGAACACGATTGTGTGTGATTCGGTGTAAACCTGTGCACACAGTGGAGGTTGTAACAGCCACTGCTCTCTGGGCATAGGGCAGAGCAGCCAGCAGGAATGTGCCAAGGAGCATCCCCTTGGACATTTGTATTTGCTTGTTTAGTTTATTTAGGGGCTCATTCTTACTGTTTCAAGTAAGAGCACAGAACTGGAAGGTCATTAGTGGGAGCAAAACTGAAATACAGAGACTGCTGTATAAAGTGTCATTAGTGGAATGAAAATGTTTAGAAAACATTCTTTAATGCTGGCACTTCACCTGCTTTTCCCTCTGTGGTCCTTGACATAAAACAGGAGCTCGTTCTGTTTCCTGTTTGGACCTACCACGTGCTGCTCCTCATTTTGAGCTGACCTATTCACAGGCATTGCCTGACTGTAAAACGTAAAGCAGAGACAGAAATGAGCCGAAGGTCAAGGTTTAATTAGATTACGAGTTTGGGATTTCAACACTTCTGTGTTTAAAGAGGATGGAGACTGGGGAGAAACTGGAAAAAGGAGGTTCACCTTTTTAGTGTTGGATAAATTGCTTTATCTGTTCAAACACCTTACGGGGAGGACCCTGCTCCCCCAGCTGTTGCTGGAGGGGTTTCTGGATCAGTGCCTGGGGACGGTCCTCACCCCAGCAGGTACTTTGGCTTCTGATAACTGCAAACTTGGCACATGGGTTCCAATGCACTTTCTTCTTCTGTCTGTTGACAGCAAAATGTCTGCAGGAAGTGGGTGTGATGAAATTAAATTGTGATTATAGAGAATTATGGATCATAATTGTATAGATTATAATTCTATGGATTGTAACTGTTGCTATGAAGAACTGTGATGATCCACAGCTACAGCGTGTCTCTGACATAACCAAACACAAATGAGCAAATGTTAAGTGAAGGAGCTTGTGGGTATTCTTCAAGTTCCTCCCAGATACCACTACCACATCTACTACCAGCTGCTTGTTTTAATGTGGATATTGCATGCTGTGTAAACTCTTAGACCAACCCACTACTTTATACTGTCATTTGTGTGTGACTTTGCAATCAGAGTACCGGAGAACACCCAGAGGTTAATGAATTCTGTCTTTCCTTGCCAGTGTGAGGAACCGAAGTGATAATCTCTTGTTAGAGAGGGAAAAGAGGGCTCATGTCATGTCCAGTAGTTCAGCCTGTGGCTGACCTGAGAACTAAACCAAACTCTCCAGAGCAGGCTCGGTGCCGAGGCAGCTCAGTCACTCCTGCTCTCCCAGACCACCCATCAGATGAATTACAGTGAGTATTTTAAAAGCATGTTGAAGCTGTTCAGGCCCCGATCCAAACTGTCCTTTGCAAAACTTGCCTTAACTGCTCTGGCACCAGCTCTCATGGGCGGCTTGGATGTGTTCTAATGACTGCCAAGGTCTGGTTTTATTGGGGAAAGTAATGTAAATGTCTGGCTTGTTCTCTCCTGAAACAACTGCAGAGTAGCACTATGCAAGAGGAAGGAAGTGCCTCTCATGGCACACTTGCACAACCTTCCCACTAACACTGGGCCTTTGTTAATGGCTGAAAATGTTTGTCAGTGCAACACAGAATGAAAGTAGTGAGAAAAGTTGAAATGATTCATCTTAACCGACTCGCAGCTCAGGGCACAGACTCTCTTAGGTCATCTGGAAGGATCACATCACGAACAAGAGCATCTCCTGTGCTGTCATCGGGCTGGAGTGGTGCAGGATGTACAGGGTTCACATGCTAAACAACAGGTTCCCTTCTTTCTCTTTCCTTCCTTCCCCTCCTTCCCTCCATCCTGTCCTTCCATTTTTCCCTCCATTTGCCCTTTTTTCTTACATTGGTTCTTTTGTCCTTCCTTCCATTCTTCCTCCGTCTTCTTTCTGCCCATGTTTCCATTTGTCCTCCCTCCCTCCTTCTGTTCCTCTGTCCTTCCATGGTTCATTCCTGTCTGCCATCCTTGCTTCATTCTTTCCATCTGTCCTTCCATCTGACTGTGCTTTTGGCTGTCCATTTGTCCTCTCATTCTTCTTTCCATCCTTCACTCCTTTTGTACACCCGTCTTGCATCCCATGTCCTTCCTTGCTTCCAGCCTTACTTCCATTTCTTTCCATTATTATAACGTTTGCTTTCCTTCCTTTTGTCCTTACATGCTTCCCATTGTCCTTCTGTATTCTCCTCCTTCCAACCTTCCATCCTTTTTTCCACGCTTCCATTCTTCCTTCCATCCTCAAACTTCCTTATGTCCTTACATTCCTTCACTTCCCTCTACCATTCTTACTTCCATCTGTCCCTCAGTCATTCCTTCTGTTCTTCCCTTCCCTCCATCCACCATTCTTTCCTGTAGTTAATTTCTTCCTTCCTTCTGTATCTTCCATCCATTCTGTCTCCCATCCCTTCTTCCATCCGTCACCTCCATTCATCCTTTTGTCCCTCCTGCCTTTGTTTTCCCACCCTTCCTTCAGTGTGTCCTTCCATCCACCCATCCTTTCCATCTGTCCATCCATACATCTGGCCTTTCTTCCTTTCATCTATACTTTCCATCCATCCATTGTTCCATTCATCATTCCACTCATCCTCTGTCCATCTGTCCAAGGGGAAGTTTCAACAGGCACCTGTACACATGTACACACAGTTATAGCAGCTGTAGTGAATCCTGTTGACCAAGATCCACCTTAAAACTGCAACCTGCTGCTAAATGACACCTGTAACCCTTCAGGTGTAAACTCGTGACCAGGTCTGAGACTAAGACTAGACCCAGCTGCACCTGGGCTCCATCAGGAGTTGGCACAGCAACAGGGGTCAAGTCTGACCCTCATGACTCAACAGGAGGGTGCACAGACCCCCATCATCCCCCACCCCGTGCATGTGCTCTCAGTATTAATCAGTTTTAGCTCAGTTTTACAGCAGTGTTCCTTTGTATGCTACACCCATGTAACAGCTGTGCCTGCAGAAATCATTAAACCTGCTCTCACCGGTACCTTTGATGGTCATCCTTTGAGCAACCCCAAACCACTCATTTCATGATGGCCTCCTTCCACCCTTCGTACCATCCATCCTTCTGTTACAATTCTTTCCTTCCTTCCCCACATCCATCATTCCCTTAGTCTGTTCTCCTTCTACCCTTCCATCTCTCGCCTGCCTTATGTCAGCTTTTATTTTCATCTGCCTTTCCTTGCTTCTGTCCTTCTGTCTTTCCTTCTGATCTTCTTCCCTTCATCTATTCCTACTTCTTTTCTTCCGTCCTCTGTTCCTTGCACCCGTACTGCCCTTCTTCCATCCTGACTTCCATCCATCAGGTCCTTCCTTCCCTCCTTTTGTCCATCTGTCTTTACATTTATTTTCCACTTTTCCTTACCACCCTTCATTCCATCTTTGTCTTCCACTATCCTCCCTTTTTTCTGTCCTTCCATCCTTCCTTCTACTTGTCTTTCTAGTCATCTGTCATTCCTTTGTTCCATCCATCCATTATTCCTTCCATTGTTCGGTCCTTGCTTCTTCCCTTGCATCTGTCCATCTCTTCTCTCTGTGCCTCTGTGTCTTTCCCTTCTCCTGTCCATCTCTATTTCTTCCTACCTTCCTCCATTTTGTCCTTTCTTTCATACTTTTGTCTTTTCATACTTGCATTCTTTCATGCTTTGCATTTGCCAGTCCATTTCATCTGTCTGCCTTCCTTCCATACAGCCTTCCATGCTGCTATCCTTCCATCCATCTGTACCTTTCCTTCCTTCCTGTGTCCTTCCTTCCAGCCACCCACTGTTTTTCCACCCATTCATCTTTCCTTCCATCATGTTGTCATTGCTTTCATTCTTCTGTCCGAACTACACCCCTCTTCCCCATCCCTCCTTCCCATTTTCTGTCCATCCTCTCTTCTGTCCCTGTTACTGCATCCATCTGTTCTATCCATCTTTCCTTCCTACCATCAGTCATCCTTCCTTCTGCCCTTCCATCATTTCCTTCGTTCCCGTTTCTTTCCTTATGTCTGTCCTTTCTGTTATTGCATCCCTCCATCTTCCCTCCCATCATTTCCTTCTTTCCTGTTTCTTTCCTTATGTCTGTCCTTTCTGTTATTGCATCCCTCCATCTTCCCTCCCATCAGTTATTCTATGATTCTGTGACCTTCCATCCATCCATCCTTTCATTCCTTCCATTTTTCATCTCACGCTTTTTCCCTCCTTCCATCCTTTCATCTGACTTCCTGCCTGTCCTTCCAGTTGTCACTCTTCCCTTTTGTTCATGCATCCATTCTTCTGTCCCACCCTCTGTCCATTCTTCCCTCCTGCCTTACTTCCATCTGTCCAGCTTTTTCTGTCCATCCTTCTGTCATCTTTCCTTCCTTGCATTCATCCTTTGGTGTGACTGTATATCTGTACTTCCTTCTGTCCATCTTCACCTTGTCTTTCTGTCCTTCCATAGATGCCTACCTTTCATCTGCTATTCTGTAAGTCAGTCTGCCCTTCTACCATCCTTTTTGCTTCTGTTCTTCTGGCTGGACTTCCTTCCATCAGACTTTCCATCCTTCTTTCCAGCCACCCTGCCCTTCTACCTTCCTTCTGTCCTGCCCTTTCCTTCATCCCATCTTTTCCTTCATCCCACCTTTCCTTCCATCCTTCCTTCATCCTTCTGTCCCTCCCTCCATCCATCATCCATCCTTTCTTCTGTCCATCCTGCCTTTTGCTGGTTGTCCTTCCTTCCATCCCCCCATCTATCCATCCATTCATAGGTCTGTCCTTCTGTCCTTTCATTCATTCTTCCTTCACCCTTTTGTCCTCCATCCATCCTTACATAATATACATTATATTTATAATACATACAAATGCAATGTCCTGGAGCAGGGTGGTAGCACAGGTCAGCAGCAGACTATTGCGCTGCTCCTGCTGTCTGTCTCTCCACTGGGGGGGAGAGGGAGGGAGGTAGTACAGAGCTTATGACACCCACGGGGCAATTAAACAGCCTTTCCAAATGCTGTAAATACCATCTCCCGCACCGGATGCATGAGGACCACCACCCGGTGCTGTGCAGCGTGCCGGCACACAGAGTGCAAAAGGAGAAAGGATTTTATTTCCATGCAGAGACAGAACTTTTGTGCTACAGTAGATGGGCTTTTTGCTCATTTCCCATTTAATTTCATATGCAACTCACTAATAGCAGCCTAACTTCCCTCTCCACATCACTGCTCTCGCAGTGTCTCTAATGCACCCTAAATGATGACAACCCGACAGCAATGGGCTCAGTCGAGGCAACGGCTGCTGTTGGCAAACAGCACAAGTCCCACTCACATAAATCTCCCATTACTGTAATACGACAGCAGAATGGCACAGGGCTTTACAATCTGTGTGGTGAATTACCCACCCACCTGCTCCCTGAGACCATGTTCTGTGTGTTTATCCTTCCCTTCTGCTCCTTTGTACCAGCCTGACTTGCCAGGGAGGAAAAAAACAGGCATTTTATCAACACACCGTGCAGCATTCCAGTGACCCTGGATGGAGCTGTTTGGATCAGATACCCAACACTGTTCATGCAGATAGAGAAGAACATGAGTGATTAATCAGTAACAGTTAATTGCAGCATACACGCAGACCCTCTCTCCTGCTTGTCCCCTGCCATACACTGAAAATTACATTAGTGGGAGTAATAGGGTTTTAATCTAGATAAAGCATTTTTGACTGCCCCATCTGAATTACAGGCCGCCCATTGAGCTGTCATTCTGTGCCATTTGGAGTGACAGAGCTGCAGGAAAACACTTTTGTTTAATTGAGATAATATTGTATTTTTCTGAGTCCTTTAGGAGAGACCTGATTTATGAGGAACGTTCTTCCTGAAACAAAAAGACACTGGCGTATGAGGTCCTGACAGCAAAGGCCAAAGTCAGAGATTACTTAATACAATACCTCTGAGTAACCAGGTCAGCGCATTCATTTCTGCAAGCTGGAGATGCTGGTATCCCCACCGTGAGGCCCCAGCAGCCTGAGAGCAGTGTCTTCTCCCCACATTGCAGTGTCCAGGTGAGCTGGGCACCCAATCACGAGGTTGGGAAAGGTTTAAACTTTACAGAACCAATTAGGTTGGAAAAGAGCTGCAAGATCATGAAATCCAACCGTTCCCCAGCACTGCCCAGGCCACCACTAACCCATGGCACTGAGGCCTCGTCTCCACGGGGTGTGAACACTTGCAGGGACGGTGACTGCAGCCCTGCCCTGGGCAGCCTGTTCCAATGCCTGAGCACCCTCTGGGGCAGGAATTGTTCCTCAGCTCCATCTAAACCTGCCCTGGTGCAGCTTGAGGCCGTTTCCTCTTGTCATCAGTTGTTACTTACGCAGAGGTGATGTGGGGCCCAGTATAAAATACCTCACAGCACAACCAACACTCCCATTTCCAGTTCAGTTTTGCAATGGGGGGTGGGTGTTCCCTTCTGCTCATCCGCAGTGATAACCTGAAACATTTCTGGACAGCTTCTGCCCTTGCTGCAGGCTACAGCTGTGCATTGCCCATCCAGATGTCTGCCTCTTAGCAAGAAAGATGGTTTCTCCTGCAAGGAAAGGGCAGGCAGCTGGTAGGAGCCAGCTGGTGGGACCCTGCCAGTCTGTGCAGTGAGAGGCCTGAGGTCAGTGTGGTTTTTCTCCAGATGTTGCATCAGCTCCAGTGCTCCAGCCAAGATCATGGGGTTAAGATCACCCAGGAAGCTGTGCTGCTCTCCTTGCCCCTGCAACAGCTGCACTTTGTGTTTCTGGAGAGTGACACAAAATCAACCTGCACCCCTAAAAGGGGAAACGCTTTGTATACACCCCAACAGACTGCGCACCGGGACCAGAAAGGCCTGCTTTAGTTTTGCAGGTACCGTTGACACCAGCACCCTGGTTTTGTTGTGTTGGGCTAAAAAGGGAAGGGTTTTGATGTCTGGACTCCGGTGGTCACCCCAGCGCCTTGTGACTGTAAGAGCTTTGGGAAGTTTTTGTTACTGACCTGGATCACATCCACAGCTCCAAAGTGCCATAAGCCTTGTGCTGGATGTACCACAGGGCACTGGTGACATCCATCCCTCACCACCCTCTGTTTCCTTACCTGCTTCTGCAGATGGAAGTTGCTGGTACTCTGAAACAAAACGTAAAAAAATGCACCAAAATCTGCTTTATTTGGAACTATTCATGAAATGTGGTCTCTTAATCCACACAACCCCATTATTTAGGTTCTGTAGGATTTCTTCAGCAGTAACTGTGTGTGTCCTTTAAACACCTGGCTTTTAGCAGGGAGGTTTTCTACAAGCTCAGGTAATTCATACCCACAGGAAATGAAGTTTTCATGGAGAAAACTGCGATGGTAAAGTGCTGTACCTATTAAAAGGAGAAGCATCTTAAAACCAGGTTCAGTTTCCTGTCTTGTTTGTGTATGCATTTCCATTCTACCTGAGCACATATGTGCAAACTCTCACCCTCAACTGCCCTGCCCAGGCACACCATGGACTCCCACCCTGTCCCTGCCCTAAGCCACACCATGGTGAGATGTCCCCACAGTCATGGCCACAGTCATAGAATAGTTACAGTTGGAAAGGACCTTAAGATCATCCAATTCCAAGCCCCCTGCCATGGGCAGGGACACCTCACACTAAACCATGTCACCCAAGGCCTCGTCCAACCTGGCCTTGAACAGGGCCAGGGATGGAGCATTCACAACCTCCCTGGGCAACCCATTCCAGTGCCTCACCACCCTCACAGTAAAGAATTTCTTCCTTATATCCAAGCTAAACTTCCCCTGTTTAAGTTTTAACCCGTTACCCCTTGTCCTGTCACTCCAGTCCCAAATGAAGAGTCCCTCCCCAGCATCCTTATAGACCCCCTTCAGACACTGGAAGCTGCTCTGAGGTCTCCACGCAGCTTCTCTTCTCCAGGCTGAACAGCCCCAACTTCCTCAGCCTGTCTTCATACAGGAGGTGCTCCAGCCCCTGATCATCCTCATTCCATCTGAGCTACCCACAGTAACTTGGTGTGAACTGGGGAGATCACTTTGAACACAAACTTTCCAGGACCTGATGCAAGATACAGTTTAAAGTGCCCAATACCAATATAAAGGAATTCGGAAGACACCTTTGCTAAAAGCAGAAGAGAGCCTGTGGGTTCACCTGCTTTGCTTCTGTTAGAAGAGCCAATGTACTAGAAAGAGAAAAAAATGCATGAGGAAACCCTGTTCCAGGTACTGAGAGTTGTACTTTCTGAGTCAGCATGTGGATAAACACACTAACCCTGACTTCAAGGGCCTCACATCAGTCCCTGTGCCCATAAGCACACCAAAGCTGTCAGGGTTATGCATTGCCCTGGAGGGGCTCTTTGCTGTGGTGTGTACCTGAGCTGCTGCCTTTTCCCAGAAAACATTTCTGGGAAGACTTGCATTCATCACTGGATTTTTTATCTTCTTTTAGTCTCAGCCTGGCTGTAGCCTTTCTCCCAGGACAGCAGACAGCACAATCCTGTTCTCAGTATCATTACGATTATGCTGCACAGTGGAATGCTGTAGAGAAAAGGTTTCCTATGTGGCTCTACAGAGGCTTTATGCTGTGGTCATTTTACTCAGGGTTTGCACTGGCATGAAGCAGACCCCTAACCACGTCCAGTCAAACCCCAAGGTCTCAAAACCCCTCCTACCTTGCACACATCCAGAGGTCAGCTGCTTTGCTCCCTTCACCTCTGCCTCGGGGCACAAGCTGGTTTCTCAGGCTGTGAAAGAGAAGAGTCATGAAGCAGTAGCCTAAAAAACCCAAACCAACCTAAAAACCAACCCCAGCGCAGTGAGCTTTCAGTACCAGAGGCAGAGAGAGACTGAGTTACTGCATGTTGTGATTTACCATCAGGAAGGTGTCTGCAGTGCCTCTTTGTACTGATGAAAGCCCCCAAAGGCCTGCCATCGTTTATGCTGGTCATGTTGTAAGTGTAGTTCAGAGAGGAGTCCCTCCAGAAGGTGACCCGGTGTAGTCATCCCTGTGTCGAGGTATAGGGACAAAAAGGTCAGTAATTATTCAGTCCATGCACTCACTGGAGAGCAGGCAGGCCCCAGATTCAGCCTGGGCCCAACTCAGTCTTTGCTGAAAGCATACAAGGGGGATGTTTGGAGAATTGGCCCTGGAAAGCAATGGATGTGGGTAAAAAAGCACACTGCAGCAGCTCCTTCAAGTTAAAGCCTCAGAGCAAGGAAGAAAACAGCATGAAAAAAATGTGAGAGCAGAGAGGACAAACCTGGGACCCTCAACTGGTTCTACACAAGCACGTCTCCGGGTTCAGTGAACCAGCACGGGCTTTTGCCCTTTCTCCCATCCACCACTCTGGTTTACTCCCCATGGGCAGCTGCACGGCTTTAGCAGGAGCTCTCCTGGGTGAACTAAAGCCCAGTGTGGGGGTTCTTTGCTTTCTCACTTGTTTATCCCCTCTGTGAGGACACCAGAGTGAAAATAAGCACTTGCTGTGCTTACAGCTCAGCGCAAAGGAGCTGCAGCTGACCTCTGGCAGGGGCCTCGCAGGGCTCCAGCAATAATGAGGAGATTTGCTGTGGCTGTGAGAGCACTGTGCTGAGCTGCCTTCAAGCAGCTGCTAACAGGAGTGGGAGCCTTCATCCACAGAGCTTTTTACGTAACGCTCCTTTCAGTCTGCTTTTGCTCGGAGGCAAACATTTCCTACTTCACTTGCTCTTTGGCTGTGCTGAAGAGATGAGGCAAAGGTAACTACCGCTGCTTTGTATGTACTGTCACCTCAGCCTGGAACCACAGGTTTTAATGGTCAACTCCACACACAGGAGCCACTGCTAACAAATGACGCAGTGCCCCCACATAACCGATATCCTCCATGTTACCGGAGATATTTTGACTTCCAGAAAGCAACTGGACTCCAGAGGGAAAGTCAATGAGAGTTACAGCTTGCTAGAAAGAAAACGGATCTGGAACAGTTTGGTTGGTAACTTGCTTGTGAAATAAATAAGCAGTGATAAGAAGTGGAATCCAGACTCTTGAGGGGGAATCTGGCTGGGAAGCAGGGGGGGTGCCCACATTCTGTCCCATGCACCCCATACACACAACAAGCCACTTCTCACACATTGCTCCCTGATAGTGTCTCATGAGATTGACCCTCATGATCACAAGAAACCAACAAGTCACAAAAAACATTACAGCGTAGCACAGCAGCAGAACGACTGCAGCATTAGCTCCCCAGTGACCTTGTCATTTAGATGACAATCCAGCTCACCCAGCTGAATCATGCCAAGCTGGAGCAGCATGGTTTCACCTTCCTTCTTAGCAATTCAGACTTGTCAGCTTTCCTCCAGCTGCTCTTCAGAGCTAGGCCCCCAGCATGCAGCACTGACAATGGGTATCTGCCATGTGCAAGGCTGTGGGGCATATTTTAGGAACAGATAGATGTGATGCTAGATAAGAGATGTTATAGAGAGATAAATGTATATATCTATCTCACCTGTGACTGCCCAAGCAGTCAAGGAACTGAGCTGCTTCTCCGGTGTCGGTGCTTTCAGGCTCCTGACCTCAGTGCTGTAACCTGTGCCTGGGGTAAGTATAAAATGCTGTATATTCACCATCATTTGTTGTGTCTTAGAGAAGACAACTGGTCAGCCAAGACTGGAGAGTGTGGTGCCAGCCCGCCAGCCCCTTCTTCCCTCCCCCTCAAAAGAGGCTCAAGAAAGCAAGGTGTTTGTGAATCCATCCCTCCAATTCTGCTTAAAACCCAGTACACAGCTTCTAGTGGAATAATGACTTCTTGATGGATTCTCATAAATGGACTGTTCCCCACATTATCTGGAATAATCGGTTCATAATGACCACAAAATGAACAGCAGGTAGGAAATGAGCTTGCAGTTGCCAAAACATAATGGATCATTTAGTCTTTCTCTGACGGCTTTAACACTTCTGTGGCTATCAGAGGCCTTCGCCTAATTGCACTGTTCTTATTATAAATCTGGCTGCTGGAATCAGCTAATTCACATCAGAATAAGGCCCACAGAAAATAAACAGTGAAAACCAGACAGATTCAAGTCGGAGTCACTCCACTGTGATTTAACTGATGAACCTTCCAGTCAGGAGTGTGCTTTCCCTCCTGTTTTTAGTGCTTGCTGTTTGATAACACAGCTAAGGTTCACACAAACAGAAGACAGCTCCTGTGATGGTGTGTGCTTTCTTGCATAAAGCCCGACAGGAGCTCCATCAATCTGTCAGTGCAAATAAGTAAGGATTTCAGAGCAGCAGATTGCATGACAACTCTTAACTTCTTTATCACCATTTTTACACATAGTTGGAGGTAAAACACTACCAAGGAAGAAACTGCTCTGCTCCAAAATGTCCTCTTCCAAGCTTAAGTTTTCCATCCATGGTCTTAAAAGCCGGTCTGTCATTTAACAATACAACACAGAGGTGTGCCCATATTCCCACCTGCAGCCATACACCCCCAGCCCCCTTCTGATCAATCTTTTCCTTTAAGAATCTTTTTTACCTCCCACCCCCATCTATTTTGCATCTTCTTTTAATGTCTCCTTTGTTTTATTCTATCTTCAGAGTCATTTCCAGCCCCTCTTCCCCCAGCCAACAACAGTCACAAAACCCAGTCTCATAATCACATCCCAAAGCCTTGCAGAGTTTTCTTTTGCCATTAAAATCCTTGCATTAAGCACTGGCTCCATCCATGTCTGGGGGAGAGTTGGCAGAGCCAGGAGGACATCTGTGGCTTTCCATAGATAAGCTCATGTCTGCTCTGTCAGACTGTGTTCGATATTTATTCTGAAATTTCTTGGATCTTTTTTGCTCTTTAAAATAATCCTTAGTTTTGGGGTGAGCTGCTTTATGGAAAGGAGCTGGACAAGCCATTTAATTGGTCCTGGGGTAGAAACTCTGTTTCAATTATATTCTCTGGTCTAGTGCTGTCAAAGAGATACTGAGGTGTGACTTTGAAAACAGTCTGATTTTGGTGAGTGTTCAGTGTATGTGTACAAGAAGATGTAATTAAGATTTCAAGACATGTCTCACGTCAGGGAAGTGGACCGTGCCTTACCCTGAACTGCCATTTCCATCCGTTCAGGAAAACTGAATGGATCCAAGTGCTTCCTTTGCCTGTGTCCACAGGTACACCCACCCCACTGCTCTCCCCACAGACCTGGCTGGTGCTGTGCCACCTCCCCACACCTGCAGCCGAACTGGGGCCTCCTGTGGTCACGGAGGACTTGCTCCAAGTTCAGGTCTTCACAGACAAAAGGCTTTGGTCTTTTTGTGTGTCTCAGAAGACTGCACTACTGCTGTTTCCTGCACAGCAAGGCAAGCTGCATCCATGGATGCCATTTAAGATGTTTTTCATTGTGGCTCTATAATGCAGAAGGTTAGGAGGACTAGAAGAAGCTATTTAGAAAGCATTTGGACTGATTTGTATATAGAGCTACTATTTCTGTGAATGCAATCTGGATAATTATGGCCCTAAATAGCCAAACTATTTGTGCAGAGCTTCCTCCACAGCTGTAATTACACTTACATTTTGCACATCCAGTTAAGCCTGCACTGAAGGGCAGGAAAAATCGCCTGCAACAATATAATGAAACTCTAGATCCTTCAAGGAAAGCAGGGCCACACTCCTGAAGTGGGCTCCACAGAGGGAAGACTGCACTGACAGTGATTCGTGGGTGACAACTGAATCCCCGTCACAAGTAATAGGAGAAAGTCTTCCTTTTCAGCAAGGCAGTCATTACATTGGAGGACCTTCACCCGTTTAAGAGGCATCTCTAGAAGAAGGCTTACAGAAAAGGGAGTGGAAAATAGCTTCAGTTCAGTCACATGCAGGGCTTTCTAAGGAAAAAACCAAGACAGTATTTTTGGGCTGAGGCTGAGATCACAATTTCTGTTTTCTTCTACACAAATAGATAAATTTAGCCGGATACGAATTTCCAGTGTGCTGCAGAAGCAGGAGACAGCTGGTATCTGGGATGAGTTAAATTTACCTTCACTTACCTTGCATTTACCTTAGTGTCACTCATTCCTGGGTAAAGGCAACGAGAAGGGACACATGGATCCTGGTCAAATTTGTGTTTCAGAGACCAGGAAACAGAGAGCCTGTTCTCTGCCACAGTTTGCTAAATAAACGTGTTTTCATTTCCTTTGATAATAAAAATGGCCTGCACTAGAGCCCAAAGCAGGACCCCAGAGTAGGTGAGAAGGGGCCAAAACTGTCCTTTCACCTGCGCAAACAAGACCAAGACAATCTCAGGTATGTTGGAGACACAGCGTTCTTTTAACATTTAGATTGAGAAAATCAGGATGGAGTAACCAGTGGGTTCTTACGGATCTGTGCCTGGGAGTTCCGCATTCACCACCACCACCAGTGGCTGGCTTGTTTAATGAAGAGAGAACCCCCACTGGATTCATGCCCCCGGTTCCTGTCATTCAGGTGCAGTGCACTGAGTCTGTGTTACAGAATAAGTTCTTTGTGCAGTTTAATGTTTCTAATATTAATTAAAATCTCTGACCTTGACTCTTGGGTTCAGCCACCCCAGGTAGGTAACAGTGAATGTAATAATCTGCAGCTTTGAAGATCATTAACTTGTTTTTCTGGCCTTACCTCATTCTGTGCAATGCTGTTACTCTGCAAGAAAAGAGCCATTGTAATGTTTCAGGTATCACCAATTTCCCAAACAATACACAAACAGAAATGATAATATTAGATGGGTTTGTAAGTACCCTCAGAAATTCCCCTGTCAAGAACCTCACATGCTTCAGTTCAAGTCTTCCCAGCACTAAGAACATTATTCCTGCTAACTCCACCCAACACATGCTTTGGAGCTGCTTGGCAGAATTTTTTTGGTGAAAACTTACATTATTTTATTCCCAAATCCTAGATTTTTTGATTAGGAAATGCTCTTACAGTGTTTTGTATTTGTCTGGCTGCTTCCTCCTCCTGTCCTGGCTAAACTCTGTGTAAAATGAGAATGCTGTACTAATGCCTCCCTTCCTTTTTGAACCTTGGTAAGGGTTTTAGGGGTTTTTCCTACCTAGGTAGAGCTTTTCACTCCAGACATGCCCATGGTGGGAGGCTGCTCATTGGAGCATTGCTCAACCCAGACCTGGTGCTGTGAGGCTTCCCTACACAGGAGAAAGTCAATCGTTCCATCAGTACACTTCTTTTTAAAAGAATACATCACACTCTAATCCTATTAAAATAAATCAGTCTATCAAAGTACATGTGTTCTGGGAAGAAAAAGCCAATATTTATACCCTAGCTCCCACCATGCTGTTAAACCACAGCACTAGCTGTAAAACTGAAGAACTATAGAAAACACACTTTATCACCACTGTAATTTGCCTTCTCAACTTGAAGTGCTGATGGTGGGGGAGTAAGTCTCACCAGAAGCCACTCGCTGGGAAACTCCAAGCAGCACCTTCCAGTGTGGAGTCACTGGTGGATGATGATGATCTTGGCTTCCCCATCACTGCTGCTGCCACAGTGGAGCCAGTGAAGAAGCAAACCTGGTCCTTCACAGGCTGCGTCGAGTGAGATGAAGTTGTGCAGAAGCTGCAGGACAAATGTAAGGGAAACTGGTGACTAGATTTTGACATTACTGTTTGCTATAACCACTTATGGTCTTAATGCTCTGTCTGATGATCCACTTCGGTGGCTAAATTAGCTCTTTCAAGGGGGATTTAGTTCCTGAAAACCAAAACAAAACACCAGCTTAACAGATCTTGAGGGCTTAAACATTCTAATGAAACAAAAACAAGCTGGAGTTACCACAGCTTGATATGCACAAACCTTCTAAAATAAATCACAACAACTGGCAGCAACTACCTCAGATCAAAGGAGGCTTCTACACTTACGTAGAGTTGCATAACTCCATTAAATATTTAGATGATAAATAGGAATGCATCCCGGAGGTATGTGTATACAGGCAAACGCACACATTCCCACATATCTATACATACAAAGCAGTCCAGAATATCTACAGCTGTATCTCTACATATCTATATGTACACATGAACATACATTTGTATGTTTAACACACACAAACACACAGGACATACCAATTTGGGATCAAATTCTACTCAGCAACCAATTATATCTTTTTCCCCTGAGCAATACTATAAATATTAATGTGGTTTCTTTATCCTAAAAGTTGAGGCTGTCAACTTACAGGAACCGCTAATTCAAAGGAAAGGAAACATGGCTTTTTGAGTACAGGAGTTACTTTCATTCCCAGGACTGTCAGCAGACAGGTATCGTGTAACACGCTGATTTCCAAGTCATAAGCCATCGTTTTCAGCACACGTGTGTTAACGTCAAGTTAACGTGAGTTCAGAGTATCAAAGGCAGCAGTGCAGTCAGTGACAAGAATCACAGATTTCAGACACTAGCACAGTGAAATATCTGCTAGAAATCATTACAAACAGCTATGTAAATCAACTCAAAATGGGTCTTAAATATGCAACAGATATTAAAGGAGAACTATGATTATTCCAAATCCTGGTTTAATTAACACTTACTCATAGTCTGGCTTTACTTTTTCTTTTCATCTCCTGCCTGTCATTTATTTGATGTCTCTGGTGTGATGGGAGTGGTATTTAAAATGAATTGGAAACACAGGAAAAGAAACCATTTCCAGTACTCTGTCTGCCTACAGAGATTCTGCTGATTCATATTAGCAGCTCTGTCATGTCACTGGCCAAAATGCTTGTCAGGGTGTTAGCCAAGGAACAGATGGGTCAGTGGTTTTCAATAAGAGACACGTTCAAAGCATCCCCTTCATCTTTAAATGTGGTTCTCACTACTTTAATTGTAGCACACTCCCACCAGCTGACCCTGACCTTGATTCTAACAGAAAACATCACTCAGGACAGAGTTTCAAGAGAAACAGTCGTCTTCTTCCTCTCCCCAGCCCATTTTCCTATCAAACCCAGTTCCTTCGCTGCTGAATGTCTCCAAAATCAGCCTGATGCTGAGGCTTTTAAATTATGATGAGACAGAAAAGTAGGGCAGACAAGGAGAGGAAATCTTTCAAACGCAGTCGTGATTGCCGTGAGTCCTGATTCCACTGCAGGCAGTATTAAAATGTGCTGGCAGAGTTGGGCTGCATCTTAAAGTCAAAGCCCTGCCTGGTTTTGAGTTTCATACCAATGCAGAATGGGTCATCTGGTGCAATGTGAGAAGTAGGAACACTCTTCTAAATAAAACACATTAACAACAGATGCCTTACATTCATTTACTTGGAAATTACCTTTTATTATGTAAAGCATATTGTTAAATGTGAAGTGTTGTTAAATGCTGGATTGCAGGTGATCTGGCCTTCACTCAGTCCCACAAGTTTACTTTGGGTTTACATTACAAGAGAGAATCATAGAATCCCAGCCTGGTTTGTGTTGGAAGGGACCTCAAAGCTCCTCCAGCTCCAACCCCTGCCACGGGCAGGGACCCCTTCCACTAGAGCACCTTGCTCCAAGCCCCTGTGTCCAACCTGGCCTTGAACACTGCCAGGGATGGGGCAGCCACAGCTTCTCTGGGCACCCTGTGCCAGCGCCTCAGCACCCTCACAGGGAAGAGCTTCTGCCTTATACTTAACCTGAACTTCCCCTGTTTCAGTCTGAACCCATCACCCCTTGTCCTGTCACTACAGTCCATGATGGAGAGTCCCTCTCCAGTATCCTTGTAGGCCCCAGTAAATCTGAATGAAACTGGCTCCAAGGCTTCTAACTGGCCAAGTACCACTTGGTAGAATAAAAACCTCAACTTCTGCTGCAGAATGGTAGCTTCTAAATTCTGGCTGTGATACAGAAGCAGACTGTAGGAATGTTATCTTATTTCCTTATTTCCTTTCAATGTTCTTCCTGTCAGTAGACAATTACATTGTCAAATCTGTATGCAAATAAACACGAGGCATGCAAACCCCAGCTAATGTAACAGCTGCTCTAAGTTTGCAATCAAACTGTGCTGATCACTCCTGTCACTTGGAAATTGCTTTTTCCCTGTTATTCAGAGGAGGTAAAAAATAGTTTACATTGTTCCTACCGCTGTTCCAGATTCCCTTATTGTTAGACCTGCACAGACTGGAGAGAACAGGAAGAAATCAAAGACAGACTGATAAGCCCCAGTCAGGCAGTTAGCTCATCCAGCAATACGATGTCTTTCAGCGTGTTAAGATCTTCCAGCTGAAGAGCATGCAGGCCCTCCTGTAAAGAGTCAAATACTGTCACTGACCTCCAGAATTTCCCATTTTGCAGATTTCTATCACTGGATTGTGCTCAAGGAGACGGGTCCAAAACTCTTGAACAGGCAGCTCCAGGCAGCTCATCGCTTTCAAGAGTGATTTCCAGCAAATCCCCTCTGCCACAACAGCATCTCCAAAGATAAAGCAGTGCTAGGGACAAGCGAATCCCAGGTGCCTTTACATCCTGGCTGAGGAGGAAGCCAAGCTCTTCCTCCAAAGTGACAGTCATTTCAGATAGAAATGTCTGTAACTTCAGGACCAGTTGACACTCCAATACATGCTGTCAGGTTCCACATGAGGCAGCGAGTAACAGCTCCTCTTCTGATATGCCATCACTCTACCTCTTATTACAGCATTGATTTTTGCTATGCCTGACATCCCCAAACTTGCTCGTACAACAGGCACAGTCTTCCTATTTTTAGATATATTGTCAATATTTTCTTCCAGTGTAATTTCTGCCTGGTTTGATCCTAAGTTAGCACCTAAGGTCCATTTTCCAGGTTATGTCAAGGGGAAAATTCCCTTTGATCAATACTTTTTCTCTGCCTATTCCATTCTTGTCTTCAACTGCCAGATTTACCCCGAGAGTCAAAGAAGCCTCCAGCAACACACCACAACTTGGCATAGTCACTGCACAGCTACGTCCTTTGCGGTCTTCAAGGAAGGGAAGGCTGTCATGAATTAGGACTTACCTGGATGTGGCACTGACAGCTTGTGTCTCTGCTCTCATGAATTATTTAGGTGGTTGCATTTGCAAAAGAACTGCGAGGATCTACATAATAGCAAACAAAGAAGCAAATTTGACCTTTTAACATGGAATAAGTTAAAGTGCATCTGCAGGGATGAAAGACACAAACAATCTCATGCTGTTAGAAGCTATAATATTTACAGTAAGTGATGCTTGCTCTTGCAGTGTTCACCAGCCCTTGTATTTAACTGTGCTGGAGGTTTCATTCTTCACAAAACCCAAGGATTTTCCTGAAATCATTTAAATAACAGCTTATCTGGCTTTAAATAGTTCCTTTTCCCTGCATGCATTACACACCTGAAAGAGGAGTCACCCTGTAACTTAGATGCTAATTCCTCACTGTCTTTATCACGTTTCAGCTAAAGGAAAAGACTACCAAAGTAAGAGCCTGAAACTGCAGAAAAGGAAATCCAAGGGAGATATTAGGGAAAACTTTCTAGTTGTAAGAACAGTGAATCACAGAGAGAGCTGTATAGTCTTTATGTGTCTTTACCAGGCTACAGGGATGTCTGTCAGCATGACACAAGTACCAAGCTAGGGGGGGTCTGTAGTTCCATGATTCTTGTTACGGATCAGACTTACTCTACCTACATCCCTGTAGGAACTGGGACAGGAATTTGCAACCATTGGGTTCATTCCTGATAGGGGTTGAACTCTTTAATGACCCTGAAGAGCAAGCTCCTGGGTCCCTTTGGTGTATTTAGCAAAGCCTCAGCTGTGAGGTAAGCATCTTCCTACTTGCACTGATGCTCTGCTTCCTTACTTGGGTTCAGCTGCAAGGTAGGCAATCCTCTTCACTTGCAGCAAGGCACTCGCTAATTAAATCTTAAGGAGATTAATTTGAGAAATTAAGATGTTCTGCAGTTCCCCTTCAGTGTTCTCATACATCCAGACTGACATTTGGTTTAGCAGGAAGAGAGCAGGTCTTTGGTGATGAGCCTGAAGTACCTCCCCCTTTGCTCCCATCCTTGTCCCCCATCAGAATCACAAGGAGGACTGCCTGGTGTGACTGCACTATTTGTATCTTCCTACGCACGCAGACACAACGCACTGCAATTTATTCCAGTATTTCACAAGCATCAAACAAACCCTTTTGCTTTACACTTCTCCCCTACTGCTTACATACTCTGTTTTCCAACAACAGCTTCACTACAAACCGCTATCTCCAGGCTCTGCTCAGTTGATGATGGGAATGGAAAAGAACCCAGACTCAGATGAGAATATTCTCAAGTATTCATAAATATTCCAGTGCTGCATCTCCCAGCCTGGCTGCATCTCTGACAAACACAAGAAGCTTCCTGGGTTCCTCTCCAGACAACCTGGCAGCTTCACAGATAGAGGCGTGAAACAGCAAAAGGTCAAGTGCCACATTTTTGCTGCAGTCAGGTTTGGGAACACAAAGCATGCAAGAAACACAGCAAGACAGCTCCCTTTTGGCTGTTAAAGTCTGCAAGGGTTTAGTGGTGAGCCTACTGGGATTTCACTGCATCAGGACATTTCTTCCCCTTCTGAAGGGGAAGTTGTGGAGATACTATTGACACTGGTGTGAATGATGTGGGCCTTAGTAGCAAGACTGCTGAATCGTTACCTGTTGGCGTAATTCAGGTTCAGATGTCAAAGCTAACCCATTTTCAAACTAAAGAAAGGGGAACGCTCATATCCATACAGTGCTGTGGAGACTAAAGGGGAAACAGTGCTCTTAACTTCCACGTGGTGAAAAAACCATCCACAAGACAAAAAGACCTTCTCAGAGCAGGGAGCTGTCATCTTCATCCCAGGTCTGAACCTTCCAAAGCACCGTTAAGGAAGGAGAGACCTTGAAGGAGTTGCAAATGAGTATAACACTGAGGTAACAGGCCTCAGACCTTGGGGGATTTTTATCCTTCCTTGAGACTAATCAAATTTGTTCCTGGCATAAAGCTATGAAAGTCACCCCAGGGAAGAGTCTGGACCATTGGCTGAACAAGGGTTTAATATAAAATGACATATTTGCCTTTGAGTTTGCCATTCGAGACACCACAATGAAGGGAAAAGGCTAAAAACAAAGCCAAGACAACAATTCTTAATAAACGTCTTGCTTTCCCTAGCCCAAGTTCTGTTAAAAATTGAAGCTATTCAACCAAGGTTTGAGAATGTGTTCTCTATACCAATGGTTTTTTTTTCCCTGTTTTACTGCCAAGTATTGCAGCTTCATGGCCTAATACATCTTTCCCTCACTGAACCACTGCAAACCAGGATGAACCCTTGGCCTTGAGCTGGGACACCACTGACTGGTGCTCAGCACTGCTTAAGTCCCATTCATCCCCCTGGGGGAAAGGCCATGAGCCCTTGATGGTGCTTTTTAAGGACTGGGGCAGTGTTGACCCTGAACTGAGGGTGGCTTAGATACATGCTGTTAAACCAAGTGGTTTGATAGGAAAAAAACTATCGCTGTGCATTTCATTTGCTTCTTCAATCAGGTTTGTTGTGACTATTCATAATAGTCATGGAAGCATAGAATGGTTTGGGTTGGAAAGGACCGTAAAGCTCATCCAGTTCTAATGCCCTGGACAACAGACCATGTCATCCAAGGCTTTGTCCAGCCTGGCCTTGAACACTGCCAGGGATGGGGCAGCCACAGCTTCTCTGGGCACCCTGTGCCAGCGCCTAAGCACCCTCACAGGGAAGAGCTTCTTCTTGTATCTAACCTGAACTTCTCCTGTTACTTAAACCCATTTCCCCTTGACATATCACTACAGTCCCTGATGAAATTACAGTAGATGTCATTTTGATGAAGAGAAGCTGAAAAATACGCCATACTATCACAAGTTAACAACGTTACCTTAATCGCAGAACCCATTCTTATTTTCCTTTGTTTTTTAACTATTTCCAAGGTAACTTTCCTTGGGTTGCTTGAGTTATACTTCCCCATTTGTATTTTAGTCAGCATGTTGCACACTGAATTTGCTGACAGGGACCTGGTAATCACTGGACTATGATGACATGGCAGGTTAATAATACAGCTCCATGTGCCTCAATTCATTCCTACTCCATATTCACAGGGAAAAAAGAGCTGCCTGAGTGGTGGCACTGCTGAGTAGCTTACTGTGCCAGAGAGACAGAGCCATTTGATACAGCTATCAAGGAAACAATCTTTTCTTGATGGCTACTTTGGGTGGCTCCTGTGCTATCTGGGAGATTTGTAAAGAAGGAACTAATTATAACAATGGTAATGTAATACAAGTAGCAAAACCACTGAAAGCATCTGTGCCTGTGTGGAGATATATACAGCAGGAGGAGATCACCCACCAGATCTGGCACTGCAGACTGTTTCTCATCATGTAGTCCAATATAATAAGTATTTGAGAGTCCCTGTTGCGAGCAAGTATTTAAAGACTAACATTAAAGGAAGCCTAAACCTTCCCAATCAATTGCAAAAGTAAAATCAGCAGTGAAGCAACAACAGAAATTGAAGCACAGCTAGAAGGAAATTAAAACCAGCTACCCCAGAATACCTGCCTTAATTAAGCATTAGGTGGGAATAGGTGAATTAAAACAGGAATGATATCTGAATTCATAAAAGAGCAGGAAAATGATTCAGACTTTTTTTCTGGGAATTCTAGTATAGTTTACTGAGATTCAAAGCATTTTGCTGTCTAGACAGACGAGCCACTTTGTGAGAAAGGGTCTGATTGTAGCTGTGGCTGATGCAGCATTGTCTGTGAGCTGACTTAAACAAGGAAGCTCATGTTAGGTATTAGGCAGAAGCTCTTCCCTGTGAGGGTGCTGAGGCGCTGGCACAGGGTGCCCAGAGCAGCTGTGGCTGCCCCATCCCTGGCAGTGTTCAAGGCCAGGTTGGACACAGGAGCTTGGAGCAAGCTGCTCTAGTGGAAGGGGTCCCTGCCCGTGGCAGGGGTTGGAGCTGGATGAGCTTTAAGGTCTCTTCCAACCCAAACCAGGCTGGGTTCTATGACTTACCTCATGGATCCAGAGTGTCAACCAAGCTACCAGCCACTTGTATGGTTTGGGCTCTAAAAACGGAATGCATGGGACTTTTTGTTTAGGCTGTAAACAAATGTACAACGTTTGCTGTACAACACTGTTGTACATCAACAAATGTACAACATGAATTGCAATAATGTCTCCGTATCTGGAAAGCCAAATGAAGGTGCTGAAGTGTTTGTGGTAGTCAGGAGGAAAGAGAACCTCAAGACTCATCTACAGCTCTGTGCTGGGGAATCTTCCTCATGCTTTCTCTGGTTCCAAACATGCACAAACTGAACAGCACCACACAGCCCCACAAACCAGCAAGATACAGTGAGATTAAACACAATGTAAGAGCCATTTAAAATTATTAGAAAAACTAAAAGATAGGGCCTTAAAGTCATAGAATCACGTTTATGTCAACCATATCTTTTGCTATGAGCTAAAGTTTTCACCAGAGGAGTGCTGTAAAGCACTGACGTGGCCCACAAGTACTGTATCTCACATACAGCGTTGCTGGACTGAATCTGTTTCTTCTATTGCCACAGCACCTGAGTTCTTTGGCTGCAATGTGATTACACAAACTTGTATTTCTGTGCACACACCTGTCCACAGTTAAGTGCCATTCACTGATATGCCATGTAAGAATAATGTAGCCCTTCTGGAACTACTTATGAGTTGGTATTTCTACCTCTGCCCTCACAACCCCTGCACAAAGCTTCACAATGACAGACCCCTCTACGGAGGCTCCAGCCCACCAGCTGCAGCGTACACACAGTATTCCCTTTTGAAAGCCTGATTTTCCTGTGCTGTGTCATTGCCAACTCCTTCAGGCTGTTCTCTGAATACACAGTGGGGTTTTTAAGCACTGGGTTTTCCATACTTTGCTCCACTGGTCCCACAGACTTCTTTCTCTAAGTGGCTGTATTGGCTCCTGAGTGTCCCCCTGGGCAAGACCATGTTTTAGCAGCACTGCAAGAGCAGAAATGCAGCCTGAGACTCATTAAAAGTCTGTTGATGGTCTCAAGCTCTCCTGGTATTGAAGATTCATCAGTTTCTTTTTCAGTGAGAATGTATTTGAATGCAGGATTGTAAAAGTGGAGCAATATGAACCAATTATAGCCCAGTAAAGCCTGTGCCTGCATGCTAAATTTCTGTTGTGCTGGGATGGTATTAGATCTCCTGGTATGTTGCCAGAATTTGCAGGTATTCACTATAAATTCTGACACAGTGGTTTTGCAGTGTGATGGAGTTTCAGAGGTGGATGTTTTCACACTCTCTTCCTTCACCAGCACAAGGAAAGCACAGCCTGCTCCACAGAGCTGCACTGATGGGGACAGCTCAGGAACTTGGGAAAACAACAAGCAAAACACAGTATATCAAAGAATTTCTCTTCAGGGCTGGCAATCACTATTGCAATGCTGTCCTGGGTTCAGCAGTAGCAGTCATTTTTCTCCTTCTTAGTAGCTGGTACAGTGCTGTTGTTTTGACTTTCAGTCTGAAAACATCGGTGCTATCAGTGGTGTTATCAGCTGAACCCAAGACAAATGTGTCACACCAAAACAAGCTGGATACCTTGGACTCCCTCTGCTCTGTTTACGTGCTTGGAGCTGCAGCTTTGTTTCCACTTCCTCAGTTTCTTCCTCAGTTTCTATGCTGTTGGTGTGAAAAGCCCTATCAGGGAATGTATTCAGGTTTACATCAGCTCTTTCAAATGCATATCATGAGCCTCTGGTCTTGTCTAATTTTAAAGAATAACCAAGTACAAGCAAAAAAAAAAAAATCACATAAACAATTGAAAGATTTGAAGCTCCCAAATACTTTTGAACACAGACATGAACTGGTATATTAACTCACACAGGCACTTTCAGAAAGCTTCTTAGACATCTTGTTTATGTACAAAGATGCCCTTGGTATTCTTCTGCCTTATATCAACCACCAGTATCCTACTGCTTTCTGTGAGGCATGGTTTGCCCTGCATTCACAGCTCAGTCACCATCTGGAGTGTTGAGAAACACCACACAGAGGTAATAAACCAGCAAGAGAGAAGAGCTGGGGTGGGTATGCAGTACACCAAAACCCGTCTATCAAAATAATAACAAGACACAAGTCAATAAATAAGCACTGATCTACAATACAGTTCTCAACAACTCTGTTCTCAACAAAGATGTGTGAAATGAATTGCCTGGAGGAGCAGGTTGTGGGGAGCAGAGGAAAAGGCGAGGCGTACCATGTAATGAGAGACAGCCTTCATTTACTCACTGTATGAGGCAGCTGGAGCCTGGAGCCTGCAGCCACCAGATCTGAACTCAAAGAGGAGAATGAGAAAGTTGGGGCTGTTCAGCCTGGAGAAGAGAAGACTGCATGGAGACCTCAGAGCAGCTTCCAGTATCTGAAGGGGACCTATAGGGATGCTGGGGAGGGACTCTTCATTAGGGACTGTAGTGATAGGACAAGGGGTAACGGGTTCAAACTTAAACAGGGGAAGTTTAGATTGGATATAAGGAAGAAGTTCTTTCCTGTGAGGGTGGTGAGGCACTGGAATGGGTTGCCCAGGGAGGTTGTGAATGCTCCATCCCTGGCGGTGTTCAAGGCCAGGTTGGACAGAGCCTTGGGTGAGATGGTTTAGTGTGAGGTGTCCCTGCCCATGGCAGGGGGGCTGGAACTGGATGATCTTAAGGTCCTTTCCTTTCCATTACTACTCTATGGTTCTATGATATGAAACTTGGTAAGAGCAGTGAAATGGAAGATGGTGGGTGAGATAAAACTACTCTGATAAAGAACAACTAAAGAAAAAGAAAGTACTAATATTAAATGAAGGCTGGAGAAGTTGGAAAGGGTAAATTCATCCAGAAGAAGTTTGTAAGGAAGAGGTAGTATATGGTCTGGAGCATGGCAAGGAGAACAAGCCCATGCTAAGTGCTGTTCCTACATTCATCATACAGGAAAAAAAAATGGAAGCAAGCCTGAAGTAAAGCAAGAAAAATACTACATACAAGAAACAAAGCAATAAACTCCACATTTAGTTCATTTTAGCATCTTTTGCCCTAAAAAGTAAAACACCTGTTCCTGGTAAAGCAACACCAGAGGGTAAAGCAATAGTAACAGCAGGAATTCAAACAATAACTATTACAGCAAACAAAGAGCCCACGTGGTTTTCTCCTCTGACCACTGTGATCTTGGATGTTCTCCTTCACATGCTAAATATTTCATCCCTTTTAGTATCTGCAACGGGACCTTTTTCATCACTTACAGCGCTCCCACCAGACGTCCACAAGCTGGAGAATCTGTCCTTGGCTATTTTTCTAAGCAGCCTTTGGGAGAAGGTCATAGCTGGAGAACCAAATACACTGCCCAGAGAAGAAGAAAAAAGAGCTTAGTTTTGGCATTTCAAAGAGAAATATTCAAAGCTCCTGCATATGAAAAATTAATAAGCTGACCAAATATTTGAAAGCTGAATAAGTAACACTTCCATAGGAAAACTAAAGCTGAAGGATCTGAAACAAAATAAGGGCATCCATCCAGCAAGAAGGAAAAGATAAGCTGGTTTCCTCTCTAAACTTCCCCAGCTTTCCTCAGAGGTTGCACAGTTCAAAGAGGATCGAGTTCAAACAGTTCGTCACCATTTGCAGCCAGCCTTGATCACAGAGCGTTCTCTTGGGAACCAGAAAGTAGGAAATGATCAGTTATATTCCAAGGTAAGGCAATGCATTAGAAAGCACAGGCCTCATCCTGCACCTGGTGAAGCTCTGTGTTGTTTCCCTGTCCCCTCTGAACAGTACCGCTTTCCATCCATTGCAGCTGTGCTGGCAGCTTGTTCTTCCCAGCCACCTCCATAATATTCTGTGAGACAACAAAAGTATACACGATTCCAAGCCATCAATGGGAAATGGTGCCATCCCTTGCTGCTACCTGCACCTCGCAGCAATATCCCATTGTCTTGCTCACTTTTGAGCAAGTTCCGTAACTCTCCAAGGGAAGGAGGTCTACCCCTCCTGCCGTAAGGTCCCACCTCACCTCTGCTTCAACATGTAGCAAAACAACACTCCCTGCCATGGTTATGTTAACTTATCATGTTGCTTTCCACGCAGGAAGGAAGTAGAATTCTCAAAGGAGATGGAGAGACACATTCAGGCAGCTGCAAGTCCTGCCTTGGTGCTTGATAGTGCTTAAGCAGGCAGCAACTTCAGAGTTATTTGTTCAAATTATTCCTTTAATTTGAATTACAATGGAATCTTTCAGCTAACTGAGCTCAACCTGTGCTTTCAAGGCTGGAACATTCGAACTGAGGCAGGCCTGTCTGTAAAAACAGTGAACTGAATATTCCTATTAGGTTCTTGGGATGTTTTCTTTCTCCTGAGTTCAAAATGCAGCAGCTTCTTAAGCAGCAGCTTCTCTCCTGAGCCGCTGGAAGAATCAGCCTTTTGTCAGCACACGGTACCACCGGCACACGTTCATTTTCCCCACAACACTCCCTGGCTTCAAAACATCAGCTTGACTCACGACTGCAGGCTCGATCTGCAACTGCTTGTACAGCGAGGGCAACGAACATCCAACGTGTGCACAGTAGCAAACAGCTGATGAGTCATTCCCAGATTTGTCATACATTAACGGCACAGCCAGGCTCAGCTGGGGAAGGGGATGGTGGTGCTTTAAAAGGCTTTAAAGATCAGGGAACACACTGAACTTTCAGCTTGTTCACCAAAAGGTGTAATTTGGCAGCATCGACAATGTTCAGAAACCATCAGGTTCATGCATTTCATTGCTCCAGGTTTTCTTTGCCACAAGGCAGAAAATACACAGTGCTATCCAGAATTGGAAATAAAATAATAGCTCAGCTATGGTCATGTAATGCTGCCTGCAAAATTACCACAGGAAGTGAATAAGCTACAGAAGAGACTTTCTCAGCTTTACTGTGGTATCTGATAGCAATAGCACAAACCAATTCTCTTATTCTTCCATTTAAAACACCCCTTCAGCCTCAGCAAGCTGGCAACATGAAAGGAGGGTGAAGCAATGTGGGGTCAGCCTCTTCTCCCAAGGAACTAGGGACGGGACAAGAGGAAACGGCCTCAAGATGCACCAGGGGAGGTTTAGACTGGAGATTAGGGAAAATTTCTTCACTTAAAAGGTGGTCAGGCATTGGAACAGGCTGCCCAGGGCAATGCTGCAGTCACCATCCCTGGAGGGATTTAAAAGCTTCCTAGTGATGCTCCTGGGACTGAGCCTGTGCAGGTTCTCTCATGGAATGCCTGGCAAATACCACACTCACGCCTTCTATCACAGCATTTTCACTTTGCAATTTGGCATTGGCCAGTATGATACAGACCATTCTTTTCCCAAACCTTATTCATACCATGGGCCTTCTACCAGCCAAACACTATTGCTCCCTACCACACGAAGAAACAGGCCAGGCACTGCCTCTAGGAGAGTGCTTTGGGGAACAAGAACAGGTCTCTTATGCAGGTCCATTTTCACCCAGTGGAGCTGCTGCTATCTCTGCCTCCCTCAAAGGCTTTTGTTTATTTAATGCCCTAGGATTAGAATTGCTTTACAGAAATAAATGCTTTTCTTCTGGAACAATACAAATTAAGATCTATGTTGGAGCATGCAATTATCCTACATGTGTCTGAAATCAAGGAGAGCCAGTCAGATGCTGATCTGTAATGCTGTGTTATTTTCACAGCATATAATTTTCAGATCACGCACATCAATGTTGTAGTTGGGTTATGGAAGCAGAGGGTATCTTTATTTACATACATTTCTTTTAACCCTGAGAAGTGCTGTCATTTCCCTTCTTGGTAAATGTTTTCCTCTCAAAACCCACATCGCCTTATAATGACTATATGGCTGCAGGCTGAGATGGATGGCCCCGTGGCTGGGAAAGCCCTGCTTGCTACAGAGGTGATTTCATTTGGGATATTCATTCTAATTGCAGGCATATTTCCTGCAAAGATTGTTGAAATCAGAAAATATTCCAAACCTAAACATTCACAATTCCCAGAAATATAATGAGATTATCTCAAAAAAAAAAAACAAACAAAAACACAAAAAAAAAGTGGGGGGGGGGGGGGGGGGGAATGAGAAAAAAAGCCACAAGACTTGCAAGCCAGCCATACACTTTTGGGACCACACTGTTCCAAAAGCCCCAGTAAAGTTTTGTTTCATATTGATTTGTGTCTTGTGGCAGTTCTGGTGTCCTCAACATCAGAAGGACATGTAGCTGTTGGAGCAGGTCCAGAGGAGGACATGAGGATGATCAGGGGCTGGAGCACCTCCTGTATGGAGACAGGCTGAGAAAGTTGGGGCTGTTCAGCCTGGAGAAGAGAAGCTGCGTGGAGACCTCAGAGCAGCTTCCAGTGTCTGAAGGGGGCTACAAGGATGCTGGGGAGGGACTCTTCATCAGGGACTGGAGTGATAGGACATGGGGTGATGGGCTCAGACTTAAACAGAGGAAGTTCAGGTTAGATTTAAGGAAGTTCTTTACTGTGAGGGTGTCCAGGGAAGTTGTGAATGCTCCATCCCTGGCAGCGTTCAAGGCCAGGCTGGACAGAGCCTTGGGCAACATGGTATGGTGTGAGGCATGTGTGAGGCATCCCTGTCCACGGCAGGGGGGTTGGAACTGGATGATCTCAAGGTCCTTTCCCATCCTAACTATTCTATGATTCTGTGACTGACAGAACTACCAGTGGAGCCCGTTTCCCCCAGCTACACTGATCGAGGTTGCCAGAAGAAGATTGCCATTCCTAGGAAAAATCCTTGCTCAAGTCTTGTATTTGGGCTGGACTTTTCTAGTGGGTTACTTCCATCTGCTTAGTTCCATGAAATCTGTATCAACACAATCACCTGTGAGAGTTCTGCTCTTCTCCCTTATGAACTTTGGTTGGAATTGAGCCACGAATTTAAAATTGTAAACCTATGGAGGAGCAGGAGAAATGCAAAAAGTGCCTTCTTTAGAGAAAAGGTGACTAAGATGAACGTGCGCTGTGACTTCTTTGTCCTCCCATTTCAGAGTGGTTGGAAAGCACTCAGGTCATGTTAGCAATTTGTTTTCAACATGAAGACTTATTATATTTTTTCCTTGTGAAAAATGCCTTCTTGGATTTAAAAGCCTCTGGAGCACGATTTCAAGGAAAACACAGAAGCTGCTGCAAAATGTTTGAGCTTATTCTTAACACTAAAACCAGTGTCACATCAGTAGGAGCGGTACACACTTCACCACAAGCTCGCTTAGCTAAGAGGAATGTTTTAGTTCTGGTGGTGTTCTTGTCTTAGAGTCTGAGATTGTTCATGTCAGTGTCAGCTGAAGTCATGTGCAGGTTTGGAACAATGAACAGTCATTTACTGGCAATTGGTTTAAGACAAAAAACAAGAAACAAGGAAGCAAAAGTAACACCAAAAAAAAAAAAAAAGGGACAAAAAGTACAGATGAGCAGAAAGGGATTGGGGTTTCCTTGGCTAAGCAGCTATACTGAGATTTCCATGTGATTACATATGGAGGGGTTTATAGGCTTCTCTGTTTTCATTCCAGCACCTATGAAAACCACATGTGCGAAGAAAATATAAGCAATATGAAGTTGGGGGTTCTTTTACTGAGTACCAGAACGATGCACCAGTCACACTTCCAGATGAGACCATTATGGAACATTTCCCAACTCATTATTTTGCTTTTCAGCTGTTCCGCTGATGTTTCATTGACGTTTGCCTGTGACTCTTCTGCAATACATTCCTTGCCTAAGGAGTTTTCAGCTCACAGGGTTTTGTAGCCTGATCTTACTGCTGTTCTTGCTCTAATGTGCATCTCTCTGCGGAGCCCGTTGCTCTGATAATGCCATTAAGGAGATCTCTGGGCTCAGCAGATACATGTCCCTTGCAGGAGGGTAACTCTGTGGAAACTGTCTAAACAAGTCCTTCAGGATTCAACCTATGCACAGCATCTACCTGCTCACAAATGCAACTGCTCCCTTTCAAGGAATAATGACTATTAGTAATAAAGTGCATCAGTGATCTCTGTTGGGCTTCAGGAAACATCACCTTTGGGAAACAACATATATGGCACGTTGTCTGGTTTGTGAAGAATACAGGAACTTCAAATCATGACACAGAATTGTGCCCATAGCACCAAGTCCCATGTTGAAAATAGAGTCAAAACCAACCTGAGTAATCTAAACACCTCTACCAATGTTCTTAAATAAAGCTTTGGATCTGTCTTTCAATTTCTGTGGCTTTTCACTTAGAAATATCCATTTTCTTGTATTTTTTAAATGTTCCTGCAACCAAACTGAGACTTTCCCATTTTAGTTTGACTTGAAGCTATTTCTGCCAATTTTTTAAATCATTATTATGACATTCATAACTGCCAGTGAGTTGACAAATAAGTTTCCAAACAGCTCTGATTCACTTACTGTGATTCTGCAAGTCTGGCTATTACAGATGTTTCAGTCTTTTCCACTGGGAGACTATGATCACCAGAATGAAATGATCAATTGCTCTAATTCAGCTTTTAAAGTGAATTGAATCAGATTCTCTATGATGTCCTTGTTCACAGGTTTTCAAACCCCAGCCTCTTAGCACAGGAGGGGAAAGGAACTTCTAATAAGAGGTGGCTGCAACACAGCAGGCCAATTTACCGCCATTTAACATCACAACAGTGGAGTCACTGTTAACAAATTCCATTTATAAAGCCATTAAAACAACAAAACAGCCTGATTTGTTATATAAAAAGTAATGGTTTTGTCCTAGAAGAAAAGATGTTTGTTTCAACAAGACAGGCAAGAGAGCTGTTCTTGTGACTACTGCCCTTTCTGCCCCCTCTGCTTATACAATACATAAGATTTGTCAATGTTCTTATTTCCAGCAGCTTTCCAGGGCCAGTTTCTGCCCTCAGCTGTTCTCATGAAAACCTGCTTAAAGCAAGAATTGAACTGACATCTAATTGAGGGCAGAAGCTGACCCAGATGTGTTCAAGCAAAAAGACTCAGAGGCTCAGCAGGAATTCAAGCAAAAAATGGGAATAAGTAGCAAAGGAGGGACCCCAAGTTCCTGTAGGCTTTGTGCTCCCCACTTGCTTTGCCCAAAATCATAGAATCATAGAATAGTTCGAGTTGGAAAGGACCTTTAAGATCACCCAGTTCCAACCCTCCTGCCGTGGATAGGGACACCTCACACTAAAGCATGTCACAGAACCATAGAATAGTTAGGGTTGGAAAGGACCTTAAGATCAAGTTCCAACTCCCCTGCCATGGGCAGGGACACTTCACATTAAACCGTATCAATGGGATTTTGCCCCATATGAGTTGCCAATGCCACAGGCTGCAAACAGCACCGGATACAGAGCTCCTGGAGTTACCTCCCCACCAGACTGTGTTTATGGCACTCACATAGTACTCCCCATAGGCAGGGAATGTAAATGTTTCTGTAATGCTGATAGTGGTACTGATAGTGCAACTGTTCAATTGCAGCTATAGATTTAGACTGAAGAGATTCTGTATTCAAAACATCACAGTAAAGATTTCTGAAGGCAAGGATCAAAACCCTAGCTCATTTTACATGTGTTTCAGCAGAAATCTTTCAGCCTAGCAAACCAAGTTACAGGAATGAATGATGCAGACATCTGATAGTGTAATTAATTAGATTTTGACACAATCTTTGGGAGACAGGCATTTGAGTCATATGAGGAGATATTATTGGATCACACTTCACAAAAACGGCAGTTATTGTGTTGAAAAGCCAAATATAGCAGTGTAGTGCTAAGAGAGATGATTCCATGCAAGTAAGAAGTAAGGAGTCCTGAAGCTACCTCACCTCTTTCCATCCTTGGAAGCCTTCCCTGGCTCCCAAAGGGCATGTGTCCAGTGCAGCAGCAGCACTGCCTTGCAGACCTCTCCTTCCATCCCCTCTGCTAAATACCCTACAGATGTTTCAGAGTCACATTCCCACTTTCCTCACAATCCCATTTCCTGCTACGTACCCTCCTCATCACAGATTTCTTGTCAGTCTGTACCTTACCCCACCTTAAAACTGGCCACATTTCCTGACACCTGCAATAAACCAACGCAAGCACTCAGTAACAAGGATGGAAAGAAGAAATGAGCTCCCTAGTTATTCCATGTGGGTACCATTTCCTGTGCTGCCTGTCCCACAAGCTGTCTGCTAGAAGGGCAATTTCCACCATTCCTCACAAACACTGGAGAAAAAACACTGTTAGCCTATAACAAAAACCCAACACATACTAATTTCTTAGACCTGGACAGGACAGAGACTGGGAAAACCAGAGGAAAAAAAGTGGATTTAGTCAGAAAATGAGAGGAGAGAAAGGTTTGAGCTTTCCTTCACCCCTGCCTTATGGTTAAGGAGGACTTTATCACTTTTTCTTCTGCTAAACAGAACCATAATTTTATGGACACTAAAAATAGACTTGACCTGTTCCTTGCTCTTTACAACTGCATATTCTCATTTCCAGTTGCCTTTATGCCTTTTGCTTGAATAAATCACACAGAGTGCTTGGTTTAATGCATAGCATGGAGATGTTTTTCCCTCCTTCATAAAGATCCCTCCCCAGGGAATACAGCTTCCTCATCTATTGCTTTTTTGGCTTTGAATAGCTGAGAGCCACATTAGCATCCCCTTGACTGGAGCGTGGACTGGGGCGTTGCTCTGCCGGTTCTCACTCTCTTTCATCCTGAACAGCCTTTGGTAATCCTCCTATTTGAAACTTCCTTTTCAAGTGGTTGAATTTCCCTTAAACTCATCTATAGTATGTGAGGAAGATTAGCATTGAGGAATCGTTCTTTTTCTCCTGTCTCCCTTTAGCACACCTAAGTCTTAAATACATATCACTGATTTCTTTTTACTTCTAAGTATCCCAACGATGTCCACCAGCCTCCTTCCACTTTCTGCACTAAGGGTACCCCATAAAACAGCATTTGTGCCATGTATTTTATTCCAATAAATGTGGTTCAATCAGACCAGAAGCACCAAGTTGTAACCCCAGCTCTAACTGAAAGTCTCCTTCATGCTGGAGAAGACCTGCAGGCAATGCACAAGTCCAAAGCTGAGTTTCCTCCAGATCTGAAAGCAATACAGCTGTATTGTAAGCCAGTTAAGTCACAGTGCAATTGCTCAGTCCTTCATTTAATGATAATGCATCTATATGTGTGTGTGATACATACACACACATAGACTGGTACCTAATAATTCTCTAGTGACTCCTGTGAGGGTCAAGGGCACCAGACACAGAAACAGGAAAAAGAAAAGCAGATCCCTTTGCTCAGCACTTGGTGTATAACAGAGCAAGCAAAATGGTTATTTGGGAATCTAGACCTTCACCAAACCAGCCCCTCCAAGGCCTCCTCTGTTCCAGACTGGAGAGGCTTCCCTGAACCACCTTCAGACCTCTACCATGCTGCAGGTCAAACATCCTGCTTGCAGGAAGCATCTGTGAAATAAAGTATGACCTATACACATAAACTTCAGCCCTGAAATAAACGAGCCAGTCATTGTTACATGTCCTGCAGTGAAACAGGGGAAATTTTATCTCCTGTGATTAAATTAGTCCTTGGGCTGCAAACCAGTTGTGGTGTACAATTTCCCTGCATTAGTTCTGTGCAAAAAACACTCCTTATTTTCTCCCTAATTCCTCAGTTGTAACTAGACTCCCATGCTGGGAGATGACCATTTACTCTTACACATTTTGCTCTGCAGATTACATCATTTTAATCCATTGCAGCTCTTACCTGTATCTATTTTCCCTCATACATTTTGCTGCTGCTTCCCAAATACATCAGGAACCAAATTCAGGTGTGTGCATTACCTCACTTCACAGCAGGAGGTCCAATAGATGCACACATACATTTTTCAAGAGATCAATAATCCTATTTTTGTTTGCCTGCATCCTCAGTGCAGTATTTCCATCTTCTTCCCATAGCATACAAAAGGCTCAAATCTTACTTGGATATCAGAGTGCAACAGGTAAATCTATGCACAGGCTTCACAGGAGGTTAAGCACAGGCTTCAAAGGGGTTTAAAATAAGACGAAACAAACTCTTCTCTGACAGTAAACATGGAAACAATAAATTGCCTTAACACAGACCAGTGGTCATGGCCAGTGGAAAATAATGAGCACTCCTGTCTGGTTTTGAGGGATTCCCTAAGGATGCTGTGTAACCAGCAAATGTTTTTTTGTCTAACCAAGAAAAATCAAGCTGCAACCCTGTCAGCCTTCCTTCCTTGTAGAATAAATGAGACACAGATACTGAAATGGCAATTATCAGCAGAGCCATGAATTATTAGGAAAGCTGAATGTTGACCAGTGCCCCACTCACTGATATGGGCTGTTCTGAATGTACTATCTACCACAGATACTCCTGCATGCAACGTACAGGATGAGAACCTTGACAGAGTCAGCTAACCTGCATCCTACACTGCGGCAATCCCCCCAGTCCACTGTACCTGATAGCTGCAGCAGGTCTGTTGTATTAAATGGGATTCCAGAGCTCTGACTGAAAAGACTCCCTGCTGTGTTCCAGTGCTAGCCAGGAGAAATGATAAATTTAATGGAGAGCTAGAAAAAGTAGACTGATTATTTGGTGTGGCCTTCAAAACTCTGAAACGAAACTGCCCAGTTTAGCACGAGCCTGTCAGAAAGGGGCAGGATTTAGCTCTGACCCATACGTATCTGCTCAAGTCACAGAATCATAGAATCAGCTAGGTTGGAAAAGAACTTTAAGCAAATCAAGTCCAGCCTTTTTATACCAGGACTGTCAAGTTGACCACTAAACCATGGCACTGAGGCCTCATCTACACGGTGTGTGAACACTTGCAGGGACGGTGACTGCAGCCCTGCCCTGGGCAGCCTGTTCCAATGCCTGAGCACCCTCTGGGGCAGGAATTGTTCCTCAGCTCCATCTAAACCTGCCCTGGTGCAGCTTGAGGCCGTTTCCTCTTGTCCCATCCCTTGCTCCTTGGGAGCAGAGCCCAGCCCCTCCTGGCTCCATCCTCCTGTCAGGCACTTGTAGGGAGCCATCAGGCTCCCCCTGAGCCTTCTCCAGACTGAACTCCCCCAGGTCCCTTAGCTGCTCCCCATCACACTTGTGCTCCAGGCCCTGCACCAGCTCCGTTGCCCTTCTCTGGACCCAAAGTCAATGCAAGTTCATTAAGAGGAGCTTGAGAGCAGAACAGTATCTTGAGTAAATGGTACTGGGAAGAAGCATCCTGCTCCTTGTTTACACAGACCATTCCGGAGCCTTCAGCTGAGAGCACCACTGAAGCAGGGGCAATGCAAGCCTGAACAGGATGCTTGCTAGTGTGAGCCTGCTCCAAAAACAACACACTCTTCTTACAAAGCTCAGTCACTGCTTTATTCTGTTGAGTTTCATATGCAAAAAACAAACCTAAACTCGGCAACATTTTCCATCTTTGTCATCATGAAAGGACAGATTCCAAATACAATGAACTCGGACCTAATAAATGGGTAAAGGACTGTCAACATGATATAGGGTAAGTGTGGCTGCAACGACATATTTAGACACAAGCTTTGCCCCATTTCTATGTCCCAAAACTTGGTGCTATGTCTTTCCAACCCTGCTGGTAACCCCCTGGCATGGCACATGCTGCCAACAGCTGCCTTTCTGTTGCATGATTGGCAGTTCAAAGGTGCTATTTCTGCTCTAACCTGATTTGGGGCTGGGATGAATTCTGTAACGTCTGCAGATAGATATTCACCAGTGCAGGCTGTCAGCATCTGATCTAGCAAAATTTCCTAGCAGAAACTAATGAGAAATTTAAGAAAGAAGATGAAAAAGGAGATAAAAGAGAAATGTATTATTCCCTTAAAAAAAATACCAACAAACAATAAGCAGCAGAACTAGAAAGTAAAAGAATATTCTTCTGAACCCTTTGGCTTTTTCTTCCTGAGGTGTATGTGCTGGCGTTTGTGTCTCCCCTGAGTTTTCTTACCCTTCTCACTAACTCTCCATTATCAATTCCTCGAACTGCAAAGAGCAAGAAACCAGAGTGCATTAAATCTGATTTCTGCTTTTAGTCCATTTTCCCACTGTACCTTTGCAGACTGTATTCCTTACCATTACACAATCTTACATTCAACACGTCAGGAGACACTTTCTTCAATAACAGTTTTGTTTGTCACTCTAAGATGCAGCTGCTGACTTTAAAGCAGAGGGGATTTTAACAGCAGTCAGCAGAAATGTCACTAGGTGTAAGTAACTCTTCCATAATAAATACAGAAAAGTCTATTTAGTTGGCATAACTGTGGTAGAATCAAAGAGGTAGCAGCTAAGTCCTGTCCTCTGTGTGTTAACACAGGGACAGGGGACATGTGGCAGCCAGTGGGAAGTGAAGGAGGCTGTAAAGTACATGTCCTGCTGTTAATCTGTTACCCTACAGCACCTGGGTCAGAGATAGGGAGTAAAGGGCTTTGCTGAATTGCTTTTCTTGTATGTCCTGAACCCATTGTTTACCAGGGAAGAGAAAGAAGCCATGAAGTTTTTCAGGTATTTTTCTTATTGTTAAAGCTCAAGTTAATGATGTCAAATAGCAACACTTCAATAACATCTGCAAACACATCTCTCATACTCCTGGCTGAACCAGTTCTGCCTTCAGTAACCTTCTCTCAGGCTGGCTTTCAGATGCTGCACAGTTTTGGGTCCCAGAGGACTAGAATGATAACAGCATTGTAGAAAGGAAAGCGGGAAGAGATCCCACAAGGTCAGTTACTCCCTTCTCTTCCTCAAGGCAGGATCAGCTCTGCTAAATTAATCCTGACATTATTTGTCCAAAGAAAAGCCAAACAGAACTTTAGGACTTCCAATTTGCACTCTGTAATTGTCTTCCCACACTTTCAGAATGTTTTTATCATTTCTCTGCAAACCAAGGAAATGCTTCATTCCTGTGTTAACCTTCTTTTGATATTCCAGGATTCTCCTTTATTTCAGTCCTTCACGGCTTCAAGGCAACAGTGAATGAAAGCCCCATAGAATACTCTTAATGAAAGGCTAAGGAATTTAAATCAGCTTCCACCCTACAAACACAACATAAACCACAGAATTCATTTAAAATACCACCAGGTATGCATACCAACAAACTGTTTTACTTTGTGCAACACTTCAACACTACAACAAACCATCTTCATACCGCAGAGCTGAAGGCAGGGGCTGGCATTATGGGTAGTGAGAAGAGCATGCACCAACCTCTCCCCTTTCCCACTTCCTGGTTTTTCTATCACAGTTATTAACTTCATCTGGGAAAAAAATGAAAACCTCATGCATCCACCACACTAGAGCAATGGCTGCACACATGGAAGGTTTTCAGAAATCCTTAGATCCCAAGAAGACTCAAAGCTACAGTAAAACCAAAGAAGGGTTCAAGTAAAGTTGTATTTTTCCATTGCTGTGTTATGGCAGTAATAACTACATGTCTTCAATACCAGCAATGCTTTTTCTTGAGAAAGTAATGTTGGAATTTCATTTAAAATCACCCAAAGCACAGTCAGGGGTGGTAAGAAGGTTAAAAGTTAAGGCAGGAAGAAAAACCTGATGAGAAATGGAAAATTCAACTGATGAAACAAATCTGTCATGGTATATCCATGGGCTGAGGAGAAACTTGTGTGCTTTGAGAGAAATTGATGTCCCAACATTTGTGGACCATTTCAAAGCTCTCCATTGCCCCTTTTCAAAGTGACTTTGCACTGATGCCTGTCACAGAACAGGGTCAAACACTCTCCTTTGCTCAACAGGAGCAAAAAGCAAGCACCAAACAGATTTTCGCTCCCAAGTGCTTACGCATGAAGCCCTTCAGTCACCTGAACATTCACAAATGTGTTATCCCACTCTTCTGGAACAGGATCTGCTACATTATCCTGCCTGTCCCTGTAAAGGAAAAAGCTTGGCCAGAGGCCAGCCACCAGCTGAGAGGTCTCCTTGCCAAGTCTGTCAAGTAAATTGATTTTCCTCCAAGACCTTTGGGTCCCTTTGAGCAATAAGAAGCTGTATTTCATCTCCTTGTTGTTCAAAGGTCTTGGAGCCAAAATCTCCAATCCGGACTAGAGGACACAAAGTACCACCCAGGGATCACTGGTCACCTACAAAATGTGGCCTAAGTTTGGGCCATCTTGACAGTACAACCCGCTTAACCAGAGAGTTGCACTGTCCTCTGCAGCTGTGCTGCATTGTCTGGTCACTCGGGGGACCAGAGATGTCAACCAAAGCCTTGGAACCCCCCCATTCCTTACAAATACAGTAAAAATCCAAAGGGCAAGCCAGGAGCAAGATGAGTCCCCATGTATACATCTCCTTGCTGAAGATGAGCTTTGCTATACAGTCCCCATTTCTGTTGTCCCAGATGCTATTGAGCCCATCACAAGCAGCATTTTGGAAGTGTCCAGGGCACATCTTTGCTCCTGGAGCCAAAAACCTGCATAGACAGCAATGCTGTTTAGTACCAATGGCACCTGATGAAGGATTAGCTGTAAAATATCTCACTTCTAAGATAAGAGGTGAGTGGGGATCTCAGAGCAGCTTCCAGTATCTGAAGGGGCCTACGAGGATGCTGGAGAGGGACTCTTCATCAGGGACTGTAGTGATCGGACAAGGGATGATGGGTTCAAATTGAAACAGGGGAAGTTCAGGTTAGATATAAGGAAGAAGTTCTTTACTGTGAGGGTGCTGAGGCGCTGGAACAGGCTGCCCAGAGAAGTGGTGAATGCCCCATCCCTGCAGTGTTCAAGGCCAGGCTGGACAGGGCTTGGAGCAAGCTGCTCTAGTGGAAGGAGTCCCTGCCCATGGCAGGGGTTGGAACTGGATGATCTTAAGGTCTTTTCCAACCCAAGCCATTCTATGATACAAACGCAGTGGTCTTTCTGTTTGTTCACTGCAGATATTTTTAAGTTACCATGTTTTGGAGGAGCATTATTTTCCCTTTCCATCACGCAGATGTTCCTTGGTTCATAAACAGTTCTGGAAATCCATAAAAATTAGTAGGCTTGTAAAAAAAGTAAATTGCAGATATTTGTTGCACCAGGGTAAGCTATAACATCTCACTCTGGTGCATCACTGCCTCCAGTGAAAATAAGCACGGAAGATTTATTGTGTACCCTCAAGAGCAGTGGAGGAAATAAAATCTGAAGCCAAAGGTTTTCCACTGAAAATACTCACATTTCTGCCTCTGTCCAGGCAGCTCTTATGACTTGTGAGTTTTGCAAGAAGGGAAGCATAATAAAGGCAACAGCTTTGCTAACATCAGACTTAGCACATTCCTGGTTTAAGGACATACTACACACCAGCACTTCCATAGGGCTGTTGGGGGCTAATTCAGGTAATCTCCTCCCTGCCACGGCATCAGTCCCACGTCTACAGTGACCTCTTCCCCTGGCCAGGGAGCCACTCCATTCACCAGCACAATCCTGGCCCCAGCTCAGCACCATCAAATTGGTAAATAAACAAAATAGAAGGTGCCTTGTAGCAATCCAATTATTTTACCATTTCAAAAGGTGTTGTGTGCCTACTCCTGGTGTTGCTCAAGCATTGGAATAACCTTTTTAGCCCCAACAGTCCACATGCAGCTCTTCTTAGTGATTTATTGCTAGGGAAAAAAAAACCTCCTATAGTCCTAATGCTGTTTTTTCTAATGGAACTCAATGCTAAACACATAACCTTTCAGCAGAGATATATCTGCAGTGTAAGAAAGGAAGAAAAGGAATGTCTGTGAACTGCGGTCAAACTCTAAATGGTTTTATTTAAAACCGAAGTGGCTTTGGTTTAATTAAAATTACTGTCACCAATTTCATTAGGACAATCCCACTGCCTTCCCTGTCATCTACACTGCCACAAATGGAAGGAATAAAGATATATTCCAGTAAACCACAGCATTTCTTCATTGTACTGAGTTCTGTCTGTGAACTTCACTCACACATTCATGCCAGAAGGGAGAGTAAGCTCTGATACCATTTTCTGCACTTTGAACACTGCCAAGCTCTGGATCCAAGATTTTGGTTTAGTCTATGCTAAAAACCAGCTGTGAAATCTAGGTTTCTATCTGGGCTTAAATGTACATCATCTATAGGAAGAGAAGAACGTCATTCCATTTCAGCATTTTATCTTGGATTTCTTATCCCCTCAGCTGGAACAACAACCTGTTAGGTGTGATCAGAATCTTGTTTGGAAGCTCTCCGATAAGAACAACCCATCACTGTTTATGTTACAGACTTAAAATATGATAAAGTACATTGTACCTTAACTCTATAAGGCTTACTGTAAGCTCTAGTATTCCCCGTAGCGACTGCAAATCCAATCCCTCTGATTCTGCCTTGCCAGGAACAGTTCAGAGTGTGCCAGGTCAGTGTACTCCGCTGTCAATCAGTTACATGGTTACTTCTGAACTCCAGCATGTCCCTCCAAAGGGACACTGGCAGTGGTCAAGGCAGATATGGGAGGACCCACGCCTGGGCTCTGCCCTTGCACAAGTACTAGGGAGGTCTGGTCAAGCTTTGCTCACACGTAATGTAGTGCACCAGCTCCCCAGGATGCACCCTCTAAAAACACACGGTTTCCAGCCTTTCTAATAAGAGCTAGGCTGATTCTCCACCCCTTCAAATTTACATGTCTGTCCACGGTGGGCACTGGGGAGAGGAGGAATTGGGACGGGAGAGGAATGAAGATCTTTTTCTCAACCACAGGTGGGAAAAAATATACCATAAAGGACAGACATGAGGCTTCTCACAGGTAGCCAGCAAAAGCTCATGCAAACAGCCCTGCTCATCCTTTCGGTACAGGCACACAGCTCCACACAGAAACTCGCCAGTGGCCTTGGACAGGGAATGAACTGACCTTCCTCAAAGCCCTGCTCTCTTTCTTGGCCCAGGACACACCCTGGCAGTGAGCAGAGGAGCCAACAGCTCCAGTGAAGCCATCCATTGCAATTCTGTATGTTTTACCTCTTCTGTTTTCAAGAGCTTTCAGCAGAAAGGCTTGTTCACAAGTAGCGTGAAAATACAAGGATGAAGGCAAGCAGGCTGTTGGTGCAGAGTAACACTGCCTGCTGCTTGTAGAAGCTCTCCTTGGAGATGATGCAGCAGGATATGAATTTGTGATGCTCAATCACCACATAGAGGCTAAGCACAACCACAAAAACAAAACTGCATCACGATCACTTGGTGAAGGACATAACTCTGAGGCTTCCTCCCACACTTGGGCACTGCTGTCACTGTTCCCAGTCATCTGCAGACCCCCAGATCATTGAAGACAGTCTAAATCTATTGCAATCTAGGAAAAAAGGCTGCTAATAAAACCAGCAAAGTGCTTTGAGCTTTGTGTGTCTGCAAGCAAGAGGCACCGGAAGCGCAGTGCATCCAAGAGGAACAAGAAGAAAGAAAACTTAATACAAATGGTCAAAAATGCATGGGCTGGATCTGCAGCTAGCCAATGTGGACAAGGTTTGTTTCCACCTGCCTATTTCAGTACACTGTTACAACCTAAACATGACACAGGATGCACAAGGGGGTCGTCTCAGTTTAGGGAAACTAGCTGTGGACGTTAAGAAAAGCCATCACAGATGGAGCTCAGTCATGACTGACTTCTGCAAAAGCACCTTTGGGCAGAATCACTGTGGCTTTCTGTAAACCAAAGGGGCAGGGATTGCACTGTGGGAGTTGTGGCTGCTGCTGGCCTCATGTGGTGAGCCGGTCACCTCCATGATGAGCTGGCCAGTGTCCCATCCATTAAGACAGCCCTGGGGAGCAGCAGCGCAGGTCACACTCCAGCCTCCTGGTTTGGATTTTCTGGCACGAGTCTGCTCTGCTGCTAAAGCCACCTAGAGCTCTGCCTCCAATGTGTGAGCTGCCAAGTGAGGGGAGATCAAACTGTTTTTGTGATGTGCTCTGTAAAATTAGGCTACCTCATCGAGTGCATTTGATCAGCTCCCACTTGAAAACAGCCTTTCACAAACTGTGAAAGCTGTGGCCTGGGAATCGCCAGCTTTCTGTGCTCTTCTTGGGTAGAAAGTGCTATTTCCATAATGACAGGCATGACAGAGCAGCAGGAAAAACAGAGCACTTACACCTAAATTACAACACCTGCAGGAAAAACAAGTATCAATGGGTTTACTGAGTGATTTCAGCCATAAAGGCTATGCTCTTTGCTCTGCCGCCTGGCCCTTCCCTCACAGCAGCAAGTGTCTAGTCCCCTCCAAGACAGTCATTTCAAAGCCATGCATCCTGTGCAAGCACCCCATTACTTCCTAAATCCCACCACGATGCCTGCCAGCAGCTCCAGAGGGTTAAAATCCATGTACAAAAGGCGCTTTTTTGGATGCAGTGCCCTAAAGCACTTAGCAGGTCAGACAGCTTGTATGTGGAGAGAGCTGACTCTCTCCACCTGAAGACTGGCAAGTCCCAGAACCACCACTGATCTTATCATCCTGTTGCACTCGTTGTATCTGCCTGAGCACATACATTCAGTTAATGCAAGGCTGATGGCGTTGGTTTGCCTTAAAGAATGAGAAGTGCTACAACAAGTCTTACAAAAATATCATCTGAACTGCAAGAAAAAGTTGGCAGAGAGCTGGAAAGCTTGGCAGAGCATGTTTGCACTTCCCACAGCTGGAACTGGGTGTGCTGCTAGCCCCAAACCCACTGGGAGTGCAGGTCAGAGCACTGCAAATAGATTTCCTTGTGACATCCTCTTTTCACTTGCAAAAGGGGGATGTTTTTGCTGAGAAATAGGAGTGAGTAATCCAGCTGGTCAGGAATAAGCAGCATCCCTCTCCCTTTGCCCCTTGCAGCCACAGATCCAAGCAGAAAGGTGGTATGCACTTTCAGCAAAGGCCACTTCCTTGACACAGCAATGTGAGCACTGTATGTAACTCCAGTACAAAGATCCCCTTACGTACACATTGCCCTGGTACCTGCTGTTTGCAGTCCCCAAATCCTGCAAGCTGTGCTGATGACAGCAAGAGTCACAGCAGGCAAATGGTGAGAGAACAGGAGCAGAGGATGATCCAAAAGCACAGAAATCTGTGGAAAAAACCCTGCTTCCTTCAGGGCATGTTGGGTACTCCAAAGTAACACCCTGGCATAATCCAGGCAGTCCCTCTACAGCACCTTCTCTCTAAAAACACAACTTCTAACAGATACAAATGTGTCTGACATTTTAATAAGCAATCCATAACAACAGGAAGCATTGAGGCAGACTGACCTATTTTATGCCTGCCTCTGAATAAACACGCACAGTTTTAAAAGTATCCACTTGCTGTTCTTTAGTGCAAATGTTGTTTAGCCATTTGGTGGAGTATCATACAGATTTCCTTTGCTCTCCATCTTAAGCAGCACCCTACAGCATACAAAGATGGAAGTAAAGTATTTATAAATCACCATCAATTTAACACTATCCAACAGGGAATCCATGTTTGATTTGATGCAGTTCATAGTTTACTTCATGCTTATTAAATATGGATACAAAATGTTCTTTATTTTCTGTTAGATAACAGTCTCTCTAGAGAGAATCTTCATAAATCAAGATGTAGTTTAATGTATCTGACACTTCAGTAAAGATTTTGTGGCTGTTCATGTTGATGGCTGTGTTTGCACTGTCAGGAGAGCTGGAGCCAGCCTGTACCCAACAGCATCCCATCAACAACCACAGCAGACCCATGTCTGCCTGGTGCTGGTCTACAAAGCAAAGCAAAACTCCATCCAAGTTCACCAGCAAGGAACACCAACACATGGAGAATTCAGACCAGCCAAGAGACAACTTTTCTTTCTCCACAGAACCTCACTGACCTCTGAAAATCAACTCCACAAGACAGCAGAGGTCAGCAGCCGGTGGAAACAAGAAGTCATTTTATCCAACAGCAGCGTTACACCATGGACCAAAGCTGCTGCCCCACAGCACAGCACTTCTCCCCTGAAGATAAACAATGAATGTATTCAACAACTGGCCTCAGCCTGAGGTTCGAGGTGCCTGCTCACTGCCATCCAGAGAGGCTGCTAGCAGCACTTCCACAGCATTTGGAGCCAAAAGTCATACAAGGAATTCCCTGACTGAGGTGCAGAGCAGGATACAGTGATATTTGCCTGGCTGCGGTGAACCTGTGCATTGGCCTCAGGTCTCACACACACCTCCATCTCAATGTTTTTTTTGCCTTTTGGGAATTATGCAGTCCCATTAGGCGGTATGAGGTACAGTACAGAAAAGGATTAAACCCAGCTACCTGCTGCGCTGCCTGATGGCACTTCTCATGCTGGCAAGCTGCAAACCTGAGCGTGTACAGCCAAGTTCTACAGAGCTTTCTCTGAAGTGCCAGCCATGGCTGCTTCTGGACACACCAGAAGGAGGAGGAGGAGGAAGAGCAGGTGGAAAGCCATTAGGATTGCAGCCCTTCTTCTTACCCAAGTTCAGAAACCAGCCCATCCTTTAGGCCACTCGCTTGCTAGGAAGAGGCAGCCCAGCTGCAAGCAGCATTGCTTGCAATGCACATTATTCAACTGGACAACACAGAGGACAGATGTTCAAATCCCAGTGCTCTTTGCCCAGCACCTGTTAACAGAAGGGAATCCAGGCTGGGGCAAAACAAGACAACTCCTGTGCTTCCCAGGCAATGACAAAACTCACATGTTAAATTCACCTGTAAGAATAGGAGGGGAATGGAAATTGCTGACAGAAGTTAGAGCCCAGGCACTGCAGAGTCAATGTTTGAGGGGGAGTAGGGGGGAAGAAGAAGAAAAATCACTGTACGGTATTTTTCTTTGTGCCTCTCCAAAGTGTCAAGACCTTTCTTCCCCAAAGTATTCTCCAAGAGTCTTTTGTTCCCAAAAAAGAAAAGACAATTCCATCTCAGCAGCAGAACTGACTGCATATGTAATTAGGAATTTTTCCCTTCTTAGTGACTGCAAGCTGACTTTCTTTCAAGTCTCATACCATATCCATAGCTGTGCTGAAGCCCACAGTCAGCTGTGGGGCATATTTTTGGGTGTCATGGCTCAGTGTGAGGTGTCCCTGCCTATGGCAGGCGGGTGGGAACTGGATGATCTTAAGGTCCTTTCCAACCCTAACTATTCTATGGTTCTGTGATTCTACAAGTCCATGAGCAATCAGGCTTTGTTACTTCCTGGTTCTGGTATCTGCTCCTCATTTAGCTGCCTTTACAAAGCTGAGCAGAGCCCAGTCCAGTTGAAGCTGTCTTTTCAAGGTCCCAAAGCTTCCCTGATCTGCCATCCTGACAGCCCAGCATATTGTTCCCACTGGGGCACTCAGTGATGCAGTTTCTGGCACAAGCTGTCATTATAAGTGAAATATGCTGTGCTGGGTTGACCTTGGCTGGACACCAGGCGCCCACCAAGCTGCTCTATCAATCCCCTCCCCAGCAGGACAGGGGATGGTGCGGGGAGGAGAAAACAGTATGGACAGAAGCTTGTGGTTCAAGATAAAGGCAGTTTAATAAAGCAGAAGCAAAGGCCATATGTGGAAGCAAAGGAAAACAAAAGATTTATTCTTTACATCCCATCAACAGGTAACAACCAGTCACATCCCGGGATGCAGGGCTTCAGTATGGATAGCAGTTCCACCGGAAGGCAAATGTTGTAACAAAAAATGCCCTTTCCCCCCTCCTTTCTCTCTGCTTTTATTGCTGAGCAGACATCATATGGTAGGAATATCCCTTTTGTCTGTCTGGGTAAGCTGTCCTGGCTGTGTCCCCTCCCAGCATCTTGCTCACCCCCAGCCAACTGCTGAGGGGCAATGTTGGAGAGACACCCCTGATGCTGTGAGCACTGCTCAGCAGTAGCCAGAATACTGGTGTGTTATCAACGCCTTTCTAGCTACCAATAAGAACCACAGCACTATGAGGGGTGCTATGGGGAGAATTAACTCCATCTCAGTCAGACCCAAGTGTCAGAAACTCAACAGATTTTGAAAAGGCATATATCTGGCTCAAAATTATTGTTTTATTAACGGACTTAATTTTGCATCTGTGTGTGCCTGATGCATGTAACCTTTTGCTTTGAGCAATGAGAAAATAAAGAGCATAATACCCTGAGCTTTGAGAATGCACTAAAAAAGTCAACTGTCAAAACTCTACTCTTAGAGAAAGGTTTATTTTCATAGTCTGTCACTATAATCGGATCAGTGTCTTCATCTCTCTGCACTATCCCTACATTTCGCCTTGACAGTAACATTAGTCATAATAACACCACCAGTCAAAGACATCAAAGACAACAATACACCACAGTCCATCCCCAGCACGTGGCTGTGCCCATCTGCTGCAGCTCCAAACAAACTTCCCTGGGAACTCCCTGCGGAGGGTTGTCTGTGCTAGTGAGACACACACATGCATCTTAAAAAGCTGAGCTTCATCCTGAAGTCCAAAATCCCTGGCTTGTGGGGGTTTAGGCCACTGATATTATCTTAATGCATTTACTGGTCTTGAAAATGTGTGAGCACCTTCTCAGAGTACACTGCAGCGTTGACATTCAATGGTTAATAATATGCTAGTTACTGCCAGGCCTAAAGTACGACAATGCAAGAAAACCAGTACAAAGCCAACTAGCTGCTTAATGTTCCCATCAGTGGCCCTTCAGCAAGGACTACAAGGGAAGGCAATGCAAGAGAACAGGGTGCTGACTGCAGCAAAGGCACAAGCAGTATTGAAACAGGCCCCAAAGTGGTGGCTGAAAGCATATTTCAGGGTGTTTGTATATGACAGGGAATGACAAAATCCCCCTGAGAAGAAGAAAAACCAGAATATGCTCCTTACCCTGAAACACTTGAGCTCCAGCTAGGATACGAGAAATAAATACATCAAGATTAGTCCCTTAAGAGTGGTGAGCTACAGCTCCTCCTCCCTGCTGAAAGCTTCACAAAAGAAATCGGCTTTCCGAGACGAACACAAACTCATTTTACTGAAAAGGCCCATGCCGAAACATTTATCAGATCTCTTCACAGAAAAACTAACAGGTAGGCTGCAGATATCACAAGTAAAAAGTGAGCAAAGCTCCCCCAGACTGCCACCAGTGGTCTGTTGGTCCAAGACCTGAGTGCTCCTCAGTTGCAGCAGTGCAAAACAGGTGAGCTCAGAATCAGATCTCATCTACAAATAGCAAATACCCTTTAAAAGAGGAGGTCACTTTCAGTTCAGTATTTGGTTTTACTTATGGGAGACTCTTAAAAGAGCCATTTCTGTACACTTTCATCATACTCGGATTATCTTTTGTATTCCAGGACAGCCAGGACACCCAGCACTTGCTCATACACCCTAGAGCAGCTGCAGCATGTGAGTCAAGAGCAGTCTGTTTCCATGAGGACTTCCTGAGGGAAAACCCATCCACTTGGTTCTCTTATAACCCCCCCACCATTACAGTAGCTGCTGGCATCCAGCTGTCCTTGGAGCATGTCTCCAAGAGGTGAAATCCCTATGTACAAATCTGGGGGCACGCTGAGAGCCCAGCCCAGACAGGATGACTCTGCCTGCCAGCTGTAGGAGCCCATGTATTTCAGCAAGGTTTGTCCTTTGCAGCAGAAGCATTATAGGGTTATTGTTCACACTGCACTGCTATTTTTTAGTGCTCTGAGATATGCCTTTCTATAGAAAGCATCTTCTTTTAACAAAGACAATTCTTTAGCAGAGCATTCCTCCGATTCATCATCTTCACCACCACTTGTGTGTTTATAAAACTCCTGCCACCCTTTAAACAATCCTTTTGCCACCAGATCCTGAGAGCCTCAATCAATATTGCTCTCAGTCACTTACACAACTCTACTTTTTGTAAGTGCAGACCTCCAAAAAAGATTTTCACTTAATGACAAAATGGCTTGAACCTGCCTCTAGCCTGGAGCCAGCTGATGCCCAGCTGCAGGAAGCTAGGGAGGAGATCTGCTATCCCTGCACTGCAATGAAGCTGCCTAGGTGCAACTCTCATTTATTCCAGCCTCCTTTCAATCAGGGGTATTAAGGATTCATCTCCAAGCACTTATGCTCTTCTATTTAATCTTCCCTTATCTCCCAAGTGGTTCTGGAGCATCTCCTTTGAATTAAGAGGCTCACTGCTAATAAGCTCAGGAACAGCTCTGGAGCAGTGTTCTGGAAAGGCCATATAAGATGCTCCTCAGCTCTCTCCCAGAGCACCTAATGCAATTGCTTCCCTTTGCAATGCAACATCCAGATTCATCTGCTAAACACTCAATCACACTCAGATAACCAGCTGAAAGCAGAGGACAAATCAGCCTTCAGAGGTTGCAAATCAGGTCCCATGGTTGGCCACTGCACTGTATGGGAGTGAGGGCAGCACAGTCCAGTGCCAGAGGCTTGCAGGGTGAAGAGGCTGGGTGATGACCCAAATGCTGGTGCCTTAAATGACAGTTACTAGACAGATCTGACTGGTGCTTTTACTTCCTTCTGTGAGGGTGAAGAGGGGGTTGCTGGGGTTTTACTGCTGGGTTTTTACCTCTACGCTTTTAGTTAAACCACAAGGCTGCAATGTTCTCTGCACTCACACTGGGGCTCTGAAGACTTCCCGAGACAAATCTCTGGTCAAACAAGTAAATCTCATGCATGTTTCTTGCCTCTGTTATTACAAACTGCCTCTTCCAGCTTGAGCAGGGAATCCTTTCAAAATTACTAAAGCAATAAAGAGCTGGAAGAGAAAGACAAGAAAGGACAGTGTGGATTTTTGCAGGGGGAGAGAACAGGAAGGCATTGCTGTCCTGGCATCCAGTGAAGACACAGGAGAGTGTCAGAATAGCCACCAAGGGACAGTTTGGGTATGTCTGCACCAGGCAGCTAGCCAAGGCTGTGAGCCAGGTTCTATGCCAGTCCTTCTCCCATCCATCTGGATGCTCCTTGCCATGGTTTTGGAAGTGCTTCATGAATGTACAAAGATTAGAGCTGGGTCTGAAACTCTCCTTTTGCTCAGGAAGGGTGAACTCACTGTTTTTGCAAGCTAATGCACTTGAACTGGTCAGGGCACAGGATCTTTCCCCAGTGAGACACCATCGTACCCTCATCAATACAACTGAACAAAAACCTGTAGATCACAAACAATCATGCTGTATACCCCCAAAACTCTCAAACACCTGCAGAAATAGTGAGGACATGATAATTTAGGAAGGGTCTATGCACATCTACATTGATACCAGGCTACTTTCAGCAGTTGGTCAGAGTGCATCACATAACTGGAAGAGAACCCTCCCCACAAGCAGTAAAATACATTTATTCTTAGTTCAGGTTGCTACAAAGCCTAGCACAAGAGAGTTGTGTTTCATGGGGAGGGCTATTCTGTACTACTGCAAAAGAATACTTTAAAAATAGATTTAAAAAAATCACTACCTGCAAACCAAAGACGTGTCAAAGGTGCAGAGCTGAGATTCCCAAGCAACGTGGCCTCGTGCTCTTAAGACAGCCCTGTTACTCCCCTGAATGTAAATGATAAAGACATCATGTAACATGGAAAAGAATGAAAGATTCCCTTCAGAATACAAAATAACTTCCAGTGACTTCCTGGCAGGCTCAAAAGGTAAGAAGCAGAGGAGAAGTGAAGGCAAGCACCCTAATTGTGTTTTCAAGCATCAAATGCTACACCCAGACTAAAAGAAGAAAATCTATTAGTCTTCTTAGGAGAAAGTCACAGGCTCTCGATTCTCTCCAGCCATGAAAACAATGAACAATCTTTCAAGACAGAGGAGACAGAGGAGAGAGATGTTTTGCTACTTTTTGTTGAACTTTTCTCAGCAAAATCACTATTTTACCAATAATTCGCTTTTTCCCTGGCATTTGTGCTCTGACCTACTATAGAAAAAGGATCTGTAGACAATGTGAGAACACACAGTTCTTTCAGAAGCAATCACACATCATTTGACTGGACACTGCATCTCTGCAAAGTCTGCAAGAATAAAAATGAACATACCCAACACTTTCTTCAATGCCTTCCAAGTATGTTCCTACCCATATTCTACATGAACATCCCACTGAAGACAAGGTAGAATTGTTTTAGAAAGCAAAGGTCTAGGTCATTGTGTAGGGTGTCTGAATTCACCACTAACCTGCACCACCCAGAAGTGGGGCTGTTCCCAAGCCAATCCATCAGGAAAAGGACAGAAAGAGCCACCCAACTCTGTGTTTCCAGACAAAAGCAGTAAATCCTGTGGCAGAAATCCACAGGCTAGGGTGGAGCAGAGTGAACAGGACAAAAAGACAATTTCACTTAACTAAACCTTCTCCAGAAACATGTTATACTACACAGCATGTTGACTTTCTTAAGCAGAAATTGAAATACACAGTTGGTAACCCCAGATTTTGTATATCCTCGATGAGGCTTCTCAGCCAAATTCCAAGGATGAGGACCCCAAACCAAATGCCAGGAAAAGCAATGGAAAAATTCCCATTACACTGGAAGGTTTTTAGATGTGGGCCATTTACTGTGCCCTCTTGACAGAGCTATGCATATTTACACCAGGAAAATCACCCACAATTTGGGAAATACCCTCTTTGTGCTTGTCATACAGTTACCTTATTCCAGACACACGCCAGAAGCATGCCACATTCACCACAAAGCATGTCACTGAAACCAGGCATTTAGGCAAGTTATGCCACCAGTAGGACATGTGGAGTCCAGAATAACTTCCTTTATCAGCTCCTTATCTACTCAATGAAGCAATCAAACTCTCCACCAAGTACATTATCACCTGGACTCCTCGGCACTTGAATAGAAAGCAGTGGCATTCCATGATTCATTCATCTACCACAGGGCTCATAAAATGGTTGTTAATTTTACAAGTACTCAAAATACAAGCACCTAACATGTACTAACAAAGATATTACAGCCAACAAAAGTAAGCCCTACGCTCTCCACACAAACTCCCTGAAAGCTGGTTCCTTTCGTTGTTCCCGTAATTTCTGATGACCCAGTTCTATTAATAAGCAGTTAAAACCATTGTCCTTACTGGTATTTATCTCCAAAGGGGAGCCACCAGTTCAGCCCATGGCCAGCTCATGCACTTGGGACTGTACCTGTGGCCAGGAGTAAAAGCTGGTCTCACACTAGTAAATACAAGCAAGGTCTTGAGCTTTGGGAAAGGTATTTTCAAATCTGATCAGGCTGAGGCACTTCTAAATGAGAGGCAACAGTAGAACAGGGGAAGAAACACATGACTGTGCTGAAGGAGGAATTCAAGCAGAGGGTTATGAAAAGCTGCATTTGCAATCTCCAAAAGAGAATTTATTTCACAAGCTAGTTGCTAGTTACGGCCAAACTGGCACTTCAAACTTGGAAGAGATGTTGGGAGAGGAAATGGAGCAAAAAACAGTTAATTTTTAGGACATTTTACCCTCTTTTTTTTTGTTAGGTTTTAAAACACTGAAGACAATGCCTATGCATTTGATTTTAAGTATGCAAGTAGCCCAATGTAGCTCAGTCTCAGGCAAAGTTAAGCATATACATGCAGGATCACTGTACCTTTATTTAGGAACAGTGCAATTGTCCATTTTTCAACCCAACACTAGATCTTCTCAGATGTTTTATGTTCACCACTAGAAAGCATAATAAAGCTTTTTTTTTTCCTTTTCCCTAAAGAGATTAAATGTCTTAACAGGTGGAACTTGTCCTACTTCTCTGCCAAACTGTTACAGGAAACAAATAACATTTTCAGTAGACTTAATTAAAACACAGTTAACAGCCAAAGTGCAGTGAACCAAATACAGCCAATATTTTACTGTAAGAAAAGATGTTATATGCTGTACTGTACTGGCTATATTATATATTTGCTATATATGTTCATATTAAGTATCAATAAGAATGTATGGTTATTGAATATGTTAAGTGTATACATACTTTTTTTACTTATATATGTTGAAACATAAGGAAATTGAACATCAATACTTTAACTTCCATTGCTTTCCCTTATGGTAAGTAAAGAAATTACTCACCAAGTTCCTGTGTGGCTAAAACTGATGTGTTCAGACTGAGCTGGAACATTGGTACTTCTGAAGTCCCTGTGCTATCCCTGCATGCCCAGTGCAGCACTCTGCCCAACCACTGATTATACTTGTAGCCCTTTGAAGGCAATTTAGTCCAATTTATTTGAACCCCCTGAAATGAAAGGGCATACAGAAGTATCACAAGTCATTAAAAATACAAACTACTAAAAGGAAAGCAAATTACTCTTACCAAGTGATAGATCCCTTGTTTGATAAAAAGGACATGGAACTGTTGGAACTAGTCCAGAGGCCACAAGGATGATCAGGGGCTGGAGCACCTCCCATATGAAGAGAGGCTGAGAAAGCTGGGGCTGTTTAGCCTGGAGAAGAGAAGCTGTGTGGAGACCCCGTAACAGCCTTCCAGTATCTGAAGGGGGCCTATGAGGATGCTGGGGAGGGACTCTTCATTAGGGACTGGAGTGACAGGACAAGGGGTAACGGGTTAAAACTTAAACAGGGGAAGTTTAGATTGGATATAAGAAGGAAATTCTTTCCTGTTAGGGTGGTGAGGCACTGGAATGGGTTGCCCAGGGAGGTTGTGAATGCTCCATCCCTGGCTCTGTTCAAGCCTGCGTTTGACAGAGCCTTGTGTGACGTGGTTTAGTGTGAGGTGTCCCTGCCCATGGCAGGGGAGTTGGAACTGGATGATTTTAAGGTCCTTTCCAGCCCCAACTATTCTATGATTCTATACACGGAATCACTCCCTTCTCACAATTTGGACCGGTTTTCACCATGTGTACAGCAAACACATTGACAGCTGGCAAAACTCTGCCTGGGTGGCAAACATGTTGTTTCTGAAGTCCGTACTTGATGCAGATGCCATCTGCTCTGCAGTGACGAGTAAGCAGCACAAAGTAATAAACAGGTCTGGGACAACCAGCCAAGCTCCTTTCCTGTGCCCATTAGCTGTGGCTTGAATTACTCCTACAAGCAACATTGTTCCTGGCTTTAAAACCCAGTTTTTGGAGGTAGTGTGGTGTCAGAAGGAGCAATCACTCCTTGGTCTGGTTTGTCAGTTCACCTTTCTCTTCTCACCTGGGCAGAGAACTGCACATGACTTTTACTCAACTGCATTTGTCCTCCTTGTGTTTCTCCAGTCTTTCCACAATATAAAGCTGCAGTTTCCCCAACAGTAAAGGAAAAAAGGTACAAAACTTCATTTGCAGCATAAATCTACTTTCCTGGTCAAGCACAAGCCACAGGAAGCCAGTTTAGACCTCAGTCCAGTTAAACACCTCAAAACCATGGATTACATGTTCTTTTCTACCATTTTGTTGATGTGGTGTCACTATCCATCAGGTTTTTAAAACTCATTCCAACTTCTGCCCATCACATAGACCAGTAAAACAAGCTAAAGGAAAGACAGCCATGTGGTATCCTGGTTTGAAGAAATATATTTGAGGTATATATTACATGCTATGACAGAGGTGTATTGTCAAGAACGTCTATATTATTTTATTGGACATAAAGGAGAGAATGTGCTGTAATAAATTGTAGAAGTTATGCCTTTTAGCATCTGGATGGCCACTTTAGAAATTTAAGAGCTCACCTTTAAAAAGCAGAACAACTAAGCTATAATTCACATCTATTTCACTCTTCCACTTCCCTATCAAAGATCTGCACTCCACATACAACTTTTTTTCCAAAAGCTGTCAAGAATGTAAGAAATTCTGCCTTGAAGGAAAACACACACAACCCATTTCTTGGTGTCCTAAAGTATAATAGCAAATGCTTCAATCCAGCCAGGCCTGCAGCAATTATATTTATGCAGATTATCTTTCATGACATTTTATCAAGGTGGAGAATGACTGCTTTCGGAGAAGAAGGCTAAAGGATTCTGGAAGCCTACATTCCAGGAAGGACCCAAAGAGCCACCCCACACTTTAGGCTCACCTCTTCCATGAGGCTGAAGCAGCCTTTCCCGAAGCATAATTTCACTGTTACAGAATGCAAACATGTCCTGTTTTGTTCAACTAACTTCTGAACACTTTGGTCCAATGTCATAGTTATTTTGCCTTTTTTACAGTTATGTTTTTGGTTCACCAGGCAGAGAAGCGCCTGAATCATGGACACCTCGAACAGGGAATATCACATCTCTTTTAGACCATCCCCAGTGCTTTACATTTCTGCAACAGCCCACTTCCATTGCCAGTTGGATGCAGGGTGTTTTCTCACAACTCCCATTTCTCTACAGGGCTTATACACTTATTTTTACTAACACAAAGCAAAACAAAGCAAAGGCAAGAGTACAGGTCCTTCACTCTTCCTTCTTTTACGAAAGCAGAACACTGCAGTTCCTTCAGCTCAGATGCTGCCATTAATGTTTCTCCTGTTTCACCCTGCAGAAGTTTATTGTGGTGTACATCACAAGTTCACTCCTGTGAGCCTGCAAATGCCTGTGAAATGCTGAGTGGGACCTATTTCTCCTGACTTCAAATTAATCCAGGGTCATGCGTATCTTTATAAGGGAATTAAAGCTTTTTAGGACCCCAGCTCTTTGGGTTCAGTTTTGCCTTGGGTAATGGCAACTGCCAAAGAGAATATGGGTTTATGCAGTATTTTATGCTCCCTTCACCAATCAATACACTATAAAACACATGCTGAAGTATAAACTGAGAGCCAAAGTTAACAAGTTACGCTTACACAGCCCCATCAGCCTTGTGGCATCAAAGCAGAGGTTTTCAACGGTCCCTCAGCTTCCTTCGTGCCTTTTGCCTGCAGAGACAGTTCCTGTCATGCCCTCAGCTGGAGGACAAAGCTAAGTCATTGCAGAGGGTTGCAAACAAGCAACTGATTACAGTGCACAATTAAGAGGCAGCGTGCAGGTCCCTGCAGACTGGTGCATCGTGTAACTTTCCATACTAAAAAGTCAAAGAAAGGGAACAAGTTGGGAAGTTGGATTCCTTTCACTCAAGAAGCTCTTTGCAAGCAGACTGGTGTCTTGTGGGGAATGCATGCATGCAAATTTAGCTTTAATTGCAAATGGCAAACCAGGAAGCCAACGAGGTGACAGCAAGTTAGTCTACTGCAAGCATGTGAGCTTCAGTCACCAGCTCAACCCAGAAAATAAACCCCACAGACTTCTAAGCCTGGAAAGGTGATAAACTTTCCTACAAGGGTGTAAGGATGTTCCTCAGCTGCAAGTGTAACTTGCATGTATTTACTGTCTTCGAGACATCTGTCTCATAAACACAGCCGTTACACCACAAGTCTGATATGAATTCACTTACATTACATTTGCAGCACTTTTCTGCTGAGTTTAATGATACACCAGTTTGGAGAAGCAAAGCTCTGTGTGAGTTTTCAGATCTATGCAATTTAGGCATGTCCTTCCATACCTTAGATAACTACCCGTAATGGAGTCTTACCAGATTACAGCCCTACATGAGCAAACACAACTGAAGAGAATAAAAGCCAAATGGTGAACACAGTTCTCCCTAACACAAGCCCAAGTGTATTTTCATCCTGCCTGCACCCCCTGGTTCCAGCTGTTACCATAGTTATGAAAACTGAGGCTGATGCTACAAACCTCACAGGCTCTTTTTGTCTCTGTAAATAAAACCAGCATTATTTTTTCTCTGAACAACCTTTAGCAGCTTAATCCTGCCTCTGGGAATGGTACTTCCCTCCCAGAAACCATGTGAAGGATAATTCACACAGAAGCACTACATGCTGAGGAAAACTATGAGAGTGAGCAGACCCTCTTGCGCCAAGTCTGCCCCGGGAGGTGAGCACCACTCACTTAGAGCTGCACATCCTTTAGCTACTGGTGAGATTCAGTATAACCTAACATTTTTGCTCCATGTCTGCAAACTTCTGGCAGGATCCAGCCTTTGCTAGATTCATTATATGCTCACACTGACTATTCAATGAACAAAGTTATATACAATTTCTATTCTTCCCTATGTCTTCAAAGGGTGATTTTCCCGGGTTTGATAGCATCTGTGCTGGTATTTGGACCACCTCTTGCCAGATGCTTTAAACTGCAGAGTAACTCACAAATCAACCTAGAAGCAGTGGGTTTGCACAGTCTGACCAGAGAAACAAGGACTGATGCTCTTAAAAACATTTCTGCTCTCTCTTTTCTGTCTGAGAGGAATAAAGCATTTTTCAATGAGGTTGAATCTCCCTTTTCATGATGCCTTCACTGGAGAAGGAGAAACCTCTCAGGCTCCACAGACAAAAGATTAAAAAGATCTTTCATATCTAATTTCAGTTTAACTCCTGTTATAACTCCCTGTCTCTGGCTCTGTACCTGGATTTCCTTTGCCTTCTGAAGCAAGAGTGAGGTCAAGTATTAAACAATTGCATTCTGTAAGAATCATAGCAATGCACTCCTGGCATGCATTTAAAAAACCCCAAAACTCTCTTATACCACCCAGGACCAGAGGTATATAGAAAGAAGTCTAAGAAGCAGATGATCGGTGAAACTTGTCCTGTTTGCTTTTGCCAGAATGATGCTCCAAATCCCCCAAGAAATGTATTTCCTTATAAAGCACAAGTGCTATTTTTAAATGAGCTCAGAATTCCACCAGGGCTCAGGAGAGACACGTATGCTCACAGCCACAGAGCCACATAACATCAGGGGAAACTCCAGAAAGACTTCCAGTATAGTTTTGCTCCCAGCATTGTACACAAAGCCTACAGTGCATTTCCAACGGCACTTGTAGAAGTGTGGAGCCCCACTCTCACATCCTCATCAACTTAAACGGGGGAAGTTCAGGTTAGATATAAGGAAGAAGTTCTTTACTGTGAGGGTGGTGAGACACTGGAACAGGTTGCCCAGGGAAGTGGTGAATGCTCCACCCCTGGCAGTGTTCAAGGCCAGGTTGGATGGGGCTGGGAGCAACCTGCTCTAGTGGAAGGTGTCCCTGCCCCATGGCAGGGGGTTGGAACTGGATGACATTACAGTCCTTTCCAACCCAAACCATTCTGTGATTCTCATGTGGCAGGTCTGATTTTAATGGGCTATTTAAGTTACTGCAGAAATAAAAGCCCAACACCCCTAACACATTTCTTTCCAAGATACAAATCTGGTGTTACTTCATAACCACCTTATTTGCTTAGGTAACAACAGTCCAGAGTCAAGCCTCTAGCACTGCACAGCCCCAAGAGCAAGGGGTGTTTTGGGTTCTCAACACAGGTACATGGCATTAAAAAGCAGTAACTTGTGGCTGTGTAATTATAAGCTGCATCATTATGCATGTGCACAACAGAAGGAGGGGACAAACTGAGGTCACCCAGGAAACTTTGATGCTGGCATTCCTTCACCTCCAAGTGTCTGACTTTGCAGCTTTAATAATATTCTTGTCATGAAGGGTTTTTGTTTAATTCATATATAGATTATGGGTTGCTCTCTATTGGCAGGCACCCACAGCACTGGCTGAACGCGGTTTAAAGCAGCAAACCTTCCCTCTGTTGCAAACACCTGCTTTAGCAAGAAGACCATTTCACTGCAGGTGCACACATTGAATAAAACAGGAGCCTAATTTTGATTCAATGAGATGCCCAGGGATGACAGCATCATTTAATATATCCATCAAAAGTTACTAACTTGATCATAATTGAATGGGGAATGGTGCATCTGACCTTTCTTTCAAATTACCATCACAGACTTTTAATGGGTTTCCCAAAAGTTATTGTTATTAACATGAATATTACAGGAATTAAACCAGCCCTAAAACCAGTAATCACTATGCTTAAACAAAGCCAATAACTGCAAATAGTCTGCTGAAGTATCAAGAACTGTCTTGTCCCTAAAGAAAGACTAGATTGAGACTATTGACTGGTAGGGATAACGATAAAGATATCAACTGAGTTAATCAATTTTTTTACTGAAAGTAATAGAGAATTAAATGGAGATGTGAAGTTACTTTACAGCATGTCCTGTGGTTAACAGGCATATGCTGAACTTCTGCATCTTCCACAGTTGTTCATGACTGGTATTAGCTGTATGGTGCAGGGTACTGACCTCTTGCATATGCTGTGAGCCTGCAGCTATTATCATGTCAGATTCTGCAGCCACATGTTATTATTTGTAGGCAAGGTTAGTGAGCAACACAAGGAAACAAATTCCTAAGCCACTGTCAACCTCAATGGCAACTGAACCTTTCAGAAGATGCCCCTTTTTTATTCTTATTTCTAAATCAGGATTGAACAACCTGTTCAGTCATTCAGGAGGAAGGCAAAAGACTTCAGTCACAGTTTTGTTAATTTTGTTAGTTTGTTACTAAACTCTCCCCTCTATAGTGCTCCTAACCACTAGGATCAGTGCTTCAATGGGTCTTCACCTCTGTTGTTTAACATCACTTTTCCTCACTGGAGGAAACAACTACAGTAGTGGGTCTGGAAGATGTCTACCTATTCATGGAAGAAGCACAACATACACAGCAGTGATAAATACTCCCCTAACAACCTCCTCTTGAAGCACGTCTCAGTCCCAGGCTGAAGGGACCATCTCTACATTCAAGACAAATGCTTGCACTAAGAAAGAAGCTAGGTTGTATGCGTGCAGATTGTTTTGTAACAGCCTCCTCCCATTTCTCATGGTCCCAGTAAAGAGTTATCTTACTGCCAGGAATGCCTAAGCGACAACAGAACCCTGACTGTCCTGTATGGTCCAACAGCCCTTTGTCCAATATTCCTCTTTACTTGATTTAATATGCTAAATGCCATCTTGTGAGCTAAAGTACCATTTACAGAAATCAATGTGTAACTAAGTTACTATGCATGTGAGATTGGCTACAAATAGCAAAGGCATTCTTCCAGTGAGGATTCAATTTTTTTCTACCATGCCATAGTTTCCAGTTATTGCCATTTCTTCAGTATAATTATATATAGTTGGTGCTAAACTGAGTTTAAAACCTTTGTAATTCCCTGTTCTCAGTAGTTTTTCTGCCCCAACAAGCCTAACTGCCTTAACAGGAAATATCCTCCCCATTAACAAAGAGAAAACCATTATACTTAATTCCACTGATATATCAACTTAAATACCATAAATTTTAAAACTGGGCAGTGGAAAAGACACTTAGCTGCATACTATGCTATCTACACTGACTCAGTATATGTAATGGCTGTGTAACACAAGTCACTAAAGACACCAAAAGCTATTGGAAATGGAGCATATCTGGACCTGTGAAGCACCATGCCAATAGCTCTGTATTACTTTATCTTTTAGCTGGCATTTGGCCAAACCCAATAAAACTAATTACCATGAGATGGTTTTTACAACTGGAAACACTGCAGTTAGCTCCAGCCCGAGTGCTCCACACTGAGCACTGTGTATCAGGCAATCAAATCACTGCCAGGTTTTCTTCCTGTGGAGAAAGCTGCTATTTGCTCCTGCTCACTCCAACAGAGAAAGCCACAGCTCTGTTCTCTGGATCTGCCATTCCTCGGAGACAGCAGCAGAGAGGATATGCCTTTACCATGACAAAACAGATGATTCTCACAGTGGTCTTCACTGAAACACCTACCTGCAGATCCCCTTTCATTATAAGCCATTCTGGTTGCTTTCTGCAGATCACATTTTCACACATCCTTCATAACGTTACTGCTGCTGAGTTTCATCTAGTCAGGTCCAACACAGAGACACAGAATTTCCGGTTACAGAGAATCCCACAGACTCCTTCAACCCAGCATTTATAGAAAAGCTTTCTGATAATCATCCATTCTTCGCAAGAGCCATCAGATTTCACATTGTAACTGATCATACAGCTTATGGTCTCAATGCAACTTGGTTTTGGCATATGGCAAGAGGCCACTGGCATGACACTGGGCTCCTGCTGGAGCAGAGGCACACACAAAGCTGCTAAGCAACTCCGGTGCCTCCAGCCATCACTCAAGATGGTCTGCAGCCATCACAGCAGCTCATCTCAGTCCCACAGCCAGGACTGTGCATTGGCACCAAAAAGCAGTGTTGATACTGACCCTCTGAAAAAAAGAAATTAAGTACTAACAAGGGATAAGAGTCTCTGGTATATTAAGTTTATCGTGTTCTTTAAATTATTTGGGAATGTTTACTGGAAGGTGCCAACAAAAGGAATTTCAGTTGTATTATCAGTATTATCCTTAGTCAGCCCACATCTGAAGAATCCTGGACTGAGCTCTCTTGGAATCCAGATGCACCCTCTCCTGTCAACACTACCCCAGGAAACAGTGGCTAGTAAAAGGCAAAAGCCATCACACAAAGCAAATGCCAAATTAATAGCAGAGTTTAGCATAGGAAAACCATCAGAAATTCCTTCTCCTTGAATGAGATCTGCATCTGAGAATGTGTATTCTGTACAGAGAAAAAAATGGTGTAGTACAAGGACAGACAGACAGAAAGAATCTTGGGAATGTTCCTGCCTGAGAAGGAGTCTACAAAAAGCGTTTCTGCCTTGCTGCTGCCCTATTTACTAGGCTGCTGTACAGGTCAAGGGAAGTCAGCTCAGAGTGTTCAGATACATTTGAACACATTTTTCAATCACCAGTCTCCAAAGGAGTTCAGACCAAGGGGCTCAGACTAGGATCTGTTTCTTCTGCAAAGTTTCAAGGGCATTCCCTTCCTGTCCTGCACAGTACAAACCAGGTTGCCTGAGCAGATGACTGCACCATTTTGGACACTTCTTCCACTGCTGCGGGCACCTCTGCAGGCTGTGAGTACTTGGTCCAGAGTTTTCACCAAAGTCATATGAATTTTCAAACACAGTGACTCTGCAGCCTTGGCCAAGGATTTCAACTGCATTCCCCAAGCATTATGCTCACTGTGCTAAAAAGCACCTGCAAAGCATTTCTTTGTGATATTTGCTTTATAAAATTAAAGCACAGGGAGAAAAAAAAAACTCTTTCTTGCTGCTATTCCTTGGTTTGCATAAGCAGCCAATTGTAAATGTCAAACACCAGTGGTGCATCAGAAAATGATAACACTACAAATTCTCTCTTGAAGCCCAGAGCCCAAACTCCTCACCAGACCCAAGACTGCTCTAATTTCACATTCAACATCCTACATTTGGACTGTGTACAGTAATGCCTGATTTAGCCATCACAACTCCAGTAACGTGGGAGTTAAAGAGATTCCAACAGCATGCGTGCAGAGGGTTCACCCTACACTGAATTTTAGGTATTGCCCCTCTGTTTCAGACAGTTCTGTCCAGGTTCGAAGGGGTGAACAGGGAATACTGTGAGATCTGAGCTCATTAGAGGAGCAGGTGGGGATGCCTGCAGCTGAATAAGCAGGTTGCTTTGGGAATAATATAAAACAGATGTCCTGTCTTCACACTCCCCGACTGTTTGCTTCAAATAAATTGCAAGTGCAGGGTTTAAGGCTGAGTCTGTCATCTATCTCTTTAGCAACTCCTCTTCCATTGTCTTCTGCCTGTTTTCTTTCAGAGTAGCAAATCTTTCCTGTAAAAGAATGACTTTAGAAGCTAGAGAGCAAGAAAAACAATTGCTTTTTGATGGAGCAAGGGAAGTGAAGCGCTCTCTGCTAAATAAGTTTACTCAAGTTTCAGGTACAGAATACTGGGAGGTACTCTGCAGAGGTATGTATGTGAACACTGTTGAAGCTCGCTGACAAAAACCTGGGCTTTACTGAAGGGATCTCCCTTCAAGATATTTCCCCAGCAACAATTATTGTTCAGATTGGGGAAAACCAAGTTGGGTTTTTATATACGCTAAGTATAGCTTATGGTCTGTTATTTCAGTACAACAATGCACTTATTCATATCAAGTGTCTGAAACAGATGAAGGGACCCTTATTCTGATTACATACCCAAGTCCTGGGAAATACACAGGCAGGTCTAGAACCATTCATAGTTACTGATGTGTTATCTCTAAGTAAGAGATGTACTTACTTTGGTTGTGTATGTGCTTACTTAGAGCGCATCCAAAAAGCAAAGGAGACTTGATTCTTCTTCATGCATGAAGATTTTACTACCAAACCCCAAAGCAGCCAGACTTCTACAAACAGGCAATGTTCTGGAATGTCTTCTTTTTGGAGACACCACCCCATCCTCTACCAGAAGGCAGCTACTGATCATCAGGAAGCCCCTACCATTCACCATCTGCAAGTGTTTCAACAAGGTTCCCTCAGGTCAGGAACAACCAGCCCCCTTTGTTAAGTTCCAGAATTTACATTTAAAAACACATTGCACAGGTAACATGAGGCACTGGCACAGGTTGCCCAGAGAAGCTGTGGCTACTCTGTCCCTGGCAGTGTTCAGGGACAGGTTGGAGCAACCTGGTCTAGTGGATGGCGTCCCTGCTCATGGCAGGGGGGTGGAACTGGATGATCTTCAAGGTCCCTTCCAACCCAAACCAGTCTGTGGTTGTATGGCTAAAACAGGCAATGAACATTTAAGGCTTATTAGTGGAAAAAATGGGACTTAAAGGTCCACCGTCTTTGCTTACGATTCACAACTTAACCCACAGTGACATAGGAATGTAATTTACTGCCTATTCTCCTGCCTATGCTGCTGGGATAAACTTTCCGACATGCAATTCTCTTAATAATGTGCATAACTCAGAATTGTGCAAAAGAAACTTCTACAAATCTGCCCAGAGAATTAGCTCCAGTCTCAAGACAGGGGCAGTAAGTCACCAACTCCATCAGCACTGCCAGAAGTTAATGCAAAATAAATTCCATGGGAGTTTGCAAAAATGTCAGATGACAATAATACCTTAGTGAGGCTAAGCATATTTTATGCATCCTGTTCATTAGCTGTAAAGCCTGTCCTCATGACTGGTTTTTCTCATTTGAATTAATCACACTGTACATCATGAAGAGACCTGCTGAGCCCTTCAATACATAAAGCATTTAAAAGATGTTATTAAAAATAAGTTATTCTGGAGATTTGCAATTACACATTTATTTGTACACTTGCATTTATTGCTTCTCCTACTGGCAGTCTGCATCAAGCTAAAGACATAAGAGTCTATTTGCACAGATAGACATTTGAGCCATTATAAGCATGCTTACAAGAAAGTAATGGTATTGCTCTTCTGAAAGGCTGTAAGTTTTTAAACACAGGTTATAAAGCAGCTGCTTGGCCTAAGCAGATTTGTCAAACCATTTTGTATTAAGTTTATACAGCATCTCAACTTTGATATGCATCCCAGTTCCAAAACCAGGAATCTGGAAAATCCATGTTCAGTCTACGCCATGAGTAGTGCCAACAACCTTGAAACGATGCCGGGTACTGAAGCTCCTCTATGTACAGTACATTGGTTAGTTTGGAGTTTTAAACATTTAGGGCACAAAAAAAAAAGCCCTTTGCATGTCAATGAACCCATCATCTGTCTACTGATGTACAGCCCCTCACATGAACTAGGTATCAACATTAAGAAGAAATTCAACCTTTTGCTTCTTCAGCCTTTCTAGAAAGACACTTTTGCTAGCTTGACATTCTCTTCCAACTGATAATGATAAATGCAATCATTGCTAGTTTATCTCCAGTTCTTCCTGCACAGAAAGCTCTTGTCCCTCTCTAGTGTTCATCTTCAACCTGTTTATAGACAACAGCATAAAATGTCCAGCCAGTCCTTAGAGTGAGGCTTGAGAACTGATTTGGGGGCTACAGACTTGGTTTTGTGTACAAGTCACACAAGAATCATTTCTGTCGACAGGGGTTTTCCCTCTGCTAACATTATGAAAAGCAGGTGAATAAGAGTATGACTTTCACAGCCCTAACAACCTTATGAAACCTGTGAAATACAACTAGATTTCACTGAGGCACCCACAGACCATGTTGGTAAAGGTTGACACAAGGACAGCAGATCCAAGCACTAAGTGGATAAAATGGCATTCCCAGCAGTTTTTTTTCCCCCTTCATTCATTATAAGTGCATTTTTAGAGTCACCACATAACCCTGCCCACCCTTCCCCACAGGGATCTCTGTATCAAGCCATTCGTCAGCAGAATATTGTCACATTTTACAATATCACCCTTAAATACAAGAGCCCTCAACAGGACAGTGTTGGAGGTTATTGATTTTGAACCTCTGGCAAGCAGACAGCATCCCCCAGCAGGAGAGATGCCCAAGGTCAAACACGTTCTTAAAATACACACTTTGGCTACCAGGAGTTTCATTAAGCTCAATAAAGCATCAGGTATTGACTGGCAGCACTATTTATAAATAATCAGCCTGCTGACCCCCTTTTTATTTAATGAAATTTGTTTTCTCTTGTCAGTGTCAGGTATTTTGAGTTAGCGGAATGCTGTGACCTCTCCCACGCTGAAAATGAAACTCTGTATAAAGACTGTCATAAAAACCCAGCAGTAGCAATAGCTCCCGGAAATAGCATGTATCTATTTAGGTACTACAAACAAGATGTCAAGTCTTTAAAAGCCTGAGCTATTAAACTAAGCGCCAAACCATCCATAAACGTTCACATACCACACAGAGAATGCTCTCTCCTTCATTCAGCCTCTGTAAAAGGAATAATACTATGCACAAGCAAAATATGTGTTATTGCAGCAGTGACAACAAGTCAGCCTGAATTAAGATGTCCAAGAATTAAAACTCTCCCTCTTTATACATTTCCTAAAGAGTTTTCTGAAAGTAGTACTTCTTGCACAGGAGCTACGATGCCCCAAAGCACTGCTGGCCCAGCCAGGGGGGGCTCCATGCTGCAGTGGCAGAGGCAGGGATCCCTCTTCTTCCTGAGCTCATTTGCTCACCTGACCTTTAAATTCTCCTGCTCCATCCATAACGGGGTAGGGCATGGGGAATCACAACAGAAAAATCCAGGAAACATAAGCTGTAACTTCAGGCCATACTATATTTAGCAGATCCCTGGTGTGCTGCTATGGTTTTAATTGCTGTTGTCAGAATATATGCAGGAGAGGGAGCTGCTATTTTATGAAATAAGAGCCCTTTACACCCAGGTGTTAATTTTGTGACTGTCATCCAGCCAGCTAACAACAGCATGAACTGTCAGGGTCAAACACATCACCTAGACACTCGTTGCCCAAAGCACTGCTCTGCCATACCTGCCATGGAAGTTGGTTGGGTTTGTTTCTCTGCAGGCACACAGCCATTCACAAAGGGGGGCATTTTCTATGTGTGCACACATATTCATACATACTATATTGCATCACAGTATTTTGATTTGCAAGTGAGCAGTGTTCGATGATGCAACAATTGTAATATATATGGGGGATGGTCAGATGCAGAGTTATTACAAGGCAAGATTTAAACTCTTTGGTTGATCTCTATTGATTTTATTTTTGCAGTTCTATTGGCCTGATAACACCTCTTCCCATTTCCACTCCACTGCTGGGCAGGAGGGGGTGCATGACTCAGCTGAGGCTGAGCATGGTGCCTATCTGCAGAGCAGAGAGAAAGCCACCAGCATCCTTGAGCGGCTGCAAATTACAGACCTCTCACTAGGGGCCCAGACTGGAGCCAGGTTCCAGATTTTAGCATGCCAAAGGCAAATACAGTTAAATTATCCTCTCATCTGCTTTACTAAACAGCTGCTGCGACAGATGCAGTCTCCAGCACCCATGGCTGGGCCACCTTGTGTGGCCATCCTTACTGCCACACGCACAGAGCGTGGACAGGCCATGCTGCAGGAAGGAGATCCTGCTCAGTCTGTCATGCTCAAATTGAGGTTAGCACCTGTACAAGTGCATCCACATGTCTGACAGCCAAAATCACTTTAGGAAGCAACAAGTGCTGCACAATGCATGGGCTGGGTGAGAGCACCAACACCTTCATACTCAGCAGCCACCACTGCTGCAGTGGTGCCTTTGCAGCTGCACCAGCACAGAAGTCCCTTTCTTTGAAACCCAGTAAAACTGATCCAGGAGCATCTCCTGCATGACCAACCAGTTCCCACCCCTCCTTACTGACAGAAAAGCAACAGATTCTTTGAAAGCAGGAAGCAAACACATCCACACTGCCTGTTCAACCTCGTTAGCATTTGCCAAACATCATTTCAACCCTAACATTATAGAGGTTTAAGAGGTCCATACTGAAAGCCTTTGAACCTTGCAATCAATACAACTGAGCCACTGCACAAAATTCACCATTGATCTGTGTTTCACTTCATTAAATGTTAGTTTTACATGGTTCAAAACACGTCTGCACAAATTGGTTAACAACCTGTGGTTGTATCATCAGCTCTAAATGGCCATGCAAGACTGACTGCAAGGCAAACCCCCCAGTTATTTATTTCCTGCTCTGCAACATCAATTTGGCCAACTCACTTTTAGAAGTCTGTAATGTGTTTAAGCTCAAATATGCTGACAATATTGCTTAATGCTAACCCTTTGGGATTCAAGACAAGGCAACATCACATCCAGCTCTCCCCAGTGCACGCTCACCCATAGGTACTGCAAAGGGGCAATGCTGCAAATGCAGATTAATTACCTCCCTGAGAATACCATACCAACTGCCTTTCAGCCATCTCCCCCATGTTAAGGAACAAAGACAGTACAAATACAGGAACAGGTTGGTACCAAGAGGCTGAAAACAGTTACAGGAGGTGTGTGTGCGTTGCAACTCACCACAGGTGACACAAGCTTCAGAGAAAAAGAGAGCATGAGCAGTAAAACTTAAACCTTCTTTGCACACTGCTGCTGCTTGAGCTCAGCCCTGCCCAAGCTGCCCACCCCAAGGAGGCACTTGAAAATTCTTCAAACTTCAAATATAGATTATTTTAGAACAAAAGCAGCTCCTCTGGGGCAAGCAGGCACAAGTGCTGCAGCAAGTGCCATTGATTCTTTAAAGACCTTAAGATACTGTAGTGGACTAAGCCATATAGATCTATAGCAGTATTAACATGGAGGCTCAGCAAATCAATAGTCAATTCTGCTTTTTGGCTTCTCTTTCTTGATACACAGAGTTCAGTGTGAAACAAAATCTTGATTCCTGCCACACCAGGATGGCTGAGAGCATCTATTGTGACCTCAGTCCACAGGCAACGCTCTGCACAGGATAAACTATGAGGACTGATAGCAAACCATCACTCTCCTACCACTACCAAAACCACTGTTACTTATCTTCTGGAAGAGTTTAATATTTCAGTGCAAATAGGTTTATGTACTAGTATTTACTCATTTCTATGGCCTTGAGTCACCAACCTCTACATTTTCACTCCCCCAGCTAGTAATCAAGAAAAAGACTGTACATTCATAACCGAGGGGGAAAAAAAAGTTTCATATCAGCACGATTCCTTTGTGTTCTGGTAAAAGGTTGGACTCTCCTCTTTATTCTCATCTCCTGTAATTCATTAAACCCTCAGCCACAATAAAATTAATAGTGAGCCTTTGAGTAGATAAAAACCTCTTTATACAAACAACTGATATACTGCACAAACCAGCAGATAAGAATCAGCATTCTTTAAAATTAAAATATATGCATTTCTGAAGCGTATCAGCTGCTGAGGAACTTTGTCACCCTCCACTTGCACTTGTCAGCCCCAGGTAGGGGCATCCTTGCTGACCCCCCCAGCTGGGAGCTGCTTTTGCAAATAGAAAGCTACTCAAGCATTTAGAACTGCTACTCACTTTTGCTTCTGCCAAGAGCTGAGGTGACAGTCCAGCAAACTGGAGCAGTGACAACACCTGGGTGTAGTGCTCCTCTCCTGGGTGTACTTCTCTCCATGCAGCACTGTGGCTTCCATCAGAGGAAGCTTTCCTGTGTAAGAATGGGTGTCAGAGAATGAGGCCAGGTTTACAGCAGCTTTCCTGCTCACAAGGTAAATAATGAGACCCTGCAAAAACCACACAGAAGGGTAGGGTTTACGCTGGTACTACATATTGTAGCTGTGAACTGCCCAATGCCAAAGTCTCCCAGGTGCCATTTCTGAGGTGTTACACTTCAGTTGCAATTAATTCCCCCACAAATTCACATTGCTAAGTTTCAGCAACCTTTTCTGGCTGCTACAAGCTCCGTGGCCAGGAGGGGGACACACGAACAGAGGTTCAGGTTCAGAGGGCTGCACTGCACACAGTGGTCAAAACCTCCTACACAATTACATCACAGGGAGTTTCACAGCACCCACTGAACTGGCATGACAAAGGCCTTCAGAGACCTCTCCTTTGTGCATTATTTCTCTCCATATCCCAGTTTTGCTTTGAGCTGACAGCAAAGGCTGGGAAGTGGTCCCTTTGTCTTACAGCTGAAGCAAACACAACACTTTTCTTGTCACCATCTGCAGGATAAATGGTATTTCTGTGACAACCTGAAATTCAAACAGAAAATAAACAGATACTCCTACAGGATAAAAGGAGTGGAGAGCTGCTCTGGCCACAGATCAGCACCACTCTGCTCTGTCAATTTGCTCGGCACACCCACAAAACCAACTCCAGCATGGAGGCAGGAAAGGAGAAGGACTGAAATCAGCTCTCATCTGCAAAGTTTTACTCCTCTGAGCATCAACAAAACGCAGATGCTCTTTTCTCTGAGTGAAGACCATTCCACACCTGGAAAACTCAAGTCGGGAAGAGAGACCAGAGGGTAAAGGGGAGAAATCTGTCTGCACAATAAAGTGCTGCGCTTTGCAAACTGAGCTGTACACCTTTAATCAGCAGTAAAATCTGCAAACTAAATGTGTCTCTCAAATAGATGAAGGCATTTCTTCATGCAAATAAATATTTCGCACACACTTAAACCTCGCAACAAAACAAAACCCGGGCATCTATTAGAATTTCTAATATATATCAGAAAATCACAGCATGGTTTGGGTTGGAAAGGACCTTAAGATCATCCAGTTTCAACCCCCTGTCATGGGGAGGGAACGCCTCACCCTAGACCATGTTGTCCAAGGCTCTGTCCAGCCTGGCCTTGAACACTGCCAGGCACGGAGCATTTACCACTTCTTTGGGCAACCTGTGCCAGTGCCTCAGCACCCTCACAGTAAAGAACTTCTTCCTTATATCTAACCTGAAATTCAGTTTGAACCCATCACCCCTTGTCCTCTCACTAAAGCCCCTGATGAAGAGTCCCTCTGCAGCATCCTTGTAGCCCCCTTCAGACACTGGAAGCTGCTCTGAGGTCTCCACGCAGCTTCTCTTCTCCAGGCTGAACAGCCCCAATGTTCTCAGCCTGTCTCCATATACTTGTTAATAATGGTATTACTAAGGCTGCCTGGGATCAGGCTTTCTTTTCAGAAATTATTTTGAAGGACGATGAATGAATTTAGAAGCAGATTGGAGGGATCTTGCCTAAGGAGGAGAGTTCAAAAAACAGACGCCAAGCAGCGTCCCAAGGAAAGGCCATCAGGCACTTGCAAATACCTCCCAATGACACCATAGCAAATTACACCACGTAACATACTGAGACAAACGCTAAGCTAAGACCAAATAAAGTGTGCATTTTAGCACCAGGCTCCACAAACCTGGAGTAAACCCCGTGCAGACTTGCCTCTCTCTACTATCAGTTTACAAAGCACCACCATGGAGCAGGTTCACAGGTTTATCCTTCAAGGCACACACTTAAAGACAGCACACCTAAGTCTGGCAGAATCATAGAACCAACTAGCAGGAAGCTTCAGCAAAGCATCCAGTGAATCACAGGCCAATCGGAAATTAAGGTCTCATGAGCAGAAGAACACCTTGCCCAGACTGGTAACTGTAAAACCATTCCCTCTGTCATATAAAACTACCCGTGTTCTGCCTCCACTCTCTCCCTGAGCTGTTCTGAGCTGCATTAATTAGTTACACTGGAGGAAACAGAAATGGGAGATATCTGATAGATCCTGTAAATTCCCTGAAGCCCTTTGAAAATCTAACCTTCAAAATGAGGAAAGCCTCTTTTTAAACTCCTTTAACCTGATTTTTAATTGCAAAGTGTACACCACTGCACTCCACCACAGACTTTTTTGTTACAACATAGCTGTATTTTGTTGTAATTCAACTAAAATTGTACAGTTTGTCAAGTACCATAGCCATATCCCTTTGATAAATACCTAATTGTTCTACTAAGCTCTACTATTGTCATTTATGAGCAAGAGCACCTGCAAAGCACAACTGCTTTTGATCACAACAATTAGATTTCTACTGTTTACAGACCAAATTTTCCTAGGAGAGACACAGGGGAAAACTCCGCTTACAGCTGAGGTACATCAAATGGCATTAGTTCAGGAGCCTACCTAGCGCATTTATCTTCTCTTGGAACAGCTTTGTCACCTCCTTTCAACACACATTATCATTGCTACCACGGTTTCAGGTTTACAATCACTGGTTCCCTCCCCAAGCCTCAGGCCAGTCCCAGCAGCTGCTAAGGATGGGGACCTACCAACCATCACCAGTGATGGACAGGTCGTTTCCACCAACTGTAGTAAATGTAGCTTCAAGGTAAAACGAGCTTCAGGTGTTTTCCCCACAAGAAAAATCTTGCAAGGTGAAATCGAGTTTTAAACCTTTTTAATGACTAAATGTGACAGTTTCCATGTAATTTACTTACCCCTTAGCAAATCACAACAGACACACCAAAAGGAGAATAGAAAATGCATCACTGAGGTAATTTTACAGTCATCTATGCCCATGAAATCCCAGATAACAGGATTGTGTCTGTAAAGCAGCAACAGAAGCGTGAACAGAACCGGGTCCTGTTTTCTAAAGGAGTGTCTGCCCAGCTAAACCAGCACTGCCTTTGGTCATGGGCACAAACACTGGATGGATCTCTCGGGTAGCCAAATACAGAATAAACCCCAGGTTCTGTGGGCAGTTCCAGTTCAGCTGAGCCTCCAGCACTGCAGTTACATTTCTCCTGCCCTTTGGTCACCTTTATTTCCCTGTAAAGAATGGAAACTCACAGGGCACATCTGAAGACACCAAGCCATAGAGCTATTCTGCATGGATTATATGGCTCACTTCTAACACCAGCCCTTAGTTTATGGCCTTTTAGCTCCTCCTGTTCAGGCCACCAGAATTCAGAGCCTAATAACGTGTGAAATGGGAATTACACATGTGGTTAAAGGCAGCTCAGTCAGAGACCTTTTAGGGAATATATTTTATCACTCCTAGGAAAAAATCCCTACAGTCTGCCTAATAATCCCTCCCCATCCAAACGAAGAGCACAGGATGATCAGCCTAAGTATCCTCCCCTCTCGCAATCCCTCCGATTCATGGATTTTGCTGTTCACATAGTTTCTGAAAAAGGCAAAGAGCTAAACTACAGCGAATCTGACTGAAAAGGCATTCTTTTATAACGTGCACTTAAGAAGTTCTCCTCGGTCTTCGGCACCAGCTGCACACACGCACGGTAAGCAGGGGAACAAGTTATTTATGTAGACACCATCTCACCCAAGGAAAGCCTTTTCCCTCTGGGACACAAGGGGAAACCGCCAAATTCAAACCCAGGGCTCACCTCAGACTCACTCAGCTGAGGGGGAAAAGGGGGGAGGGCAGTTTGGGGAGGGAGGAGGAGGCTATGCCCTCAACACAGGTCAGGCACCGCGCCCTCCGTGCCTGCCTTTATATATAAAGTAATATATATTATATATATAATATCTAGAGAATCCATATATTTATATACAAACACATGTATGTTGAGCTGTACCTGCTCCGGGCGCTGCCGTCCAGGCGCCTCCCGCTCCCTGAGGAGAGGCGGGGCTGACCCCAGCCGGTTCCAGCCGGTTCCGGCAGCCCCGCCCCTCCGCGTCGTCACCGGCACCTGAGGGGAGCCCGGATGGGAACACACAAAATGGCGGCCAGCGGGGAGGGGAAGGGAAGGGGAGTCCTGTAAGAAACAGCGTTGAGAGACCGGAGGGCAGAGGAGCAAGGAGCCACCGCAGCCCTGCTGCCCTCGCCAGTGCTGAGGTACAGAGCGCGAGAGATATGCGGAGCGTGGCTATATCAGAGCTGGCACATGGAATCGTGTTATGGTTTGGGTTGAAGGGATCTTAAAGCTCCTCCAGCTCCAATCCCCTGCCACGGGCAGGGACCCCTTCCACTAGAGCAGCTTGCTCCAAGCCCCTGTGTCCAGCCTGGCCTTGAACACTGCCAGGGATGGGGCAGCCACAGCTTCTCTGGGCACCCTGTGCCAGCGCCTCAGCACCCTCACAGGGAAGAGCTTCTGCCTAAGAGCTCATCTCAGTCTCCCCTCGGGCAGGTTCAAGCCATTCCCCTTGGCCTGTCCCTACCTGCCCTTGTCCCAAGCCCCTCTCCATGTTTCCTGCAGCCCCTTCAGGCACTGGAGCTGCTCTCAGGTCTCCCCTTCAGGAGCCTTCTCTTCTCCAGGCTGCCCCAGCCCAGCTCTCTCAGCCTGGCTCCAGAGCAGAGCTGCTCCAGCCCTCGCAGCATCTCTGTGGCCTCCTCTGGCCTCGCTCCAGCAGCTCCACGTCCCTCTTGTGCTGCTGCCCCGGAGCTGGATCAGGGCTGCAGGGGGGGGGTGTCTTCCAGAGCAGAGGGGGAGAATCCCCTCCCTGGGCTGCTGCTCACATCAGGGTAGGTGCCACAGTGACAGGCAGGGTCACATTCACCATCCCTACAGGCGCCCTGCCATGGTCAGCTGGTCCCAAGGCCACGAAACCTCCACCCCACAGCACTGACCGGGCAAGCAAGAGGCCTCAGGACCCGCTGGCAGCTCCCTGGGATGGAGACATGGGCAGGAACGAGCCCTTCGGTCCCTTCGTCAACAGCACAGAACCAAAACAGAGGAGGAAATGTTCACCCCACGCATGAGCAGTGCTGAAGGATGCTGAGCATCGATTATTTCATCAAGATCAAAGATAAAACCTTATCTGCTGTCGTCTCAGCAGGGCTCAGGAGCAGATCAGATCACTGCCTGAATGCTATCAAAAGCTATCTGCTCTCTATTGTTCCTTCTTCCTGCTAGGGCAGGGATATTAGCAGGGAAAAAGACAAGTATATGGTCACGTGGACCTATCGTCTGAGACAAGGAAGAGCTTCAAAGGGCCGAGGGGAGCTGCGTGGTCTGGAGTAGTCCTGTTCCTTTTTCAATGTGACTGTGTCTCCAGAACGAGTTCAGAGCAGCAGGTTTATTGCACAGTGCTGGCACATGTCTGCCTTTACATCCATCTCAGTTCTCCATTAGCACCCGCAGAGACGTTTTGCTGAACACAGTAAAGTTATTACTTAACGTAAGCACATATGGATTATGGATGCTATATATGAATATTCCTGTCGTTTCTGTGGATGCTATGTATGAATATTCCTGTCATTTCCATTCGGTCAGGGTACCAACATAGTCTTTGTCTCCACGGCATTATAAGGCTTATCAAACAGGGCTGAGGGAGGTGATGCTTCCAGTGTACTTAGCATTGGTGAGACATCTGGAGTGCTGGGTCCAGTCGTGGGCTCCCCAGGTGGAGATGGATACACTGGAATGAGTCCGTGGAGGCCACCAGGATGGCAAGGGGCTGGAGCACAAGGCATATACATCTCCCCACATGTGCCCAGTGAAAGGACAAGCGACAAGTGGGAACGCTGGGCAGATATAAGGAAAGTCTTTTCACTGTGAGGATGATCCAAGAGGATCAAACACAGGGCAGTGGGTGCCCAGCGCACAGAGATGAGCCCTGCACATCTGCAGACCCAAGAGGCTGGTCCACACAGCTCCTTGCTGGCACTCAGCCGCAGGCACATGCCAGGACCAGTGGAACAGCTTCCCCTGCAGATGATTGCAGGCCACTCCTATCCTGTTGACTTGTTAGGAATTGTTTCAGTGTGCTTTCCAAAGCCTGATTGAACTGTGGTAACAGCTCATCTGGTCACAAGAGGCTTGTCGAGGTCCTCAGGTGCCTGACCCCTTTCCCCTGTGTCACGTGCGGTCAGGCCCCGGTGTGTAATCACCAGCCAGACCCACTCTGTTGGACAGCTTAATTACAGCCACATGCAATCAGGGTCAATGCAGGATTTATAGAGACTGAACTCCAGGTAACATACAGCATAATTTATGATTACAGAAATACACCACTGCCTTCCTGCCTTTCTCCCTGCCCATGGCTGCCAAACACGTGCAGCGCATCAAGCCCAAAGAGCCCTTTCTAAGCAGGCAAAGGATGCTGCCTGGGGGCAGCTCTGCTTTGCCATATTAAGCCCTGGGTCTGGGGACAAGCTGGCCAGCTTCGCCCCATGGGACCCACCTGAACAATGGGGTTTGTGACCCCTTTGGATACAGAGTGGCTATTTTCCTGTACAGAAACAAACAGTAATTTGCCCATTATGTAGCTCTGCCCTTCTAGTGAAGCCATCTGAGAGCATACTGCCTTCAACATCTATTTCATTTTTCCCCAAATGTAATTAATGGGATTTATGGAGACAAGGTTTAATCATTCATCATTATTTCACCTTTTCCCCCCTTTTTAAAGCCATTAGCAAACCAAGATGAATATTTTAACAACAATTTCTAGCTAGAATTAATCACTGGAGACAAAATCTTTTGTTTTGTTTAATAGGTACACATAATTGATTTGCTGTGATTAAATCAGGAAGCTTTGGAGTCCTCTTAGCTACAGGTTACCTCATCTGGACACAAGGTGCTCTACCTGTCTGTGGGGAGCAGACTATCCCAAGGGAGAATGTTTTACTTTAGAATCACTCATTCAGATGCCACTGAATGCAAAGATAGAGATAACCAGGTTGGTCACAGACCTTTTTGCTTGTGATTTTATTCTGGTTTCTCCTTTTAAGTGTTTGGTTCCATTACTTTGATCAGGAAAGTGAGAAAGACCAGGTTGGACGAGGCCTTGGGTGCCATGGTTTAGTGTGAGGTGTCCCTGCCCATGGCAGGGGGGTTGGAACTGGATGATCTTAAGGTCCTTTCCAACCCTAACTATTCTATGATTCTATGAAACTGTGTTGGGAGCCTTATGAAGAGAAATACACTCCCTTTGGGGCATTATAGCTGAGAATGGACTTTGCACCAGACCCAACCCACAACACCCTCTAACTGCACCACGCACCAGACCCTCACCTAACCTAAGGCCTGTTTCTGTCAGTGACCTTCAAATAAAGCCTGGTGTGTGCAGGTGTGCACCTGCACGCAGACCCACAGAGCACGTGGGAGCACCTCAGCAAAAGGGAGGCTGTACCAAGCTAAGTATTGATCCTGGCAACTAGGAAACTAATAGTATATATTATTCTCTTACTATGCTGCACGTAACTTCAGTAGTGGCTCTTAATTCATGCATCATTCTGAAAGGCTCAATAGTTATGACATATGATGTGCCTTTTTCTCCTCCCAAGTGTTTTCAGCATTAAAAGGCATCTAACATACACTCTCCTTCCAGTCCTAAAGACCTATGACTGTTTAAAGCTGCCCGCAGGCCTGCCAGTGAGGCACAGTACCCCGATGCAGCAGGGTGACACTGTGTGCACCAACAAAATCACACCTCTGCAGGGACCTGATGGACAGTGGTGCAGCTAAACAAGGGCAGAAGGGATCAGCGTGGTTCAGTGAGGCAGAAACTGAACCAGGAAGTTTGTGATTTAGAGGTCCTCACGCTATTTGTGATCTCTTGTTCCCTTCTAGATGGCACCTCCCAGAGTAGAAGGCCCTCAAGAAGCAGTTTTTGCAGCTAGGCATATTCAAAGCTTGATGTCAAAGAAAGCTAAACCTAAGAGAGCGATCACTATGAGCCATTACACAACGGTAAGAAGCAGCCTTCAACCTCAGCCAGTTCCTACTCCTATCTTCCTACAAGCTTGGCTGCACATACTTACAAGTTCATCATTGCTCCCCTTTTCTGTTGTGCCCCACAACCACACAGCCAGAACATCAGTGACCCCATTCCTGTTGTCCAGGTGTGGAAGGTGGTTAACCTTCTGGCATTCAGTATCACAGCTTCTTCCTTGCCACTTTGGTTTCATTTGTCTGGGGCTACAAGTGCTAATATTCAGCGAAGCTGCTCTGAGCAGGAGGAAAGCACAGGAGGAAAATAAACCCTGCCGTAAGTGTTTGGTAGGCTCTTGGCAGCACAGAGTGAGTACAAAGCGCCCAAATGCCCCATTCAAGCCCCAAAATACCTAGTGCAAAATCTTTAGTGAGAAGCCAAATCTTTAGTGAGGAGCAAAATGACCATAACAACAGGCTTAAAAAAGAAATACTAAGAAAGCCACAACAGAAAGAATGCGCTGCTTTAACACCCGTGTAAGTGAGAACACACAAGAATGCTTATAAAGAGGGCTTTAAAACGAGTTTCATAATCTGCTGTGATTGAAGGAAAGGTCTTATCCAAGACCTCGCTCATCTTGCACTTAATTGTAAGCACATGTTGGGGTTCCAGCCTGGAGCAAGGTGTTAATTCTGCAATTATTTCACAGGATTAGAACTTCATTTTTGTTTCCCCAGGAAACACAGTGTTATTGAAAGCCCATCCAGACATGCTATTTCATAATTAATACTAAAGAAAAAGTGAATTCTCTCCTTTGTCTAAATAGTTTGCTTTGGCTCAGCTAGGAGCAGCAATTAGCAAGACAGCCTCCCTGAACATATTTGATCTGCTACAGGGTTTCCTGCTGCGTATCAGAAGAACAAACCTGATTTCACACAATCCATGGGGTTTATGTTGGCTGGATGTGCTATAATCAAGATGATTTTCCCCCCACCTCCCAAGGGCTTTGTTTATGTGCTTGTGGGGTTTTTGTGGAGAGACACGCACCTCATTTATCAGTTCTGTTGATTTCCACTCCTGCTCTTTACCGCTTCCCTTTGTAGCATTCGCTGTTTGTAGTTTGGTGCAGAAATTGGGTCCTGTTATCATTCCTGCTGTAGGTTTTAGTAGCAGGAGTAGAGGAACAGTTCCCATGGAAACGTTGCCGTGTTGCAGGGTGAGCTTTTCCTGGGATTTTCAAGGTTGTGCAGGGTGGGCTCTGGGGTGCTCGGGGCCTTTCTAAATGGGCACGTGCAGCAGTCTGCGAGCGCTTCCCTGCAGCGGCCGGAGGAAGAGGATGTATTTTTAGATTGTGTGTTTCCTCTCTGATGAGCCTGTGAAATGCCTGTGAAAACAGAGCAGCTCGACGGCCCTGTGCCACAGACTGATGCTCTGGCCAATTCCCACCACTCCGACAGCAAACCGGATCCTATGTTGAAAGTCCACCTCAAACCCCCAGAGAGTGTTTTCCTTTCACGCTGTGGTCTTTGCACTTAAGCCATGAGTGATGCTACAGCTCAACAGGGCTCGGTGCACTTGCCTGAGCCAAGATGTCCTTGTGTCCCCAGGGACTTGCAAAGCTTCCTGAAAATACCATGACATCAACCTCCTCCTGCCCCACGGTTGAGGTGTTCAGGCCCAGGGACCACCACTGGTCATGGCCAACCCCGTCCCCTGGCATTTATCAAGAGCAGTGCTAAACAAACCCAACCCACAAACAGAATAAAATCACATGTGAAAGCATTAAAGCACCTTCTTTCTCACACAGCCTTCCTCTCAGCCCTCTGTGATTGCCACACACAGGTGGGTTGCATAAAAAAGGAGCTGTACCCATTAGTCCCCTAAACACTGCAAGAAGGTGCACCTGCAGCCGGGATCCTGGCAAGACAGGTCTTCATCCCCCTTCCCTTTGTCCTCTTCCTTTTCAGAACCTGGAAATGGGTTCCCAGGGTTATTTTTTCCTTTACTTTTCATCTGAAGACCTATAAATAAATGACTTTAAAGTTTACTTCAACCTATTCACAGTAGTTGGGAAAAACCCACCAAAGAAGCTTCAAACTTCAGGGCCATGGCTACTGCATTGAAGAGATAATTCTGACAGATTCTGATGCAAGTGAAGAGTAAGTATCATGTGCTAACAAACACATTAAATAATACATTAGTATTATTTTGGCACTTCTTTGGGAGCCAGGTGTTCAGGAAGCTGTTTCAGATGGAAGCGGCAATGAAGTCCCTGAGGTCCTTCCCCACCAGTCAGTAGCGTGAAAAGAACCACTCACTAACGCCTGAGCTGCAGCCCCCCATAGCCTGGCTCCAGCACAGCCAGCAAAGACCTCCTATTAATATCAGAAGATATTGTTTTATTTAATATAATCTAGTTTTATTGTATTTTCAGCTATAGTTTTATTTCATTTTCATCATTTCCAGTGGATATGTCTCAATTTTCTAATTACTCCCATGGAAGTGTCTGAGCTTTCTCAGTTAAGAAACATTCAGGTCAGGTTCATGTCTCTGGTCCATGTTATCTCTCAAGTTTTTGAAACATGATAGTTCTATTTTTTAATTTATTTATAAAACTATTTAAAATTACTTATTTATTTATAAGACTATTTAAAACTTTATTTTCATTCACACTACCCATTTTGGGTTGCCTGACCTTCCATCAAAGTCAGCAGGAGTGCTCAGGAGCATCCCATGTAGTCTTTATAAGCTTTTCTCTCCTCTCTGATCTTTTTGAAAAGCCAAAAGCATTTGGCTTTTCATAACAACTGAAGTTTCTTTTCCACATATTGGAAATCTCAGTCACACCATGCTATTTCTGGGATAAATCAAAACCATGAAGAGTCTGGAGTCAGCAAAGGAGGAGGGGGGAGAGGTTCTTTCTAAACAAAGAAAAATGAGAAAGAGGGAAGACAAAAGAGAGGATAAAGTCATTACTAGCAAGAAGGTTACCTGTCCTTTCTTCCTCTTGCAGTTTCTCTTCCCCCCTCACTCTTAATACTGTGGATATCAGAGGTGATTTGCCAACTGTGGTAAATGCTGTCCCATTATTCACCTCTGGTCGTTACTACCTATGCTAGAAAGTACCAGAACTATGAGGCAGCCCAGCAAATGCTGGGTGATTAAATAATGCAGAAACTCTTTCCTCATCCCAAGCAGAGCTGCTATCGAGTCAGCTCTTCTTACCTTCAGGTTTGGATGACCAGAGTCACAGAGCTAGTAGCTGGCTGGGGACGTGCATGGCTGGGGTCCCTGTGTATGTGGTTCACCAAGCCTGGAAAACACAAGTGTGGAGTTACAAGGAGGTCTTGGCATTATATACCTGGCAGCTGCATTTGCAGGTCTGTTCTGCAGCAACTCAAAATGAAGGACAGTATCAAGATTTTTTTCCTTCCCCTGAAAGTGGGGAGAAAAAGAGGCTCAGCCACTTTCTTCTGCATCACACGGGTGAGATCAGTATAAGGAATTCACCCCAGAGACTTATTTCTAAACCACATAAAGAATTAACTGAAGCAGTGCCCTGGGAAGAGCGGGATTCACTGGGCAGGTACCTGGCAGTGACACGGAAAGCCTGAGGGGCATTTGGTGTTTGAGAGGTTCAGGCAGCACAAAGGAGCATGGGGTCGGGGGCTGCAGGGGCTGTTTGGGGTGGCTGTGCTCAGAGCATTCCAAAGGGCTTTGTGCTGTGTTCATAAACATGTCCATCAACTGCAACCTTTGGGGAACAGGCTTCACTGGAACCTTTCACTTGCTGGAAAACAAACTGCCATTCTTTATCTCCTAATCCTTCAGCAAAGCAGCCTTTCTGCAGTCCAGAATGTGAAATCCACCACTACATCTGCTGTGCAAGAGCTATTTAAAATTCACTCGCATCATGAACTTTACAGCTCATTGATGCTCAGTTCAGAAGCTGGGAACGGCCCTGTAACAACACTTGGAGATTTTCAACTGAAGCAGGATTATGCTAAAAACAACTGAACAAGAAGTTCATGAGGCTTGGCAAGATTATGTTTTCCTGAAGAACACCTAACCATGTGGGAAGGGAGCAGATCGGATGAGATGAAGGTCCATAACTACCACAGCAGTTTTTATTCATTAGCACAGAGACCTATCAGCAGGCTACAGGACCCTCAAGAGCACTGCACCTCTTTCTCCCCACACCACCCACTTTCTCCTCTTAGTAAGCCACATTTTCAGGACCCCCCACATGATTTAAACATAGAGGAACAGAATGGTTTGGGTTGGAAGGGACCTTAAAGTTCACCCAGCTCCAACCCCTGCCACGGGTTCCACTAGAGCAGCTTGCTCCAAGCCCCTGTGTCCAACCTGGCCTTGAACACTGCCAGGGATGGGGCAGCCACAGCTTCCATGGGGCAACAAAGAACAATTTATCAGCTTCAAGATCCTGATTGTACAGAGTTTGGGTTTCTTCCAGAAAATTTACTTTTCTGCTTCCCAGCATGAGCAGTGACAGGCAGCCCTTTCACAGCACTTTCCTTTTGCCCCTACAGCCCATGGAGTGGGATGAAGGGGGCTGGTTCAGGGGCATCCAGAGATGCATTGGGCACAGGAGACACACAGTGGGACACAACCAGCCTCCCCAGGACTCCCAACATGCCTGTGTGTCCTACCTGAGCCGAACAGCTGCGGGAGCTCCACGTTGCCTCATCTTGCCTCAAAGCCACACTGCAAGAAGCAGGGAGGAAAACCCAGCACACGTGCCCTGGGGCTGCCCTTGCAGCAGGGCTGGGGACTTAACGCCTTACCTGGCCACCTGGAGCTGCTGCACAGAATCAGAATCAATGAGGTTGGGAAAGACCTTTAAGATCATCAAGCCCAACCTTTACCCCACCACTGCCAAGGCCACCACTAACCCATGTCCCTGGCTCCCCGCGGTCCATACATCTTACATACAGCACCTACCTCCTTTAGCATAACAGACAGCAGCAAGTTCACAGTGATTTTAAAGACACCTGGAGAGAAAGTGAACAAAACCCCACAACGTGCAGCTCATTCCTCAACCAAGCAGGGAACATTTCAAATGGCTCCTTCCCAGCAAACCTCATGGGAGGCCAAGCACCTCATGGCTTCAGTCATTAAAGGAGAGCAAACAGTGTGAGATGGTATAATTTATTACCGTTGCTAACTGAACACAGATACTTGATACCCACTCGTATGCAGAACTGTAAAAAAATAGTTTTAATACAGTATCAAAATTTACACAAGTGTCATGTCAAAAGACCAGTGTCCCTCAGGTTAGCCCCTGCACATCCATCCTGCAGGCACAAGTACAGGTTTTACATCGTTTCATACACGCATAGAGATAGATATAGGAATACAACAATTGTAGTTTAACTATGCAAACAATATGCATGGGAGAAAACAACATGTAAAGATAACAGAGAGCTGTTTGGGCTGGGTTATATATATAGGAGAACCGATGCAAGAGTGCAAGGTTTCGGAATGGAAGGCCAGATTCTGCATTTCCAACTCAAGGAGAAGGACTGAAGAGGAGTTTTGCCCTCAAAAGGAGAAAGCAATGCTGGATCAGAGGCCTTACACTGAATGGTACCAAGTAAAACTAACAACAGAAACCAGTAGAATTACTGCTGCAAATTAACACACTGTTTTTCTGAAGACAATTAGCAGATTTACATCATAGGCCTAGATAACAAAAGATTGTACAGCAACCCAGCTACATTCCACTGCAGATAGCCCACGAATACAGCATGTTGCAAGCTCAGAGAAAACAGAGGTTCTGCCTTTGGCTCAAATCTTTGTAACCAAGAACAAACCAGAAACCCAGGAATTGTTGCATTCCTATTTTTTATGTTTAACTTTTATTAGTCTTTCTTTGATGCTCGGCTATAGTAAAAAGTTAAGCAACAGCATTCAGTCACAAGCCTGTTGCACATTCATACATGAAACTATCGCTGCTTTTAGATATACACAAAATACCTATTTGTTGCAATTCATTACACACAACTAGTATCATACACATAGATAAAAATAAACTAAGCACATCTAGGGCGCCGTCTGGTCAAGTCTCAGGCAATCTCAACAAGAGCTTTCTGCCTCATAGTAATGAAAGACATGCTCTGAGTATAATAAAACCTTTTCCTTTGAAAGAACGCTACAGTTGGCAAAGAAAGCTTTTGTTTTATATAATGCAGTGCAATCGTTTAGATCCTTATAGGCTCTTGTTAAATAAACCAGCGTGTCTCGAAATTAAACAGGAGAAATTAGCATCCTGACAATTGGAAAATACTCTCCAGAAAACCACTCTTATTTGAGACCTGTAATAACAATCCCTAAGTCTTCTGTTCAGTAAAGGGCTGCCAACATCCTACATGTCTTCAGAAGATGTGCATCAAAGTGAATCGAAAAGAAAGCTATCGGTACTTCCATTTAGAAAGAAATTGTGTTTCACTACAAGGACTGTAGTTATGCTACACTACTGGCTGGTCAGGAGACTTGATGGTCTTTTAGCACCTCCAAAGGCAGGTATTCTACCAAAGGGAAAAACAATCACTTGGAAATTGCCTAAGCACCATTAACGGATACTCTACAGACTGCAGGGTGAGTTACTAAGAGGTGACTTTCTCATAACTGCGGCGAGCAAAGGCACAGTTTATCAACGTCTCTCCAGTCTGGTGGAAAACCTCCATTAAATCCAGTGGCAAAGTCGTTCAGATTTGACTAAAGATTCACTGTAACTAAGCAAAAGAAAACTTATATCATGTAACTCCTGCAGAATCCCGATTCTCTTGAGTTAGGGTGGGAATACCTCAGTGCTCCTACATGTGGTGTGTTGGCAGACGATGCGGCGGCAGCGTTGCAGTAGCCAGTATACCCAGAGAGCAGCACTCAGGGGATGCGGACAACAGCACGGCTCCTCTGGGAGACCTCTGGGAGAATCCCAACCAGTTTCGAACCGAGTCTCTTGCAGTGCACACAGACACCCTGTCGTCAGCTGGAAGTTGCTGCAGACACAGCCAGTCCTTTCGCTCTCATCAGCAGTTCAAACTCTTTCTCTTCAGTGAGAGGACTTCCTCAGGGCCTTTTACATAGGTCCTTTATACTGATTGCCTGACAAATGTTGTCTAATTCCAGGGCACGACCCTGCAGCATCTCCAAGTTTCCTCCACACAACCTAAAGGGAGGGATGGAAGAGATGTTGTTACCACCAGCTCAGAGGTACCACTGTTCATACAGACATGCATCCGGAAACACCACGCATTGCGCAGACCATGCAGCACAGGTAAGGACACAGGGGAGGGCCACACAACAGGAGAGGAGGGTATTTCTCAAGGGGTACAACACTGCTTCTGAACACAGAAAGCACATGCTTCTAGGAAAAAATGGTTATAAACAGAGACAGATGAACTGGCACGTGCATCACCAGGCTGGTTTATGCTTCAGGTCCAAGACTGAGGGCATTTCCAGGCCTCAGCTGAAACTCTGTTCAATGCATCTCTTGCAGAATGCAGTTCAGAAGCACGAAGCTCAGTCCAAAGGAGCCTAAACATTTCCCGTTTCAAACGCACAGAGCGGTTCTGCTCTTTTCCAAAGAATTTACTTGTTCTCTTACAATCAAGGAAGGCATTAAAAGAGCTGATTTCATTTGTTCTTCCTTGAGCTCAGCGGAAGTGTGCCTGTAGTCACTGTTCTACACATGCCTGTGCGTTTTGCTGAACCAGAGCAAAATCTGCAATTCAGTAGAAGTGAGTGATTTATTTCTTTGTGTGGACCATACGTTATAAAGGTTGCCTTCCTGAGGCTCACATCTACTCCCATTCACGACTGCATAGCACTCACGTTACAATTACAGAATTAGAAATGCAGGGAAGTTACACCTCCCGCAATTAGGCAAGTCTAAAAAGGTGGACTGATTATAAGCAGGAGAATCAGCTGCTTGTGTTGTATCACTGAGCATCTCTTCCAGGGACCACCAAAACCAGAGAGGTGCTCACCACACCGTGTATAGCAACTTACAATTATTTCTGTTTACTAAGTACCAACTAGCAAGCAGCTAAAGCAGAACGGCTGCTAAACCCTCATTAATCTCTGAACCAACAGCCATATGACTGTCAAGGAAGGGAAAAACTGTTTTCCATTGTCATTACCTATTATTTGTATTTTAACAGTGCTTAAAGCCCAGGAGCAAAGGGGGCATTAGCTGGAACTGAATAAACACAAAGCAGCTGGATCCTGGGAAGCTGACATCCTGACAAGGCATCTCCTACAGCTGATGAGCAAAGGCAGAACAACCCCAAGGTCCTTCTGTGATTCTGTGCAGGAGGTGGGAAAATAACGCAGTTCCTCTGAGCCTTTGCTGAAGAAAACCTGAGTATAAGACTGGAAGCAATGACAACCGTCTCGCTACACAGGACCAAACAAATTAAGGGAAATGTCTTTAATACTAATGGATGGGCACAACCCAAACCCTGCAAACTTTCCATATGACCAGCTTCTTGTAGCCTAAAATCAGAAGTTACCATCACAAAAACATCTTTTAGCTATGTTTGATGTATTGTGAAACATTTTGCCATGGTGAAAGCATGAAAATGGGTTTTCAGTGAAGCCTCCTGCATCAGCTGTCTATGGCAGACCCATTGGAAACGGTGGAGGGCTGGGTCTGATGAGATTCCAACGTTTGGTTGCTGATTTTCCTAAGTTAATATTCTCAAAAGGAAAGGTCTTTTGGATAGCTCTGTGAGGAGGCACACTGTACCCACACGTTGCCTTTCAACAACTTTTCTGGTCAATAAACATTAGGCAATATTTACCAAGCAGCTAATGCTGACACAGTAATAAACTAATCCTTTATCTCCAGCTGAACAAATGAGCCTGATTGCAAGGAGGGGACAAACACACACCAGACAGCCCTGGAAAGCCAGCAGCCTCAGCAGAATTGCCCAGGTGGGTCAGAAGCAATACTCATGCCTTTTTTATGGGTGGGAAATGGAGAACTCTGTTATCAGCAACCACTTCTGCTTGTGCACACAGTGCAACAGGTACCTGAGTCTTGAAGGCATCACAGGACTTTTGCCTCCTTTTCAGAAACACAGGATGATACAGGCTAAGTTTATCACCAAGTTCCTTTTGTGCTGGCATGTGTACAGTTCTTTGCACAATCATGGTAGCTGTACATGTCATCAGTTCACTAGTTCAACACTGACCTGTCACAAGCAGCACTAATGGAATTACTTTGTGTTTACAAGCACTGAAAAGAAAATGTAACGCTTAAGCATTGCTAAATGTTTTAAATAGTTCTGACAAATAGCCCTGTATCACAGCTTTCACTCAGATTTTCAGCCAAAACCTTGACTGAATGAAGGACAGTTGTAAGGTTCATGATACAGTCACGGCAATTCATTTCTAGCTCACTTCCAACACACCAGAGTAAAAGGACGGGGAAGCCAGGCAGAAAGCTGCACCCCAACTGCAGGGGAGAGCAGCTACACTGCCTGTTGGATGGGGAGCACTCAAAGCCCATGGTATTTCATCAAATACTTGTGGAGATCTCTGGACTCCCTCTTTCCCAGCCACCCCACCAATCATACAGGGCATAAAGCATCTTCCCTTTGGCTCCCAGCCCAAGTGAGGCTGCTGCAGCCCTTTTTTAAGAACAAAACTTACCGGTAATCTGAGGAAAGTCATGAAGGGCACCCCTCCAGACTTGATCCAACTGTTCCTGGGCTTTGAAATTACTCCCATGCTCACTAATACATGGGATGGTTTGGGTTGAAGGGACCTTAAAGCTCACCCAGCTCCAACCCCTGCCACGGGCAGGGACCCCTTCCACTAGAGCAGCTTGCTCCAAGCCCCTGTGTCCAACCTGGCCTTGAACACTGCCAGGGATGGGGCAGCCACAGCTTCTCTGGGCACCCTGGGCCAGCGCCTCAGCACCCTCACAGGGAAGAGCTTCTGCCTAAGAGCTCAGCTCAGTCTCCCCTCGGGCAGGTTCAAGCCATTCCCCTTGGCCTGTCCCTACAGACCCTTGTCCCAAGCCCCTCTCCAGGTTTCCTGCAGCCCCTTTAGGCACTGGAGCTGCTCTCAGGTCTCCCCTTCAGGAGCCTTCTCTTCTCCAGGCTGCCCCAGCCCAGCTCTCTCAGCCTGGCTCCAGAGCAGAGCTGCTCCAGCCCTCGCAGCATCTCCGTGGCCTCCTCTGGACTCACTCCCTGACACAATAAACTACCTCTAAACCTGCTACTACACATTCCTACATTCTCATAAGACAAATATATAAATACAATGCAAAAACATTCCCAAATATGTTGATGCTGTAGTACCAATACCATATGCACATCCTGAAGAGAGAATTCCCACATCCATTATCTTAATGAAATATCAACATGATCATATAGCTCCATAAAGTTTCTATAATATGAATTATACATCCAAATTGCATTTTTGTACAAATCAAAACGATGCACCAAAGTTATGCAGGGATTATTATAGAGCCCAAAATGAAATTTGTCATCTTTCCGCTGGTTTTACAGGCAAAATGATGCTGTGGCAAATGTTTCATGTAAAACACCCACAGTGCATAAAGCTGCAGCAAAACAGTGAGCTACAAACAGGAAGGAACTGCAGTGAGAATGCGAAAGAAAGAAACATTAGAATTAGTTTAGCACAGGTCCACATTTAACATTGACTAGATGAACATAAGAAAAAGCAAAACCAGAGAGGAAATAACCAAGTGTTTTCAAAGTGTAATATATCAATAGCCAAATCGGACATAGATTATAGAAGTCAAAAGGAAAGGGAGTATTTCAGTGCCAGCAGCAGAGCTTTGAATCCCTGGGGAACAAAGAGACAAGGCAGAATCCAGGTGTATCTTCGGGATTTACAAAACAGAACCGATCATGTCAAAGTTAGCATTTTAGAAGTGGCATCACTTACACCACGAGGACTTCTATGGATTACTATTAAATATGTATTAGTCAGAAACTGCTTTTGTATCCATCATTTGCAAAGGAATAGAGCAGGCAGGAAAGTTCACAGGTGCCATTGCTCAGATGGGGAAACGGAGGCTGCCAGACTGCAGCTGACTTATCCTTCCAAAGGATGAATCCAGGTCAGCCGAGTCGTACAGTCCTTCATCCCAGGTACATTACCACACATAGACTTTTGTGATCAATACTGACCGCCACGTTAAAATGACAGTATTCCAAATAAACCAGTAATTGCATTACAGAAACAGTCACTGACTTGATTTCCATATAACATCTTCAAGGGCTTATTGTCAGCATTTAAGCAGAAGTACTTTGCATTTTCAGGTGTTTTCAGGCTCATTGTGCAATAGAAAATGAAACACCTTAAACTTATACAGCACGTTGCTCCGGCCACAGCTTTTTCTGTCTCACATAGGTAGTGGTAAGAGTTTTAGGAGTCTTTAATAACAATAACCTGCTGATTTCTATTTTCCTAAGCTTCCAAGGCAAGGGTATGCTTAATAAAAGGAGATTTTACTTTATAAATCTGTTTTGAAGCCACAAGTAAGAGCAGTGGTAGATTTAAACTTTCATGGGACCTCCTGAGTATGGGCATACATATGCAACTGAGCAAAAACTTGCACTTAGACATAATTAGAGTGATTACAGTGCTCTGGATTGCAAGGCAGGGGGGATCAGTAAATCTTCTTGCCTGGGTACCATAGGACACTCACTTTTCTGCAGTAGCTCCTATACTTACCCTCAGACCTTTGATTAAAGCATACCTCAATTCCATTTGTAGATGCACAGTGGAGATTCCAGTAGGTGACACTGAACTCAGGATAGGAAAACCCAGGGCAAGTTTCACAGGTAAGGCTGTGCGCATGGTTATTCAGGAAGCCAGACTAGATAACCATCATCATTCCATAAATACAACCCCTGGTCTGTAAAGCAAACTGTGCAGGACATGTGCACCTCCATGCACAAGCAGGCAGGATGGTCATATACAACTTGCAAGAGGAAACAAACACATCTTGCCATATGAAATAGTTACTTATATATCCCTAAGGATACTACTTGCACATAGGGAATAATCCCATAACCACTGGTCGGCTGGGGAGCATCACCAAGGCCCCGGTATGAGGGTGCACAAGGCAATTTCTCCTTTCAACCACCCTGAATGTTGGATCAGGTCATAGAAGAGCCTGTATCAGACCAGCCGCATGGCAAAGCTTTTCCCTCCCTTTCACCACTGTCTCCACCAGTGGAAGAGGCACAGGTAGATAGGGTTGGTTTTTGCAGTCTCTTCATTACTCAGGAGAAAACCAGACTATTTTTATCAATGACCTCCCTCTGTTTTCTTCTGGATCTGCCCCTTTAAAACACATTCCTGCTCTTTAGATTTCTTGCTGCGCAGAAGGGGAGCGCACCAACAATGAGCTTTTGCAACAACAACTGTTTCTTTCTTGCAGGAATTCCGAATGGCCAAATGAGTAAGGAAAAGCAGGCTGCCGAGGCTGGCTTGCTATTCCTCCTGCATCTGATTCTGCTGAGCGATGCAAGTGGGAGCTCTGCATTCCCCCGAGACAGGCAGGATCAAACCCATCTGCTCCACTCTGGGAACCAGCAGGGTCTCCTCCCTGGCTGGGAAGGGGGAAGTTAGGGCAGTGTGTTTAGCTGACAGCTCACTTTCCTTTTTGAATATACCAGCATCATTTATATCTACCTCTGCCTGCTGCAATACCTCCTAGCAAACTCGAGGCTGAGCTTTCACATCATATTGAACTAAATTCTGTGTATTTCTTACCAGTCCATTTCAGCAACCAATGTATCAACCATTGATCCAGTATTTCACTTACACCAACCAGCTATTACAGGTTGCACAAGAGCACATTGTTAAAGGTTCCACTCAGGGAAGTGTCTTTGCCAAGGGGAATTTTAAGAACGACAAAAGGCTTTTCCTGATAATTATGCATGATCTCTTGACAGAATTACTTGGCATAGCTTTATTTTCTAGGCAACAGCAGGTAAAATATATGGGAGATACACACAGGAACTTGAGCACTGCTGGAGCGAGCTCCTCACCAGCCAGGAATGGTGCTGGTTCATCCCATGTCCTCTCCTGTACAAGGACAAGACCAGTGCACTCATAGGCAGAGTGCTGCTGACTGGGGACATGGGCTGTAGTGGTCATTATAGAAGGGACTTGTAGTTGTGTGCACATGGAGATGGGTCAAGCCCTCTGCTGCTGCTGCTTCCCCTTTGGATGCCAGGAAACCAGGAGAGGTGGCTGCGGTGAGGCATTGCTGTGCCCAGGTTTTATGTTACAGGAAGGGATCTGATTGCTGTAATTTGTGCACAGATCACTCCTATAAACCTATTTCCTCAGGCTTCATGGAGGAGAAGTCAATGTCACCCAGCCATGTGGAAGATAATCACCCTGTGCATAAACTCAGCAAGTCAACAGCACTCCAGAGCTCTTGCTGTGCACTGAGCATCTCCATGAAGCCCCAAACCAGAGCAAATGTCTACAAAATCCCTTCCAGTTCTCCCCTGAAGGAGTGCAGACCTTCCCCCTCCAAGGAACCAGTATGTCCCTGCAGTATGTGTACAGGTGAGGAGTAACACCCACTTAACCAAATTAACATTAAAGCAGTTTAGCTGATGAGTGAAGTCCAGGGGAAGATGTGCACAAAGCACCAGGCAACAGTCACGTTCACATCAGAGCCAGCACCAGGAGGCAGGAACAGGGAGTCCCTGCTCTCTGCTCAGCTCACCATCAGGGTTTGATCCTCTCTGGAGGAGCACAGACACAGCTGATGCCCCTGCTGTGGTGGGACAGGGAACTCAGCCACTGGTTGACTCAGCTGATAAACCATCACATCTTTAACAGCTCTCTAAGTGCCATTAATTGCAGTAGTTTCACTGTTAACAGAGGTTAAGAACTTGCAGATTTCCCCCTCTGATTGCTTGTGGCAATTGCTGTTCATCAATACAACACAGGTCTGTGCAATCCAACCCTGACTTCAGAGTAAAGCACATCTGCTCTCAAAGATGTTTCAACACTGACCTTGGGATCATGATGCATGGTCTTCAGCCCAAAGTCCTGCTAGTTTTATCATCAATAGACCATGCACACTGGCTTTATCTTTGCATTAAAGTATTTCTCTCTGCATGGGTTACAGGAATCCATCATATTCCACTGGAGAACAAGCAGGCATCCTAGGCGAAGTAGAAAGATTTCCTCGTTTGGAAAACCACCAGTTTCAGGTTCAAAATAAAACTGTACACGTGTAAGTAGTGTGGAGAGCAGCTACAACTGGCATTGACCCCGCTGTAAGGGCCAGATTCCTGCCCCAAGAAACACACAGTCCACAGATGCAATGGGTGACAAACAGAACACCAATCTCACTCATGACAGTAACATCCCAGTGGTGTCCACAGGAATGTTGCCAAGACAAATACGACACGTGTTGGGGAACAGACAGGACGTTTGGCATGGACTGTACCGGAGGAGCATTACCTTCAGAGCATTTACCACTGAGTCAGACTGCTGGGAGGCTGAGCCATGTCCACTGACGCTAGCTGGCTCGTTTGCAGAGCAGTAGCTCCCCTCCGCCCCTCCTGGCATCCTAATGGGATCCTTCACAAGAAATTAAACACTATTTAATAAAGAAAAGGGTTGGCAACTAGTTACAACAGATGTCAGTTAGTTACTGTTCTGTTTTAAAAGGCTGAAAAGCACTGAAGGCATGTTTTGCTCCGAACTGCCCCTCTTTCTGTGCCACAGTAACCAAGATCCACGAGGCAGAACAAATGCTACTGTTGAGTGACACCCAAACACCCTCAAAAGGCCCTCAAAGGCAACTATAGCTGGAAAAATTAGGATATAGTAGTAAAAAATTCTTATCACAGAGTGGCTTGTGTTGGGAGGGACCTTAAAGCTCCTCCAGCTCCAAGCCCTGCCACGGGCAGGGACCCCTTCCACTAGAGCAGCTTGCTCCAAGCCCCTGTGTCCAACCTGGCCTTGAACACTGCCAGGGATGGGGCAGCCACAGCTTCTCTGGGCACCCTGTGCCAGCGCCTCAGCACCCTCACAGGGAAGAGCTTCTGCCTTAGATCTAAGCTAAATCTCCCCTGTTTAAGTTTGAATCTCCCCTGTTTAAGCTTGAGATGTCACTTTATACCCAACAGTGACAACCTCATGGGGCTCCTCCTCCCAGTGAACATCTGAAGGGTTCTTCAGGACGCTGCCAAACAAACACAAGCTACATAAACTCTTACAGCCCAGTCACCTCAAACTTTGCAGGATGTAAAGCACCTCCTGGAGCGACTGCAGTGCCGAGGTAACCTGAGCAAGCAGCCTGCTTCAGAGGAGTGCTAAAAATACCCCTGCTGCGTGCATGGACAGCAATGTGATAGCTGCAGTGGGAGGGATCCTTCTGAGGTGCCTTCAGCCTGATCTGCTCTTCACTGCCATTCTTCATGTAGAACTTTGTTTTATAACAAAGAGACATAAAGAAGAAAAATGTTTCAAAGGCTGAGGGATGAAAAGTTCCTTTCTTACAAAGCAAAGAACCGCTGTAGGAAACATTAAGAAATAATGTAGCAGTAATTCCTGCTGGAATGTGTGGGAAACGCATTTCTGAAGGGAAAATAATGACAGTGGGAAGAGCCTCTGATCAGGATCAGTGCCCCGATGTGCGCTAATGTGCCCCGCTGAGCAAGCACGAAGCACGTTGCGGTCTTTGGGGGGAGGTCTATAATCTAAACAATAGGAAAGATGAAGGTGGCTTGTGGGAGAAGAAGGGCACAGAGAGATGGCATGAGCTGAGCTGCACAGATCCAGACTACCTGAAAATGTGTAACTGGAAAGAACCCTAGTCCAAAGCAGGTCTGTCTGCTGCGCATGGCTTCCTCAAGAGATACACCCAGGCTTTTGTAACCAATGCTGCCAATGGGGCAGAGCACAGGGAGAACCCTTGCAACTGCTGGCAATAGAATCATGGAATCAACCAGGTTGGAGAAGCCCTTTAAGCTCCTCAAATCCAATCATTGCCCCAGCCCTGCCACGGCCACCACTAACCCATGGCACTGAGGCCTCGTCTCCACAGGCTGTGAACCCTTGCAGGGACGGTGACTGCAGCCCTGCCCTGGGCAGCCTGTTCCAATGCCTGAGCACCCTCTGGGGCAGGAATTGTTCCTCAGCTCCATCTAAACCTGCCCTGGGGCAGCTTGAGGCCGTTTCCTCTTGTCCCATCCCTTGCTCCTTGGGAGCAGAGCCCAGCCCCTCCTGGCTCCATCCTCCTGTCAGGCAGTTGTGGACACACATTAGACTCACGCCCAGCAAGCATCTGCAGGACTGAACCTCACATATTGTACAAAACCCTAAAAAATGTAATAAAATGAGACTGCTGCATGTGTTAAGCCCATGGAAAAGGTACCTTAAGTCTGCATTTAATACAGAAACTCATCTTCCTATGGCGCCCTCCTGCCAAGCCATGGATGCTTGTGTGAACCACAAGAGTGGGGACTAATGGGTCTCATAACCAGGCTGACAATAGCAGCACACACTTAGGGCAGCGTGCAGTGTATCATCCTTCACTTCTCCCCAGGAACGACTATTATCAATTTGCTGTGATATATGGAGGGAGGTTTAGGACTTATTTTTCTTTGGGCAGGATTTATAGATCTCTTAGTGACCGGGCAGACTTAATGCTATACTTTGGGAAAGGAAATGAAAGGGGGAAGGAAAAGGGGTAATAAAGCAGATTGGAGCAATTCTGCTTTAGGATAAATTCCCTCAGTCAGCTTTGGGGTTTTTATAAGTCAAAGTATTCTATTTCTTTTACTGACTCCAGAGCCAGCAAAGATTTCTAGTCAGTTTTGAATGGTAAAATACAAATATTGCTATGAAAAGTCTGGGAATATTAGTGCAGATTGTACATCTAAAGCCTCTTGAATATGAGCAAATGCAAAGCTCCTGTGAATTGTGCTGCTCTCAGAGTTCAGGCCTCCTCCCCTCCAGGCATCCTCACAGCCTCTTCTGTGCCATCTGCATCTCATGAGAATGAGAAACTTCTTGTGAACACAGTGCTTTAAGCAGGCAGCATTTCAACACATGTTGGTAGGACACTGAAAGTTAGTATTTCCCCTGTGGGCATCCTTCTCCCTCTGTCCTTGGTGAGAGAGACATCAGCTTTTCCTTAAAAACCAGGCAGGTTTTGCAGCCCTGAAGTCCCATCCTTCAGCTCAGAGACTTCTCATCTCAGGGGATGCGACTCCACAAAGGCAGGATAGCTTCTGCCTGCTTATTCTGTCCCTTCCTTCTGGAGGAAGCTTACTGCAGCAGGGGATGGGGATGGGACCAGCTTGAATGTGGGTCTCTTGTTCTTCAAGTTCTGTGAGCCTGAAGGCACTTCAGTGCTACTGACGGTGTTACGAGTTTCTGAGGCAGCGAAGCAAAACAAGAGGAAAAGGCACTTTGCCAAAGTGGAGCTCTCTGAAAACAAGGTGCCTTAGGAGAGCAGAAGTGTGCTTTTCAGACCTATCATCACAGCTGCTGCTTGCCAGTGGGGAGCATGGCAACGTTTAACCTTCCACCAAAACTCGACCTGAACCTCCTTGCACTGAATCCCTTCTCTGCTGCTGCCTAACCCAGGTTTCAACAGGATCCTGAGCAGGACCTTGAGGATGAGAGGAGAAATCCTGTTCCCTTCCTCCTATTCCCCGGCTCCACACAAGGCACTTGCATTCAGCCACTCAAAGAAGGCATCCCATGTGTACACATGCGAACCTTCCACTTATTATCTAGTGACAAAGCTGTGCAAGTGGAACCAAATCAGACAGAAGGGATGAAGTCATAGCACTGAAATCACAGATTCATAGAATCCCAGCCTGGTTTGTGTTGGAAGGGACCTTAAAGCTCCTCCAGCTCCAACCCCTGCCACGGGCAGGGACCCCTTCCACTAGAGCAGCTTGCTCCAAGCCCCTGTGTCCAACCTGCCCTTGAACACTGCCAGGGATGGGGCAGCCACAGCTTCTCTGGGCACCCTGGGCCAGCGCCTCAGCACCCTCACAGGGAAGAGCTTCTGCCTAAGAGCTCATCTCAGTCTCCCCTCAGAGAATGATTAACTGCTATTAACTTCATGCCTTACTTATTAAATAAAGTCATTAAATAAATTTAAGAACATATTTACATAATTTTGTGAAATAAACCATTGTCTGATCCTGCATTAATTTCTTAACACTTGCAGGACACATCACCTGACACTGCAAATCTGATCTGCAAGCTGGTAGGCTGTTTCCAGGCCTATTTTCTTCCCAATAGCTCTAAAAAGCTAAATCAGAATTTCACGTTTGCTTTCATTTGCTGGCTGCCTGGCTAGCAAATCTGCATTAACTGTGCATATTAATCTGTATTAACTTCAATATATTGAGTAATTGTGAATACACAGTGCTGCAAACATCAGCATCTGACAAATAATGGACTCATACTACACTGCCAACCACCCCCTCTGCCCCTGCCAGCCCTTGTGCCCAGGCTACAGCATGGTTTGGATGTTGCCTCCTCCGAAGTGTACTCTGTGTGGATTACACTGCTGCAGAAAGCACATTGCCTGAGGCAGGCAGAACCCACATAATATCCCATGTACAGCTTCTCATAAAGAAAAGAGAGGGCAACCTCTAAATGCGTAGATCCATTTTCTGTTGGAAGTAAATCTACACAATATCTAATGCCAGCACGTGACTCCAGTGAATAGAAGGCACAGGAGATCTGACTCAGCCCCACAATATCACGTAACAAAAAAGGAGATGAATGGAAATTTAGCACCTCCCTCACACTCCCTGCAAAATGTGAGGGATACTCAGGCCATTCTCCCATAGAGGCAGAGGCAAACCCTGCACTGTGCCCTGGTCACAGTCACAATAAAGACCCCTGTGTAGAACAGGGTATTTGATGGACAGAACTAATCATGAGCTTTCCTCCTTGAGCCACTAAACCCCACCATTTTCCAGTCCTTACTGGTGACAAGGGCAGTCATGAATGAAAACCACATAGTGCAGAGCACGCTGTGCAGCTCCAGTCGTGGCGGTTCATCTCCCAGGAAGCATTCCGCTTGCTGCCTGACTCCCAACCTCCCCATGGCACAGCACGCAGGGAGAGCCACAGCTCCTTGTGCCCCAAGGCCACTTGAGTCACCTCCCCAAAGCTTCTGAGAGAACACGATTTTCCTGTCCACTGGGCACTGCTCTGTTCACTTACCATCGGAGACCTACTTCAAACGCCCCAGACCTCATCCTCCTGCAGCCTTTTATCCCAGAGGCAAGTGGTTTCCTGGGAAGTATATCCTTCCTGCTGGGTAACTGCCACACCAGTTCAATCACTACCTGATGTTGGAAACTTGCTTCTGATTTCCTCAGCCCTCACTTTCACGGTTAGCTCAAAGAAAACACGGGCTGTGTTTGTCGCCTTGTTTCAAGCAGGCAGGAGAAAGGAAACCAGAAAACACCAGACCGCAGCGTGGTGCTGTGCTGGATTAATAACACACTGCACAAAACTGCAACCATTGTATTAAGGAACATTCCTGTCAATTAAAATACACAATTTTACACTGCTGCAGTTACTCACCATGGAACTCCTGTTCCCAAAGAGCTCAGGAGAAACCTCTACTTGTGCATATTGCTGCCACAATCCACACAGCATCATGACTTGTTTGAAGCACATTCAGATTTCTGAGTGGCCAAAACCACTGCTGGCTACACACCTTCATAGAATCACAGAAGAGTCTGGACTGGAAGGGACCTTAAAGCTCACTCGGTTCCAACCCCCTGCCATAGGCAGGGACACCTTCCAATGGCCCAAGCTTCTTCAGAAGCAACCATCTTCAGCTGGTCCTTCATAAACCCCTTTTGCTGATGAATGTGTAAGAGGAAAAGGTCCTGGGCTGTAGCAGGTCCAACTCTCAGAGGCCACAGATGTAAAGACCACCACTATTTAAGATCTGGAAGGTTCAGACTCTTCTAGACTCCACTCTACTAGGGCTCTACTAGAAAATCATGAGTGTGAAGCAACTCTAGACCTTGGGAATTACTCTGGGAACAAAAATCCCCAAACCAAATCTGTTCTTCCATCTGAACTGCAACTCTTGTTGTAAGTGGGTTTTCCTTGAATTTGTATCTGGATTCACACCAAGCCCATAAGCTCTTCCCATTCAGTTAACCCAAGGTGAAAGCACTGTGCTTGGTGCTCCCAGAGACAAAGACCTCGGTCAGAGCCTCAGCTGTTGTAAGTCACTACATTAATGACCTATTAATTTAAACAGAGGAGGAGAGCACATGAAAGAACCTGGTGGGTGGATGCAGTTGATTTACTTTCAGCAAATATTTGATGACATGATGAGATACCGTGGGTTTGTTCAATGGGCTTTAATTACATTTTGGTTGAAGGATTCCCTATTCTCCTACATGCTATGGATGGGAGGAGACAAACAGTATTGGGCTGTGAATAACACAGATTGCACAAGAAAAAATGCTAACCAAACAGTTCCCATCTTCTAATTAGATTTATAAGTAAACCCATGCCATGCACAGGGAAAATAGAACACACAGAGCTCAGCAAAAAGAGTTTTGAAAGAATTGGAAAGGGGTTGAAATAAAATGTGACAGTCTAAAGGAAGGGGGGAAAAAGAGGGAAATGCAAATGTTAGAAGAGCTTAATAATAAACTACTGTGTGCCTAAGGATCATGCCTGCCATTTCACACTGAAACATACTGCAAACGGCAAACTTCTTGTGTCAAACCCCCCCAAAAGTGCCTGAAACAACAGTGGAAATGAAAGAGATACAACAAGAAGAGATGGAAAAGGACCAGAAGACTGGTAAAAGAAAGAGTGAGGAAACATAGGCAGAAAAGCCCTGAAAGAGAGCAGAAGGTTCAGCCTCGTGGCGTTGGTGCTGCACACTGTGGAAGCCGGAGCTCAGCTCCGTGCATCCAGCCCCACTGTCCCATGCAGTTTGCTCGCTCAGAAAGCAGCATCCTGGCAACGCTTCCTTTCCCCTTCATTACAGGTAAAGCTCAATTACAAGGACAAGGAGTTAGAAGGGGGAAACGTCTGACAATTCTCCATCTCTGCCTCTTGCTCCCTCCTCCGATGAAACAAGCACTGAAGCAATTTAAATTGGGTGCTTTGCCAAGTAGATCTTTTGCAAATGCATTCGCTGTCATTACTTGACAGATGTCCACATTTCCATAACTTTCCAGCTGAGCTTATCAGCCCTGAAATACAACCCCTATGAAAACCCAGGGAGAGCTGCACTTAATTGCTATGGGGATGCCAGATCCTGATCTGGCTTCCCGCAGCAAGAGGCACGCATAGTGGTTACGCACCGCACCAGCGCTGGGAGGACTCTCCTGTTCCCAGTTATCTGAAGTTGCTCGCTGACATGACGGATCTGTCGCGCCCAGGAAGCTCCCACTGGGATCTGAATCCAATTTCTTGATTATTGCTGACTGGCTTTCATTACTATATGCATAGACACTACGTTCTGCTGTATTGGGTTTCTGTGGCAAGGTTTTGGTAGTGGGGGCTACAGGGGTGGCTTCTATGAGAAAGTGGCTTGAAGCTTCCGCTTCCAATGGAGTCAGTGCAGCCAACTCCATGACAGACCTGCCAGTGGCCAAGTCTGAGCCCATCAGTGACAGTGGTAGCACCTCTGGGATAGCAGATTGAAGAAGGGGAGGGAAAAAAGCCTGAAGAGAAAAAAGAGGAATGAGAACATGTGAGAGAAACAGCCCTGCAAACACCAATGCCAGTGCAGGAGGAGGGGAGGAGGTGCTGCAGCCCATGGTGTAGGCCATGGTGAGGCAGTCTGTCCCCCTGCAGCCCATGGAAGGGCCCACACTGGAGCAGGGGGATGCCTGAAGGAGGCTGTGACCTTGTGGGAAGCCTGCGCTAGAGCAGGCTCTGGGCAGGACCTGTGGAGAGGGGACTGTGCTGGAGCAGGTTTGCTGGCAGAACGTGTGACCCCAAGGTGGGCCCATGCTGGAGCAGAGGAAGAGTGTGAGGAGTCCTCTTCTGAGGAGGAAGGAGTGGCAGAGATGGACTGACCACAACCCCATTCCCCATCCCCTGCGCCACTGGGGGGAAGGTAGAGAAAACGAGGAGTGAAGCCGAGCCCAGGCAGAAGGGAGGGGTGGGTGGAAGGTGTTTTATGATCTGGTTTTAGTTTTCATTATCCTATTCTGATTTGATTGTTAATAAATTAAACTCGTTTCCCCAAGCCGAGCCTGTTCTTCCCCTGACAGTAATCAGTGAGTGATATCTCCCTGTCTTTATCTTGACCCATGAGCCTCTCATTATATTTTCTCCCTGATGCAGTTGAGGAGGGGTGTGACAGAGCAGCTTTGGGGGGCATATGGCATCCAGCCAGTGTCAACCTCCTGCGTCTGGTTAGGGCACCGGTCATGCTATCTTGTGTTTTGAGGGTTTTTAGTGTTAGCAGCAAAACTCGATGCACAGCGATGCTGTAGTCCCAGGTACATTGTAAGGCAGCAGAAGGCACTGCCAGAGCCCAGTGCCACAGGGAACTTTCCTGCCCCAGCCCCATGGGGAAACTATGGTCTGAAATCCAAGCCACAAATGCTCTTGCTCAGACCCTTTTGCCTCCATCACTGCTGTCACAGTCCCTCACTCCACGAGGGACTGAGAAGCACCAGTGCACACACAGCCCTTGTCTCGGGCACAGCCGGCACCGTTTGGCATTCCCAACACAAGACCCAGCTGCACACCATAAATCTTGGAAAGCATCTGCTTTCTTGCACAAAAACCCTGCTTGTGGCCAGGAACTGAAAGGGTCTGGATCCTGTTACGTGCTCTTTGAGAGAAGGCAAAAAAGAGAACAACATAAAAAGAACAGCTAATTACAGCTCTCACCAGCACAGCAAACCTACAACCCATCTATAGCTCCTCATAACTCTTAAACCCACTACTATGCTATAAACCGCCACCAGAACAACTGTGCACAACAAAGGAAGAGACTTTAGCAGCCTCAAGTGAATTTTTATACCTTTGCTATTACCTGATCAAACTAAAATATTGACTCAGTGGTGGTACTGCATTTCCTCTGACACAGAGCCCTTCAGCAGAGCAGAGTGAACTAAAACTCAGAACCCATTTGAGCAGTGATGGCAGCACTTAAACCCATTTTCTGTGGAAATGTTCTTGCTACTAAATATTAATAAAACCTTTACATTAGAGGGCTGTGGGGTTTTGAAAAGAACAAATCAGTGTGGAGGGAGACAAGCAAAGCAAAAGCAACTGGAAAAGAACCACACCTAAGTGATAGATGGAGGGGGTGGTTTAGCTGAAGAGGGAGTCAGTGAAGGTGCCAGTGCATTTTCATGAGCAACACATAGGCAAAAAAGGGGAAAAAGAAAGGATATTGAAAGGAAAAAGAAGGAAAGCATGGCAGGAGGAGAGAAAAAAGCCTCAGAAAGCAAGGTAAGGACTCTTCATTAAACACCTATCAGAGGCTTCATCCAAGTGTGAGTTGTCACCTCTCTTGTACCAAGCACAGTCCTGCAACTCCCAAAGCTTCCCACTGCTCCAGTGCCATCAAAGAGGTGATGTGCACAAAGCAAAAGGCACTTTCTCACTGAAGCACTGGTGAAATTTTAAGGCAAATCACTTTAAGAGCTGTGCCAAAAACCTTCATCAGTTGTGGAGCTCATCCTGTATTTGCAGCTGATTTGTCAAAAGCGCTTGGTCTGGCTTAATGCCCAACAAACTCCCATTCCTGCCATTAAACTGAATCAAAGCAGTGCTTGGAACTGATGCATTTCCATCCTGCATCCTTGTGTTTGTGACAGGGCCTGATCACTGCTCACAGCACGTTCACGGTGTCACTCAGAGGAACAACAAACGCCCAAAAATGAACTCATGCAAATGTGATGCCGAGGTAATTGAATGCAAAGGCATCAAAGTGAACGTCGGTGTCTACATTTCCTTCCTCTCTTCTTCAGGAGGAAAGGTGAGATATGTCAGGAAACACGAACCTCCTCACTCTTTTTTCTTAGCATCAGTATGCAGAGATATTAGGAGATTTTTCAGAACTCTCCTACAGATCCTCGTGCCAACAAAACCAAACATAAGGCAAACTCTGGCCTCTGTATTGAAAATCAAAACTCAGTTTGCAGGTTTGCTCACCTAGTTCTTCCCCTTCAAATGCCCACAATCAGCATATTTTGTTCCAATTACTTTTGCCACAGCTGCAGGTTTAAGTGCTATAGTCACAAGCACTATGTTCTGGTTTTGGCACCCCATCTCAGATATTTTCAATGAATTCGATGCTTGCAATGTGGGTGTTCCAGTCTTTGGCAAGCTCTGGGAATGCATTTCATGGGTCCCCACCTGAAAGCCTCAAGCCCCAGACAAAAAAAAGTATGAGCACTTGTAAAGACCTTGCCCACAAAGAATGTTCTGCACAACTCATCTCCCAGTGCCGTTCCAGACCCAACACAAACCACAGTGGTATTTTGCAGGCCCTGGACACGGTTCTTGGCAAGAAAATCATATTCTTCATCAGTGAAGATCAACCTTTGCCTTTCCTGGTGAAGCCTGTGAGCATGTTGTTGGACATTTAACCACTCTGGCTGTCCTTCTTTTCCAGATCAAAGAATTAGGGTATAAAGGTGCTACATAAACTGCTCAGTGTCACCGAGAGCGAAAGGGGCTCTTCCAACTGTCACATTATGGGTGAGGAAAAAACCCACCACACTTGACTTCAAATCTACCCAAAGGCAATTGTCAACCCAGGGCTGAGATCTTCCTGCTGATCTCAGCTTATACAACTGAATAAATCTCAGCCAGTGGATTTTAGTTCTTATACATTCCACTGTTCTTTTGAATGTCACATTCAAATAACAGTGCTGAGCATTTTTCCTTAAAAGCAATGTCTTCATTTAAACTAGTTCGATTTAAACAAAATGCAACTTCTTTTTTCTGCCAATGGCCAACTTCTTTTGGAGACTTGATGGATTTTTCTAAGGATTACTTCATAAAATACAAGAGAAAGGTGCTGGCTTGCATGTGTATATATAAAAACTTAACAAGTGTCTTTGATCCATTCTTAATGAACTTCAAAACTTTTCATTCTTAAAAAAACATATTTGAAAAACCTTTACCTTCATATTTTCTTATTTATTCGATTTAATCACAGTTTTGCATTTATTTATCTACTATATTCCTCAAAATATTAAACTAATATAACCCAACTATTATTACTTAAAACATTTGCATTTCCAGAGCAAAATATTTTGGTTAATTAGAAATATCACTTGGTCTGTTAATAAGAAGAAGCTCTTGGAATAAAACCAGAATGTAAAGGGTCAGTTCTCTGTGATTTCCAACCCTTACATTAATTAATTATAAGAAGCAGCTTCCAGTGAATTTTTCTTAGCAAGGTACCAACACCTGCAAAGGAGAAAGATGAATGAAAGCATTGTCATAGCCTTAAAGAAATACCCCACTCAACCACGAGCAAGATGAACAAGCAGATGTGAGTGCCTTTGGTCATCCAAGTGATAAGCCCGAGCGTTCAAACGCAGTAGTAACAACGTCAGGTGAGAAGTGACACTGATTTATCTCACACACGAGGACCCGAGCGCTGCTGTCTAGCTGCTGGCTACTGTTCCCACCAAGAGAAGTCACCCACCTGGGGCAGCATGCGATTTTCCTCCTCCAGCTGTCTTACTCTTGCCTCCAGCTGCCTAACATAGGACAAGGTTGATTCTAAAAAATCAAACAGAAAAAAAGAACTCGTATTATCCACAGAGATCTGCTCGTGTTTGCTCACGTCCGAGCCTGCACCACATTCTGACTTGGACTCACAGCAGACGGCCTCTCTCAAATGTCCACGAAACAATCAGCTCTGCTCCTCTCCAGGGCACTGCGAGTAACACTGGTGCTAGGATTAACCTAGTTCTTTGTTGCTTGGGATTCTAAACTGCTGCGCTTTGAGGTGGTCCCTACTCAGACACAAGGTATTTCACAGACTTAAGTTCTTCAAACCCATCCCTTGAGTCATAGAACCATAGAATAGTTAGGGTTGGAAAGGACCTTAAGATCATCCAGTTCCAACCCCCCTGCCATGGGCAGGGACACCTCACACTAAACCATGTCACCCAAGGCTCTGTCCAACCTGGCCTTGCACACCACCAGGGATGGAGCATTCACAACCTCCCTGGGCAACCCATTCCAGTGCCTCACCACCCTCACAGGAAAGAATTTCCTCCTTATATCCAATCTGAACTTCCCCTGTTTAAGTTTGAACCCGTTACCCCTTGTCCTGTCACTACAGTCCCTAATGAAGAGTCCCTCCCCAGCATCCCTATAGCCCCCCTTCAGATACTGGAAGCTGCTCTGAGGTCTCCACACAGCTTCTCTTCTCCAGGCTGAACAGCCCCACCTATGAGCTTGTGCTGTATTTTGGAAATACCCCACAAGAATAATGCATTATCCCACTGAAAAGCCCAGAAAGAGAAGACAGACTTCCGAAGGAAGATGCAGTGGAAGAAGCCTCTCCACACAGTCCCATGTAGGTCTGGTGGTGCACACGCAGCCTCCGCCTGCACGCCATGCTCCTGCCTGCAGGGAATAGAGCAGTTCACCAGCACAGAGGCTCAAGCCTCATTATCTGCTAAGGATGTGCTGTCATGCTCAAGCCTATGCTACAAACCAGATGCGTGTCTCCAGGGCCCTGAGAGGGTTTTAATCCTGGCTGATAGCACAACAGCCCAGGGCACAGCATTGCTCACAGTGTGTACTCATCCCATGCACACCAGGGCAGTGCCATACCAGGACATGCCCTCACAGCACTGCTATGTGATGCAGGCTTGGTGGAGGAACAGAATCCTGCCTGCTCTATGCACAAGCAACCTCACTGACTTTCGTAAGGTAATTCAGAATCATGGAGTCATAGAAAGGTTTGGGTTGGAAGAGATCTGAAAGTTCCAACCCCCTTCCATGGGCAGGGACACCTTCCACTAGAGCAGCTTGCTCCAAGCCCCTGTGTCCAACCTGGCCTTGAACACTGCCAGGGATGGGGCAGCCACAGCTTCTCTGGGCACCCTGTGCCAGCGCCTCAGCACCCTCACAGTAAAGAATTTCTTCCTTATATCTAACATAAATCTCCCCTGTTTAAGTTTGAACCCAATAATAAATGAAATTAATAATAAATAAATGCCATAAAATCGCATTTTTCCCATCCTCTCTTCTTCCACAGAATAATATAAATGAAGAAAATAAAATTAATCACTCCTAGCCTGCTCTGTTCCCAAGAACTTCATGCAAGAAGAGCAGATCCTGGATCCACCCCTAAATGAATCCGAGAGCTTTATCATCCCACAGTTCTTGGGTCACAAAGAATTCCTGATATTAAAGCCCTGTATCTAAGAGAAGCACATGCCTGAGAAAGCAGCACTTGACTGTAAGAGTAAAGATACCTTCTCAGTGCAGAAACACTGTTGTGACTCTTGGACCTCCTTGTACGTAGATGGAAATCCACCATGTACTTACTCCTGACTTCATGATCCACTCACCTTGCTCTGCAATGTCAACTCCAGTAACTTATCTGTACCCTTACTATCATGTAACTAGTAGAATTCTCTCTCTGATGGTTAATGGTACAGAATCCACAGGTATTGGGGCAGTACTATCAGTTGACACAACCCTGCAAAGCTTCATTGACCACAGAGCTCTTCACTGTTTTAAACTGGCAGATGAATTTGTGCTTCCTCTGGCACCTCATCACCTTGCCAACCCACCCATAAAATATAGGTGTCACTGCTCTTATGAGGCTGCAATAGGCTAAAATATGCCTGCACAGTGTGTGGGAATTTACACAACATGAAGACAACACAGGGTAATTTGTCCAAAATGATTAATACACAGTGAGGCACTGGGTTAAAAATAGAATTGTACAATGAAAGAGGTAATGTGAGGTTCTGCGTGCTCTGCTGCATAAGGATTTCCATAGCCAGTGATGAGTGCATCTCTGGAGAGCCACTAAGCCAAGCCCAGCTGAGCACTTAGGAGATGAGCAGCTTATTCAATTAAGTGCATACAACAGGGTCCCTCCCACCACATCAGCTCCTTCCCAGCAGCAGCACTGCTGGGAGGAGCAGCAGAAGCTCCCTCACCATTATGGCCATTAGCACAGGCAATAGCTCCAGCACATCTCATCTCTTCTCCTTGTTGTTTTCCACATAAGATGCTTCCTGTCCCTTTTCAAAGGGACTGAAGTAGGGGCTTGCTTTGGCACTTGCCATCTCTGAATTCACTGGTTACAAGCCCATTCTTATGTTGGCTTGGGTTTAGACTTGATTCTCAAGTCCAACTTCCCAGCTGTGCCCACCAGCCTGCTTTATGCAGGCTCCCTTCTGGATTCTCTTCAACTCTGGGTCTTTTGTAATTGTCTGGTTTACAGTTTAATAGCTCCTCATAGGATGTGCACCTCTTGGCAAAGCCTGCCTCTCAGTTTTACTTCTTCACTTGTATGCCGGGAGTCCAGAGCCAAGATCTGTTCTGCTTCAAATCACACAACTCTGCTCCAGTGCCAGGTCAGACCTGCTGAGGGTTTGGTCTGAAATCTCTGTGCCTGTTAACTCTTCAAAAGTGTGAAACAATGATTTAAATCCCTTTTGTAATCTGATTAAAACAGAAAATTAGGTCATCTACCACCGTTTTGATCCAGCAAATCCTTATTTATGTGAGTCTTCTTGACACGTAGACTAGGTGCATAGATATTTCAGTATCTGTTAATATATTCATGCTGTGATGCTATGAGCTTAGAGGGGAAAATGAGCAGAAAAGCCAGTCAAGGACGTAAGAGACAGAGGAACTGAAAAGACATGAAGTGAAACACTGTCACCAAACTTGAAACAATCAAAGTTGCATCTTGAAAGTAACTGTGAGAAGGTCTGTACGATCCATCTATTCCCAATCAGCCTGGAGACCAGGAATGAGCTCTAAACAAAGAGCAAAGCTTAAAATGCCATCAGCAAACAGTTACCTGCTACCGCTCCCCTTGTCACTTCAGGCAAATTGCCAGAAGACAATTAAGCACTTTAAAACTGAAGCAGAATGAACTGATGATAATAATGCTTCAGCTTCAATATCTGAGCTGCAAACAGATGTATCCCAAAGGGGAAGCAGTACAGAAGCTTAGCATCACTTCCCTATCATTACTGTTATCTGATAATCAGGCATTTAGTGAGATGGCACAATGTGTCAGGCAACCACTGCTCTGAAACCCAACCTGTGCAAACAAGCTGATCCCAAGCTGATGTCATTAGTCATGAAACCTTTCTGTGTTTTATCCTTCCCCAGACAGATCTCTCTCACGTTGCTCAGAGCTGTGGGTACACAGAAAAGCCCTCCCTTATTTGCAGGACCTTAAACTTCAGTCGTAGATTGCTTGTAGATAAACTTCCACACACAAATGTGTGAGAACACAACCAGGGGGAAACAGCGTTTGTAGTAAACACCATAAAGGCTCAGCTACTGTAATAGATCAGAAACTGTTAACTACATGCAGATCAAACACAGCCTCAAGTAAAAGCCCACAAACAATTAATTTGGCCCCATAACTAAACTAGATCCGACCGCAGGGACATGATGCCGCAGTAGCCACACATCATCCCCCTCTGGGCTTCTTGGTTACATTATTTCTGCTTCATCTCATTTTCCTTCACCAGGTACTTCTATGGGAGTTACAATTTGAACAATTCCCATTCTCAGGAATGGGTTCCTACCAAATGAGCTCCCCTACTTGAGCCTCCCACGTTCACAGCATCATTGAAAGCAGGATCTCCATGTGGTGCTTTATTCCACAGCGGAAACTAAAACTCTTCTCCAAATCACTAAAGAGACAGCAGTACATTGCTTTTAGGGAAAAGAAGTGACAGCACACCCCTTCTCCACATCCGTCACTCTAACATGTTATTAGAGAACATCAATATTTATAGCCGATCCCTTTCTCTTTTGACATCCACACTCGAAGCCAGTAGATATTCTGGGCTGATGTCAAACTTTATCAGACTCTTACGCTGCTCCAAAGGCGCGTTTGTCCCTTGGCTTTATCCGTTTTTGTGTGACTGTGCCTGATCTCAGGCTATCAAATAACTCATAGTGTTCTTGAAGCCAGATTATCCTCTGCTATTTTAGAATGGTTGAAGATGCCACATTACATTCTGATAGTTCCCTTTTTTCTGGGTTTGAAGAAACTGGAAGGGTACAACTTGCAGGCAACTGTGGCACTGCACTGGAGAACCTCTTAAAGACTGAGGTCCTCTACTACATATTAGCTCCCTGCAAAGCAAATAGATCAGAACCCCACAGAAAGCAAAACCTCAATCCACACTTCTACTGTTGAAATGAGCTTGAGTAACAAGCCAGTGGAAAGAGTTTTATCTAATGACTAGAGAAGCACCTGAGGTAAAGAAAGAGCAGGAGATGCAACACCTCTAGGACTGATATAAACTCAGAAAGTAATGCACAAGTGCATGCAGTAACTAAAATCCCAACTTTTCGTACTTTTAAAGAACACTGATAACAAATTATAATAGTTGTCTGCAAAAACTGAGCACAGGGATCCCGCAGACCTTCCTTTGATTGACCTTAAAGGGCAAACCCATCAATGCAAAAGATGCTACTCACTTCATGGAAGTTAAAAAAGACTTACAGAATCTTTTAACTCTGGAAACACCTGGTAATACAGGGGATAAGCAAAGCACAGGAAGAAGTAGAACAAAATCCCCCAAGCTGAAAATACTTAGACTGAGAAACAAGTACTACTGTTTGCCTTGATTTGCCTAGCTGGTGACTTCTGGCCAGCATGAATAGAAGACGCTATGATGGACGAAAGGCAGCTCTGAAGCAGCAGCAGCTGGTCCTCATGTCCTCATGTCCAGAAAATGGATAAATGTGGTTTATGATAATGCAAACATCACCCCAGTTCTGTTCACATCAACAGTTTCTGCTTCCACTAGCTCAGCTCTTTAGGTTCCTAAAGGAGGTCACCAGAACCTAGAGAGCTGTCACATCCCAATGCAATACTTTAACCACTTATGGTATAAATGAGGGAAACTGCCAGCAACTTATTTCAGCAAAGACTTTAGCATGTTATGTGTAGTGATACTGTGATGTATGGCAGTGAAGGTTCAGTGAAGGTATTTCCACTTCAGTGGGGAAAGTCATTTGTTACGCTGCTCCTCCTGCACTGTGTTGGCAGGGATATAATATTTGCATATCAAATCACATTTTGGTCATTCAAATCCACACCCAGCATCCTGCAATGAAAACTAAATCATCTTTCAAGGAATGGGAGATGAAAACCACGGCTGTGCAAGGGATACTTTAAACCCTCCTGCAATTAACTGACAGCTCCATATGTTCATTGAAGGGTTTCTGTGCGAACTGGGGAGCAGATTCAATGACACGCAAAGTATCTCCCTGTCCTATAATTCCTAAGTATCTGATTTAATTACTTCAGTATTAATATTCATGACTAAACCATGTTATTACTGCAATTCATCTCCTTTAAGCTGCCTTGCTTGATTATAAGTAAAAAAATCACACTGTTGACTTTACACGAAGGCAGATTCCCACCTCCTGCATCTCTGAACCGGTGGAGCTGCCCAGGGCTTATACTGGCAGCATCCAGCCGCCCGGCAGCAGGACACAATGACCTCTGAAGGTCACTTTTAGCCCTGTCTTCTGCGATCTTCTCTTATGGTTGCACATCTTATGCAACACTGCTATTGAGTAAGTGCTGGAGAAGTTATTAAAGTGCAGCTGAATTCCCCTGTATGTAACATAGTGACATGAGGATTATGGCTACCATGTAGACAGACAGACATTTGCCTAAGGCCACATTTTAGGAGCTCACCAGAATGTTTAGGAGCTATTTACCACTTAGGCACAGGCACTTGGGAAGTTCTGGGGCAGCAACCAGCCAAGCATTAGCATTAATATAGGGTCTGCATTTCTCAGGGTTGCTGCTGTCTGACATTCTCCCACCCCAAGCTGAGATTCCTTGTGATTACGGATCCAGCACTTCTTGACTTCTCCCTGTAATTAAAAATAGAATTACCCAAGCTTAGCTAGCTCACTAAGTGCCTCAATACTGAATGCTAGCAAAGGGAAAAGCTTACATATGCTAATTCAAACATCTAGAATGCAACGTTACCCCTGCCACTTAGTTTTATTTCTCAGACAGCATGTGCCACGTTTCCCTTTTTCAGCACACGCTACACACAGACGTGTGCCAATAATGGTATTTCTGTAATCAGGCATTTGCACACAGATTTCATTCAGAAATAGTGTCCTCTCAGTTGTAGCAGCTTTTAATCATAAATCATCTCTTTATTACAGGGAAAAATACTTGTAATGTCTTGAGGCAGCACAAGCATTAATGATCCATCTCAGGGGGGACCTTATTGCTCCCTACCCAAAGGAGGATGGAGCCAGCAGGAGGTTGGGTTCTGTCCCCAAAGAACAAGGGATGGGACAAGAGGAAACGGCCTCAAGCTGCACCAGGACAGGTTTAGATGGAGCTGAGGAACAATTCCTGCCCCAGAGGGTGCTCAGGCATTGGAACAGGCTGCCCAGGGCAGGGCTGCAGTCACCGGCCCTGCAAGGGTTCACAGCCTGTGGAGACGAGGCCTCAGTGCCATGGGTTAGTGGTGGCCCTGGCAGGGCTGGGAATGGTTGGACTGGATGAGTCTTTTCCAACCTGGTTGATTCTGTGGTTATGATTCTGTGTTAGCAATTTAGGTTGGCATTGGTTGGAGGTTTTGTTGCATGTTCACTTTTAGGGTACAACAAGATCTCCGGCTGAATTCACCTACATCAAAAAAGCTTAAAAAAATAAGTTAAAAACCCTCTCATAGAGAAAAAGGATTTGACTTCAGGAGTGCTGAAAAATGACATCAGATGTCAGACAAGGTCAGCTTTTGCTTCCTGCTTCTCTGAAGCTATCAGTAACACTTTTGCTTACAGCTGGGTAACGCTGTCACGTTAATGGTCTGCTGTAACACTAACCTTGGTTTGTTGGGGGTTTTTTGGAGCTACAGGTGACAAAGGCAAAGCTTTTCTTCCTGGCCTGCTTGATATCCTGTTAGCTCCACTTCAGGCTGTGCTAAATGCACTGGCCACGTTATTGATGAAAACTGAGAAAATCAAACCCATTATGGTATTGCTTAAAGCTTGCCCACTGGCTGCTAGCTTGTTCTGGTATTGATTCTGTGTGTTTTATTATCGGTAAAACCCTTATCAGCTCCACTTACTGAACTGCCTGGGTTTGTCCCTGTGCCACTGCTCTCTCATTTGCTCATTAGGAGCGTCCCCCAAGTGCAAGAACATCCCCCTAGACTGGAAGTGCAGCAGCAGGAGAGGAATGGGCTCCTGTGGGAAATCAAATGGAAGAGGGGGAAAGACAAGCTTGAGTATAGCTTTGCTTAGGAAAGTAAGGTACATGAAGGTACTGGCTTGGAGAGATAAATAAGGGAGGGGTTTACTACTGGCACCTAGAAAGCAAACTACAAAATCTCCTGATCATGTTGATTTGCATCTTTTAAGTAGTCCCTTGCTGAAGAGGACCTGGGTCTTCTTCAAAGACATGGCCAGTGTGAAGCCATACATGCCTACATGACCCCACGATCCACAAAGACACCACAGAACCAGCATCTCCCAGTTCTCCTGTGCCCATGTTAAATGACCATTTGCAGTACAACAAAATGAAAAACAAAACAATGAATGCAAATTAAAGCTTCCCAGCAACAACAGTATTAGCTGAGAAAGCAGAGGACCAGAGGGTCAAACTGACTGAGGTGCTGAATACATGCACTGAAGGTCTGTCATCATCCCCACAACTCCCCGCAGATGCTCAAAGCCATCTTTCCTAGCACATACAATTGTGTTTCAGAAGCTCCAACCATCAGATGTTGAAGAAACACAGTGTAGCAAAGTTAGCATTGGTACAGCAAGTTCTAGTTAATAATTACATTGGCTTCTACTTGGAAGACTGCAATGTAGGCCAAAACTGAAAACTACATCTCCAGGACTTCTGAACCAGATCAAACCTGTGAATCACTCTCATGCTCATCCACTGCCTTGTTAAGAGGCAGTTATCCACCCTGTACAATCCCTTTTCATGGGTTATGATTTGCGTGACTCGGAACCAAATGCAAGCGATGTTCCTGGGAGAGCAGAAATAGACGCTTTCACATTGCTGAAGCCATTGAACAGCTCACTTCCTGCTACAACTACAAATGAGATGCCAAAACTCACAACAAAGATCGATAGCCATGTGGTATGTGGAGGAACAGCCAAGCCACATTCCTTTTCTTTGTTAAGGCATCTCCTTGTGTGACTGAAACCAACAGTTCACATTCTGGGTTTATGTGGGGCAAGTCTGGATGGAGAGGCAAAGGCTGGGAAGGACCCTGTAGCTGCATACACCGTTAAAGTGGACACCATGGACTGCAGGTGTAGGGGCAGCAGAGTGCATCCTACTGTCTACAGGCTGCAGACCACGGTACGCAGCGAGCTGTGCCAGCGAGTTCTTTCTTCACCCTTTACTTCTCTCCTTGCTCAGAGAGGCGTAGGCTCACTGGGGAGAACCTGTACAACATCAGATCACGGCTTCAAGGTATCTGGGCAGCAGGCAGAGCCAGGAATGCAAGAGGAACAGTAAAGTCACTGTCTTAGGCTCTGTTTCTAGCTCCTTTGCTCCCTTCTGATCCTGCTGCTGCTCCACTTCCTGCAACAGATGCACCCTGCAGTGAACTGTGGTGTGCAGACAGTGGCACGATGCCTGCCGGGGAGCCTGCATGGAGGCAGCATCTCTCTTGTGCAGAGCAATGCAGCAACACCCCTTCCTCAGGGGAAAAGTACCACCTAATAATAACCCAGGACAACAGCAGGATTTAATCCAGCTATTATCCATGAGACTGCTGTCTCAGAGGCACAGGAAAAGACGCTGATAGGTCAGGAGTCTTTTACGTTCACTCTTAAACTGAGACCATCTTTACTAGCTGTGCTAAAAGCTCTGCCAGTATACAATTTTGTATGGGAATAATGAGTCCTACTTTCTAAGGAGCTGAATTTCAGACCTGTCCATCAGTCTCCCTGCATCTGCTTGTCACTGCCTCAGGCCCAAGGCATGCCAGGTAGCCTGCAGCTACACACAGCCCTGCCACCGGGAGGGACACACTTGGTTGCCAAGTGGGAAGAGAGGGCAAAGGGGACATCCACACCTCTAGAAACAAAGGCATCAAAATGTCCAGCCTTTCCACATGGCTGCAGGCGTCCTCTGGCCCGGGGCACGCTGTCTGCATGGCAGAGATATCCCTCCAAGCAGCCTCTCCCTGCAGCCATGAGCACTTGGCAGCAGCATGGCATCTCCTCCCGGAGGCAGAGCATCAGCAGGAGGCACCAACCACAGCAGGTCACCACTGACACTCCATCTACCAGAAAAGAAGAGGGGGAGTGTCCTCCCCCAAATCCTGTCTTTTTACAGATGGATACTTACTGGGAAACACAGCAGGGAAAACCACAAAACCAGCAGGTCTCCAAGGGAAAAAGAGAAGCTAGATTTATACTATTATCCATCTCCGTGGATGAGCAATGAGGAACGCTCCCGTGATGAGGCAAGAGCAGAAGCTGAGGGACTGCCAGAAGAAGACAAGCTAATGTGAGCAAACACAGTGAAGATTAAAAATTATCAGCAGGAAAGGGGGCTTTGGATTAATTTCCCTACACAGAGTGATCAAGACGCAGGACCGGCTATTAAATGTAGTAAAAGATGTTGCAAGATTAAATACGTCCTCGAGACTGAAACCACCCTCTTGCTTCCCACAGCCCATTAAAGAGCCATCATATAAAAGTGCTTTCCTGCCCCTACTGAGCCTGGTCCCATTTGGAGCTGGAAAGATGACCGTTCTGTGAAATTACTGCACTGGCAATCTCAGCACAGAACCTAATTCTGAGGAAAAATTAACTACCCATTTCATGCTGGCAGCTACATGAGAGCGGAGGAGAAGGCTCTATCTCTTCTGTAAGACTTTTGGCTGAATGTGGAAGAGAGTAGTAAAAAGAAGCATTTAAATGACATGGCTTTTAAGCCAACAATCTGTCAGTGCAAGTATGTCTCTATCTATAGGTACTCACATCTTCAATAGTCTGTCTGCCAGGCAACGTAGCACAAGTGCCTGGGCTCCTCTTCAGTGGAGCATCCATGTCTTCAGATAAAATCCCTGGGAGGGGAAAGCTCCCAGAGGGAATCAGGAATCAGACTAAATGCCCAGCTCTGGCTGAATCAGCACCTTGCTAAACTACTTCAGCACTTTGGATGTCTCCTGCATGTTCTTGATACCTCAAACAAGCCTGACCTTGGGGGCATAGGGATGCCTGTGCCAGAGCAGACCAAGCACACACCTAACACAAGATCTTGCCATTTCCTGCATTTCTGGAGATCTGACCCAGTTTCTCTGTGGTCCTGGCACAATGCTGGGACTCTGTGACCATTCCAGTGAGGCTGTCAGCAGCCATTGCTTCCTCAGAGCCACAGCCAGGGCAGGGCCTGCCAGGCAGAGGGGACTCAGGTGCTGCACACCAAACCCTGCCACACTGCATTTTTAAGGCACCCAAACCTTCCCAGGGTTTAGGCACCTTTTACATATTTCCCCATTCACGTTGTCAGACATACGTAGAATCCCAGCCTGGTTTGGGTTGGAAGGGACCTTCAAGCTCATCCAGTCCCAACCCCTGCCACAGGCAGGGACACCTTCCACTAGATCAGGTTGTTCCAAGCCCCTGTGTCCAACCTGGCCTTGAACACTGCCAGGGATGGGGCAGCCACAGCTTCTCTGGCACCCTGTGCCAGCACCTCAGCACCCTCATAGTATAGAGATAGGCTGCACTACACACATCTGCTTTAAAGCTGTCAACAACTGTATAATCATGTATGTACCTCCCAGAGCCAGCAAATGGTGGCTGAGCCCCTTGTGCTCTCCTTCTCTTTCTGCTAGTCATGTATCTGCAATGTCTTTAGAGCAAAACCAGCTGAGATTTCCTACAACAGCATGCTCAATCACCACCTGCCCATTTCCTGGTCAGCATAAAAGATTTCTTGAGTGATTCTGTATGGATTGCATAAGTCCTGGGACAGCAGATGTGGGCAGCTCCCTTAGGATGCTACTGCCTGCTCTCTTGGTAGCCCCTCCGATGATGTGACTTTTTGCCAGTATTAGCAAAGCTAATCCAGGGGCTTTAGTATGATGAGATCATCCTCCTCATCAAAGAGGTTAATGAAGTGCTTTCACTTCACTGCACTTCCAAACATTTAGGAGAAAGAGTCAAATACAACTCCAAGGAGCTCTAAGTAATGGACAGTCTTCTGCAGAACAGCTTTTGTATATCTTGTTCAGCTCTGGGGCAGCAGCACAAGAGGGATGTGGAGCTGTTGGGAGTGAGCCCAGAGGAGGCCACGGAGATGCTGCGAGGGCTGGAGCAGCTCTGCTCTGGAGCCAGGCTGAGAGAGCTGGGCTGGGGCAGCCCCCAGGAGAAGAGAAGGCTCCTGAAGGGGAGACCTGAGAGCAGCTCCAGTGCCTGAAGGGGCTGCAGGAAACCTGGAGAGGGGCTTGGGACAAGGGCCTGTAGGGACAGGCCAAGGGGAATGGCTTGAACCTGCCCGAGGGGAGACTGAGCTGAGCTCTTAGGCAGAAGCTGTTCCCTGTGAGGGTGCTGAGGCGCTGGCCCAGGGTGCCCAGAGAAGCTGTGGCTGCCCCATCCCTGGCAGTGTTCAAGGCCAGGTTGGACACAGGGGCTTGGAGCAAGCTGCTCTAGTGGAAGGGGTCCCTGCCCGTGGCAGGGGGTTAGAACTGGATGAGCTTGAAGGCCCCTTCCAGCACAAACCAATTGGTGACCTTTGTTGCCAGCATGGCCATCAGCCACTGAGCAAGGTGAATCTATACATCTCACTGAGCTGTCTCTTAAAACACATGAAATGATGCCACTGCCGTTGGCTGCCCCGGCACCTTCTCCTATGTTTCAAATACCATTTAATTCAACAGGGGTTAAATCAGTCCAATATTGGAAGTACCCCAGAACCTGAAAGTGATAAATAAGCAGTTGCAATAGTGGTGCAAGTTTTTAAAGCATCTGCAGGGGTATGGTACTTTGTGTGGTTGCACAAGGGGCTACGACATCCAGACAGAGCTTAGAATGACTCATGAGCCGTCAAACTTGAGAGCTCTCACAGCTGCTTATCTGCAGCATCGGAACAAAACAAGTATTTTAAACAAGGTCTCCTCCGTTTATTTCCTGGTTACTTCACTAATGGCAAAGCCATTTACGTGTTTCCTCTCCCTAAACATACAAATAATGGAGAAAGGGGTTTCTGTAGGTTTATAAGGACTAAAAATGTGTGCCTTCAGAAAGACAGAGGGGGATTTTTGGTGCTTAGCTGAGCATTTCCTGGGCAGGCCGTGCAGTACAGTCACAGCTATCCTGTCTGATTAATACTAATAATGAAATAGAAATACAGCAATGTAGTGCAATAGAATAAATTCTAGAAGGATAAAAAAGACCAACGTCTTCCTCTGCCAGTAGCTGCAAACTAGGACTGTATCCCCCGAGACTGGCTAGAATGAAGACAAAAAGACATAATTATTCCCGGAGTTCTGGGCAATAAAAGGCAGACGTGACTCTAACTACAAACTGAAGGAAAGCTCCGAGTAAACCAGTTACAAATCTGATTATATTACACATACATGACCACTGCAAGTCCTGTTCAAAAGACAACGGAACCATACCACCTACTATTTCATTACACAGGATGGGCTCAGAAACAACAGTGCTGAGGGCAGGGAAGGTAGAATAAGGCTATAGATGAGCTGTCAGAGTAGCTGCTGTACCAAAATGCAGGCAGCATCCTGAAATTTCTGGAGAAAATTGAGAAATATAGAGAGCCTCAGAGGTTTAAGGCTAGAGAAATGCCATTAAAACAATGCAGCCTGGCTTCCTGCCCTGCGGAGACAAAGGAATTCTGATAATAATTCCAGGAATGCCTGGTTTCCTTTTCGCTGCTGGAAGTGGACACGGTCTAAAGAAGTCTGCGGGGTTTTTAACTCCAGAGAAAACTTTGGTAAAAACAACTGGACCAAAATGAAGTTTATGAACAATGTTTTTCATGTGATTTAGGAGATAAACAGAAGATCTGTAGTAATAATTTATTGCAAAGGGTTCCAGTCTCCATTTCTATGGTTTTCCTGAAGCCTGGCAAGCAGTTCCAATGCTTCTATGTTACTTCCTGCCATTCATCAGGACAACCCTGCTCTGATGTTCATGTATGGAATGAGTAGGTTAAAGCCTGTATCAGTTACCCTCCATCCCTTTGTTCACATCACGCTGCATGTAAGAAGGAAACCCATCGTCCCCCCCAGCTGGGAAACCTCCCACCAGAGGACATCCCATGATGCTTCCTCCACCCACCTGCTGCTTCGGGGGTATTTGAATAGGAATTGCAGCACCACAATCTGTCATTCTACAGTTAAATGTTAACAAAGTCCTTATATAGGGTAAGAAATCTTACACAGATTATGACCCCCAGCAAGCCACTGGTATTCCCCAGATGAGAACAACTCCACAGGCTTTACCAGAGCATTAACTAGACCGTTCTTCACAAACTCAACACACACTTCCAACCTTAATAAAGACTAACAGAAAAATCTCAAAGCACAGGCTTGCAGAAGAAAAGGAATCTCCTTTCCTCCCATTCTTCTAATAGCAGCAATTACAACACAGTGACACCAGCAATGGTTGACACAGAACACAACTTCTTCCTGGAAACATGCCAGGAGCTCAGGGAAATTATAAGCTTTCTTTCCTGTAGCATAAACACGTTTCAATGAGGCTCTGCAGCAACAACAGCAGCAGAATTATCAGGCAGAGCAGCCTCTACATGTTACTTGCCCCTGTGCCGAGAGCCACCTCCATGGGCCAGGGACATGGCATGTTCTCAGACATGTGAGATAACCTCTTCTTGAGCACTCAGGATCCAGTGCTGGCAGGAACTGAACTCTTCAGCTGAGTGGCAAGTTCCATCATTTCCCGTCAGACAAGCAGAATTTGGGAGACAAAGTGCTTGGGAAGCAAATGGAGCAGTAACGGGAAGTGCCTGCTTTGTTTGCTGGGGATTGGATTTGGGCTTTTTGGAGGGTGGAGGGGTTGTCCTACAGTTGTCCCACTGTTACAAACAGGCAGAAGAAAAAAAGCATTTAACATGTCTCTAAACCACTTTGCAGGCTGGGAAGTGGTAGTGAGAGGATATATTTCCCACATCAGTCTCCTCCAATGACTCACAATATTCCCAGGTTTCCTTTTCACTCTCTGTTAAGGGAATGCTTGCAAGGGCAGCTGAGTTTTGCTAAGTTATTTGTTCCATCATTAGACATTTAGGTTAAGCATTAGTCGGAAGCTCTTCCCTGTGAGGGTGCTGAGGTGCTGGCACAGGGTGCCCAGAGAAGCTGTGTCTGCCCCATCCCTGGCAGTGTTCAAGGCCAGGTTGGACACAGGGGCTTGGAGCAAGCTGCTCTAGTGGAAGGTGCCCCCATGGCAGGGGGTTGGAACTGAATGAGCTTTAAGGTCCCTTCCAACACAAACCAGCATGGGATTCTAGGATTCTTTGACCAGAGGCCTGGCTTCATGGACAGCAGGAAGGAACAACTTACACTGTACAGGACAGCAAAAGAAGTGCTGTGGTGGCACAGAATACATGTGGTGCCTAGAGGAAGTTATTAACTGTCCATGGGATTTTTCCAGTTTGAAGTGCTCCTTTAGGAAATGATAAGGGGATGCTATGAAGCATTAACTTTACTGAACAGAGCACCAAGCTGGATTCTGATACTGGAGACAGGTAGAAGGATTTGGTTTCTGTATTCCCCTCAAAGGGAATTATTACCTGCTCTTACCACATGCAGAGTGTGCTCCTGATATCACTGTTCTGGTTTGCTTTTCTACAAGCTAACTTGAATTACTCTAAGAGGCAAGCCCTGGACCTCTCAGTAAGACCCATACTCCCAGGACCCCTCCAAGGGCTGCTTTCCATCATCAGAGAAAGGAACAGCCCAAGATTCAGTAGCAGTGTTAGGGCAGGCTTACCCAAGTGTACAACTTTGTAAGGAAAACAGAATTAGAGCTGCCTGGCCAACATTTTAATGAAACATTTATCACTGTCACCCAAACATCAAGAGTGTCATCTAAAACCCATCTGAACGTGACTGATGCTGTTGCAGTTGAGGACACCACTTTCAGCTCAACAGAGAAGAGGCCCAATGTGCAACACCACCATTTCCTCTAAGCCTGATCTGCCTCAGAGCTCCCACTGGTTTTGACCTCACACAAGAACTTCAGCCATGGACAGCAAATACAGCGATGATCTTGCGGCCAGGGCACTGCTCCAGGGCAGTAAATGATCAAAGACCAGCCTTTTAGTTCAGACTGGTCACTGAATGGACACCAGCTCTCCTTAAAGAAACACCAGTAAAGAGCCTTCTTGTCAACTTCCACTTTTGCTTGTTGAAAACCATCCTCACCACTTCATATTTTGATGATAATGCTTACACTTGCTTATATGTTTGTTGCATAATGCTTATACTCACTTACATGTTTGCTAAGCACAAACACGCAAGTCGTTGCTCTGCCTTAGAACAATATGGGATTAAAAGGTCAAGTCTTGAAAGGATTGGACCTTTTGGGCAGGAAAAGGTTACAGGACAGGCTCACACTTGGGTCTGCAGCTTTCAGAGTGGAAAAGAGAAAGAGAAGGAAGCAGAGTAGGAGGAAGGAAACCTGACCTCAGTTTGAACTACCAAGTGAGACAGATCCCTCATTGTGGCAGGCAGAGGAGCGCAGACCTGGTTGGAAAAGTATAATCAGAGGAAGCAAGTAATCACTGGCAACCTTATTTTCTGAAAATCACCTTATCTTTACTGCCTCATTCTTACCATGAACACAATGCTTCTTACGTTAGGGTAAAGAATTCCCTCTAAACGTAAAACGAAGTGATTCCTTTCTTTTAGACAGTTTTCTTACAGTCGCCCATTGCCTCCAAGGCAAGTCTACAATCCCTTGAGACTCAGCGCCTTTCCCACTGACCCTGTGAAATGCTGGCAATAGCCAGTTCTGTTTCAGAAACTCTATGCAATATCAATTCCTGCTTTTCCCTACTAGCTCTTGTCAAAGCCCACATCTCCACTGCTGGTCCCACCTAACCAGTTCCTTTCCTCAGCTGGCAGCTAAGTACATTTCAGAACTGTAAAACAAATACGTGAATGGTTGCTAGCTGAAAGCTCTTATGGCTGCACAGTTGTTAAGTACCACACTTAGTGCAACAAGAGCTGCAGTGCTGCCGATAGTGATATTTTAATCTGTTTTATTAAAAATATTTGTCTTATCACATAGATATTGAACAACTCACATCAACAGTGTCAAAAGCAGAAGCTGGCAACACTTCTTCCATAACTCACTTCTCAAGATAACACTTAGAAAGCTGAAAATGAAAGGACATGCTCTGCAACTATGTAATGTGTTTAGAGTAAGCACTAGTGAGATCTTAGCTGTGGCACTCTGATCAATCCAGAACCTTCACCTGCAAAACATTTCCCCTCACTTCTATACAAATGCTCACACATGTAAGTGAAACTACCAGCAGAACCGGCTGTTCTAACTGAAACCAAACCCCAAAGCACATTGCAAACATTCTTGCTCAACTCTATAGTAGTATAGTACCTACAAGCGAACATGCCCTAAGGCTTGCTGGAGCAACTGTGCCTAGAGCTGACACATGGATACATAGAAATGTCCATTTCTATGAATTCTAGAAAGATGCCTTAGTCCACAATGCCCAGATGTCCAGATCCTGCCTGTCTCACAGGGGATTGGACTGAGAGCAGCCCCCAGGAGAAGGACTTGGGGGTGCTGGCTGAGGAGAAGCTCTCCATGACCCACCTTCAGTGTGTGCTTGAGCCCAGAACCCCCCCATGTGCTGGGCTTCACCCCCAGAGCGTGAGCAGCAGCTCAGGGAGGGGATTCTGCCCCACTACTGCATGAAAGCGAGACCTTAGAGCAGCTCCCAGTGCTTAAAGGGGCTCCAGGAAACCTGGAGAGGGGCTTGGGACAAGGGCCTTTAGGGACAGGCCAAGGGGAATGGCTTGAACCTGCCAGAACAGGGGTGACTGAGCTGAGCTCTTAGGCAGAAGCTCTTCCCTGTGAGGGTGCTGAGGCGCTGGCACAGGGTGCCCAGAGAAGCTGTGGCTGCCCCATCCCTGGCAGTGTTCAAGGCCAGGTTGGACACAGGGGCTTGGAGCAAGCTGCTCTAGTGGAAGGGGTCCCTGCCCGTGGCAGGGGTTGGAGCTGGAGGAGCTTTAAGGTCCCTTCCAACCCAAACCAGGCTGGGACACTATAAACCTTCACTCAGGTCTGCTGATTCGAATAAATATCCTTACAGGAAAAAGAATATTTGTTCTTTGGAGTCAGGACTGGAAAAGATCACGGAAAACATAAGTTGTGCAATCAGTGCTGATGTTCTGGGGAAATGTCCCTGCAAGTTATTTGCTGCTCCGGGCTCAGACCTGAGGAAATTTCACAAGTCACAGAAGAGCTTTCCCACACTGTAAGAAAATCATTTCCCATAGTGTACATTGCAACTCTTCTCAAAGTAAGTTAATTCCCCTCTTGAAATAACGAATCAAAACCACCCAGCCTCCAGTTCATTTGGTGCACGGAACAGACCACACGTCAAGCCAAAGTCACTTTGGTCCTGTAAAATAAGAGACTGCTGAATCAGCAGTGTCATACACTAGATTAAATTTGCCACTAATCCAATCAGATACACCACTTTGTCCTACACGTTAAGCACACCCCCAGCCTATTAAAGACCATGTATTTCATTAAATAGTTCTGGTTCATAATTCACAGTTAATGTCTCAGCACAAATTAAAAGGGAGTTTAAAGTCTACTTCCCTTTGCTGATGCATATCTTTGTGAGCAGCCACTTTGCCACCCCTGGCAGGGCGCACTGCCACTAATCACTTCCCCTCTCACCGTGCTGTAAAATGGGTCATTTCACTTTGGAGATGACTGATACTGGAGCAAGCACAAACTAAGACAACTCAGCCCAGTGCTGCTCCACTGGACACGGATGGTGCCAGGGCAGGAAGGAAGGAAGGAACTACCTTGTGCTGCAACACACAACCAGGTGAACACAGTGTGATGGACAATGGAGGGTGATCTGCTTGAATTCTGGGTGTGCTCCTGGGCAGATGTACATGGATAAACCATAGAATCATAGAATAGTTTGGGTTGAAGGGACCTTAAAGCTCATCCAGTTCCAACCCCTGCCACAGGCAGGGACACCTTCCACTGGAGCAGCTTGCTCCAAGCCCCTGTGTCCAACCTGGCCTTGAGCACTGCCAGGGATGGGGCAGCCACAGCTTCTCTGGGCCGCCTGTTTCTCTGCAGCTTGGCAGGGCAGCTCTCCCAGGACAATCTGCTTCCCTCCACCAGCAGCCTGGAATCAAATATCATTGGATTGGTAGACACTTTCACCGTGCTGAGAGTCATTTCCCAAACCACAAGCCTTTACCTGCTAATTGTCAAGTTTACATTTGCACCAGTAATTGGCTTTTACCTCCTGCTCTTGCTGCTACAGATTTAAGAGCCCTTAAACACTTCTTGCCAAGAACTGGGTCTAACAGAGCATGGCGAGTCGCTTCACACTGTAATTAAGTCTTCCTGGCCCTGTGAACCATGATACAAAAGTTAATCAAGCATAAAAGAAATTAGGGATGTTGTTACTCAGAACACCTCAATTTTACAAGCCGTGTTTCTTAACTGGGAGATCATTCACGTCTGTCATTGGTTTGTTCTAGCTCCTCTGTGGAAAGGCTGCACAAAAATGATGTTTATTTGAGATGTCACCTTTAGCAATCTTCAGACCAAGATTAAGCTCAATAAGCTCATATAGCACATGAAATTGAAAATCTGCTGAATGAAAGATGAGGTTGCCTGAACTGCAGTTTTCATAATGTAATTGCACACAATCAAAGGTAAGATTGCTATCCCCAGCAGAACCCTCCCTAGTAAAGTACCTGGGTTGTGGTAACAGGATGGGTTAATTGCTGTTTCCCCCCAGGAAAATCACTTCTATATAGCTTTTACTTATTACGTTAGAGCAAATGATGTATGTACATTCTGCAATAGGATTTCTCTCTTCATGAAGCCAATCATCATTAGCAAACTCCCGAGTCCTTGCTCAGTCTTGACTCTGTGGTTACTTCAAGAAACTCTCACTGAGGATCACAACAAAGGCTTTAGATTTTATCCCATTCTCACTACTGCCATTGTCTGACAGTGACTGAGAATGAATAAGTAAGTATTTTCCTTACACTGCTACTTCCTTCTCTATGGCCTTGAAATTTTGCCTCTATCTTCTTGTCAAACACATCTCTTAGATTTGACATGTTTATCAGGGGGATAATATGCACATTGTCAAATTTCACACTCAGAAGCATTACTTTGACCCTGAGACAGACAGTGTATATTTTTGCAGCTGGAGAACCCATAGAAAGACAAATATACTATAAAAAAGGCAGCAAGATTGAGGCCATATGAATGAAGATTTAAGATTAAGATAGAAGGAAAACAGTTTTTAAAATAAGAATAACCCCAAAATATCATTCAAATAAAGGTAGATCCTTGTCACAAAGTCAGAGGGCACGTTTCAAGAGCGAAAAAAGTCCATTTTCCAGAGTGCCACTTAGGACCCTTTCCAAAGCATTATCATACACACAGACACCTCTGGAATGCTTAGCTAGCTATATTTAACCTCTAAAAAATGTACCATTTAATATTAGTATGCTGCAGGTCTTGTATTTGCTCTGAGAATAGCTCTACTGTCAACTGCCATGAATTAATTCAGCTTTTTCTGAAAGCATTGGAAGATGGAATATCTGACATTGAATAAAGAGATTTCATCAGAGCCTTCTGGAGATGCGCACAAGATGTTCTTTTAGGCCAAGCCCAGTCCCCCACCCTGCAGCTCACCAAGCAGGACAGGGTGTACAAGAGCACTAACAGATACAGGACACCCCTCAGCACGCGGGTATTTCCATCCCTGGGTTCTCATAGCACTTTCCTTTCAAACCAATACAGACCTTCCACATAGCTGCAAATTCAGGACAGTCAAGGGTGGATATTAATGATTTTCATAAAACTAACATAACTTGAGCCAGCATTGATTTAAAGATCTCTTGTGCATGCCTTTTCATTCTCATGGCCTGATTTTGCTGCTGTTTTATCAGATTAATACTAGCCTGAGGCTGACAGAGCTGGGCTGGGTCAGCTGGGAGAAGAGAAGGCTCCTGAAGGGGAGACCTGAGAGCAGCTCCAGTGCCTGAAGGGGCTGCAGGAAACCTGGAGAGGGGCTTGGGACAAGGGATGTAGGGACAGGCCAAGGGGAATGGCTTGAACCTGCCAGAACAGGGGAGACTGAGCTGAGCTCTTAGGCAGAAGCTCTTCCCTGTGAGGGTGCTGAGGCGCTGGCACAGGGTGCCCAGAGAAGCTGTGGCTGCCCCATCCCTGGCAGTGTTCAAGGCCAGGCTGGACACAGGGGCTTGGAGCAAGCTGCTCTAGTGGAAGGTGAAGGTGTCCCTGGCCGTGGCAGGGGTTGGAATGGATCAGCTTCAAGGTCCCTTCCAACACAAACCAGGCTGTGATCCTATGATAAGAAGGGGCTGTATTTGGCCATGGTTTGTCACTTCTATCATGTCTGAAATTTTGTTTGTACTTTTGCCATTGTGTTTCTCTGTATCCCCCCTTTGCAGCCAGACATGGATTCAAGAACTGCTTCTCAGAGACTGAAATTCTGCCCAATGTGGAAGTTTTAGCTTGAAAACCACGTCACTGAGCATGGGACACATGCACTGTTAAAACAGCAATGCCCATGAGCTTCACAGGGGTGTTTTCAGTGCCTGTCCTCACATGTCTCTGCTCCCACCATGCCTGCTTTGTTACAGGGGCAAATAATAACCCTGCCAAATGGGAGTTACAAGACCTCCTGTTATATAGTGAGGAAGGAATAAAAGGAGAATGAAGTCATGAACGGCCTCATTTACCACAGGTCAAGGAACTGGTAATGTCTGCCCAGCCCCATCACATGTCCCTCTATCCCACACACACCGTGTAGGTGGGCTGAGCTGACCCAGAACAGACCCTCCCCTTTGTATAAATGCTCCTTTCAAAAGGGGAATTGCCCATATTTCTTCCTGGGCTCTCTTCCCACCTCCAGAGAGGAAATGTCTAGTTACTCATTTCAAAGGCTATTCACTCACTGACTTATCTCCATGGGAAGAAAGTACTGATGACATTTTCTTTTAAAGGCTTCTAAAAGATTCGTCAGTGTAATGAGCATGATGATATATATGTCCATGACATCTATTTCCTGTAATAAACTATGTCCCAATTGGAAGCTGTATGGATGAGATTATTAATGTGCAGGGACTGAGTGAAAAGCTGCTCCTAATTTGTTTACTTGCACTATTCAATGCATGCAGGTGTGAAGAGAAGCAATTTTCCTTACAAACAGAGGACAAGCTCCGTGTTCTCTCTCTGGCTTCTGTGTCAGAAGCTCATAAACACTTCCCAGCTTCCCTTTTAGGGAAAAAAAAGGTTAAAGCTTCTTTAAATTACAGCACGATGCAATGACGGCAGCCTGTCCACACAGCTGGCCCCTAGGACATGCTGTCAGTTAAGGATTTGGTTGTAGCCACGCTGAAGTTGCCAACAGTCTGAAAACACAGTATCTTGCCCATAGCCATGGGGCCTCCGACTGACAGGAACATCCCGAGCCACAGCTTTTCCCCAGGGGCTGGACCTGACACATGTGCCCTTGAAGTGCCAAGTGATGTGTTTTAAGTGTGCTTACCACAGTGTGCCTCTACCGCATACACATGCCTATGGTTTTGGGTCAGCTTTAAAACAGGTTTAGATTCCTGTAGCAGGATGTAGGTGGAACTCAGGCTGCTGTATCCAAAACCACTTTTTTCTCTTCACGCACTGACTTGGGCTCCTCAAACAGACAGAATGCCAAGTGAATTCCACCAGCACAGCACAATAGCTGTTGTACATGGCAGCACCTTGTGTAGCCCTGCTGCAGCATATCCACTGCTCTCTGTGGCTCTGTTAGCAGAATACTGCACTTAGCTCACTGGAAGCGTAACAATTTGATTTTCATTGCAAGTTTATTTTCATTGCAAGTACCATACAAAATATATACATGTGGTTGCATTTTCCTATGCAACTACTGTATTAGTAACTGCTCCAGGCACTGCAAGAGGAACTCTGACCTGTGTCAAGAGCACAAGTGTGATGGGGAACGGCTGAGGGACCTGGGGGGTTCAGTCTGGAGAAGAGAAGGCTCAGGGGGGACCTGATCGCTCCCTGCAACTGCCTGACAGGAGGATGGAGCCAGGAGGGGCTGGGCTCTGCTCCCAAGGAACAAGGGATGGGACAAGAGGAAACGGCCTCAAGCTGCACCAGGGCAGGTTTAGATGGAGCTGAGGAACAATTCCTGCCCCAGAGGGTGCTCAGGCATTGGAACAGGCTGCCCAGGGCAGGGCTGCAGTCACTGTCCCTGCAAGGGTTCACACCCCGTGGAGACGAGGCCTCAGTGCCATGGCAGTGCTGGGGCAATGGTTGGATTTGAGAAGCTTAAAGGGCTTCTCCAACCTGGTTGATTCCATGATTCTAAGAGGCACAGCCTCACTGGTGTGATGGCAGAGCCAGCCCCAAGAACAGACCATAAACATCAGGAAACATGGGTGCGAACCACAGGTTGAGACCCTGCTTTCCATGTAAACCACAGCACCTCCCTTTCAGAGGAACCACTTCAGCAAGAGGGACAGCTTTGTAACCTGCCTGCTCCAGCAGAGCTACAGCAGTGGCTGGGCTGATGCACAGATGGAGAACAAGCCCCACGCCACCGAGACAACTTCCCTAAGAGTCATCCCACTGCAAGGAGCCCCAGCTGAACAGCCTGGCCTTGGCTGGCAGCCCAGCAGCGTACCCTAAGCTAACAGTAACTCTTCCATAACAATTAATCTAATGGGTACATTTATAGTGTAAATGCTGTATATACCTGCTGTAAATGCTGACATCCACTGTAAATCTGACAGTGATTTGTTGTTTAATAAATTATGGGTCTGATTTCCAAAGGCAGCCAGGTGCCTGCTCCCATTGAAGCCAGTAGGAAAAATTCTCTTCTGATTTCGGCAGAACCACATAAAAACTCAAGGCTTCTGAAAATTCTTAATTTTCAATGTAAAAATGAGACGTAAAAGCTCACCAAACTAAAATGAGTATATGAAGACATAAACTGCTTAAACAATTCATTAGATTCACATCAGCCCAAACTCTGCAGTTTGCAGGTATTTCACATCAAAGCCAGAACACATGTGAAAGCCAAAAGGAGCAAAAGAGAGAGACTGAGATTCATGACTCTTCTGTTTCTTAAATCCAGATAGAACCCAGAATGACTGAGTCTTAACCTTGCCCTGAAGTGTCATACATGGCAGTACAATGGTTCTTACAGAAAGGTAGCTATATCTTGTGGCAGTAGCATGCAAAATTTACATGGCATGAATAATTAAGAAGATATTAATAGATACTGTAAATAAGTAATAAGTTTTATGAAAATAGCATCACATACACGTTTTAAATCCCTTAACTGCAAGTGTAGTAAACAATGAAGTACTTGAAGGCAATAATTTTTTCCTTTCACAAAACAGCCTCCCATTTTAGAGTGGGATTATGGCAGTAATTACCATATAGCCAGTGCTTTCTTAAGGGCAACTTAAAGTAGCTGTTTTGTCAAATACAGGTATGTATCAGATCTGCTACCTTCACTCAGGACCTGATCCTGCACTGCCTTTGAAGCTGGCATTAAGAGTACAAAGGTTTAGCTGTGTACCAGAGCTCCCAGCACAAAGCCCATGTCCTCAAGAACCCCCCAGTTCATTCCAAAAGCATCTCCCATCCAATCGGCAGCACACGTAACCCTCAGTACCTAGATATTTAGGTACATCCCAAAAGCTAAATCCAAAGGTATATCCAAGGTATTTCCAAAGGCAGGTGAGAAGAGCAGCCTCTGCCAGGTTCCTGAGCCCTTTCAGCACTTAGAAAAGCAGAAACCAGCAGCTGCAATTTACACAAAACTAAGAGGACTTCCTTGCCCTCAAGGCAAATGCAACACTTCTAAGAATCTAATACATAATTACTGCTACATGAGTCCTGCATGAGGCTCTACAAAGGTATTAAGTAAATGAGAGGCACCTAAAATGCAGTGACATTTGCTGATTCAGGGTTATGTGGGTGCAGCTGCTGTCTGCTGTGAATCACAACAGGCTACATTACAAAATACAGCAGGGAAGGGACATCAGAAAGCAGGCACAGCTTTACGGAAAGACATCTCTCCATGTCAGAAATGGTTCTTCAGACCAGAATACTGAGCACTTCCCCCCTATAACTGCATTTAAGCTGAGATCCCAATGGTGAACAGCATGAGAAGGAGGAGTATTCCTCTATAACTTTCGCCTGGCCTCCCCTCCTGCTGCCCCGCACACAGGTAGCTTCAGAAAAGCCAGCTCTGAGGAGCTCATGCAACCCAAAGAGCACGTAGTGGCACAGCAAAACATCCCTGCCAGGACACCAGAGACCTCACACAGCGGCTTTCACTTGAGAGTAAATGCTTCAGGGTTTGAGTTATAAACCTCCAGAAACAGGACTTGGAGATGATCGTTTTCGCATTCCCCTGGCTAAGATGTTACTCTAAAAAGAAACTGCTAAAGAGAGATCTATTACCTGAAGTAAGATTAAAAATAAGGTTTCAGGGCAAGTCAGTTCAATGCAGAGTGGATATGTATTTAAGAGATCCATTTATTCCATGCAGCTGTATTTCTCCCTGTTCTTCCTTTCCATTAAATTATATTCAGAATTGTATTTAGAATGACACAGTCAAACCTGTAGAGCTGTGTCTGTCCTTTTAAGATGCTTTCTAAACCAATTTTCTCCCGGATTTCTCAGCCATCTGAACTAGAACTTCCCCCATTTTGTAATTTTACAGGTCTTTGGAATTTAAGGAAGTGCTTAAACAAACTCAAGCTTAAAAAAGTACCTGCTAATAACAACCATTTGCTTAATGGGAGTCGTACCACAGTGCAGGAGGAGACTGCTTACATCTGCAAACAGAACCCATTTATAAAAACGAGCCCTATGAACCACTACACAGAAATCTATGGGAAATCAATGCCCATGGTTTCTACCAGGAAGTGGCAATGCATTATTATTTATCCAAGAAGTAAAATAAGCTCTTCCCCCACTGTCAACTAGGAAGACCAGATCCAAAGCCTTCAGTCAGTGAAGCTCCTCGCTGGCTTCTGTGGGCTTTGGATGACACCCTTTGCCTGTCCTTAATCTTGTCAACAAATTCTATCATATACTTCAGAGAAAATCCTGTAGTTGTTTTAAGTATGTCTAATCCATAAGGACAAAGCTTTAATGAGTTTCTAAATTTATATCTTAAGAAGTAAAATAAAATAAAATTAAAAAACCCCTGTGACCTAGAATCTATTCAAAGCATGGCTCATCTTTCTGCAGCCTGCATGCGCTCTCCTGCCATGAAGCTTCTAGATCACATTTCATAAAATCCCAGCCTGGTTTGGGTTGGAAGGGACCTTAAAGCTCCTCCAGCTCCAACCCCTGCCACGGGCAGGGACCCCTTCCACTAGAGCAGCTTGCTCCAAGCCCCTGTGTCCAACCTGGCCTTGAGCACTGCCAGGGATGGGGCAGCCACAGCTTCTCTGGGCACCCTGGGCCAGCGCCTCAGCACCCTCACAGGGAAGAGCTTCTGCCTAAGAGCTCAGCTCAGTCTCCCCTCTGGCAGGTTCAAGCCATTCCCCTTGGCCTGTCCCTACAGGCCCTTGTTCAAAGCCCTTCTCCAGGTTTCTTGTAGCCCCTTTAGGCACTGGAGCTGCTCTAAGGTCTGCCCTGAGCCTTCTTCAGACAGAACAAGCCCAGCTCTCAGCCTGTCTCTTACATCCAAGAGCTAATAGGCAAAAAATGGGAAACAACTCTTGTGCTACACAGAAATACAGTTTTTACCATGCCCCTCAGAAGGCAGCAAAGGGCCCATGCTCTGTGTACCCACTGTCACCACAGAGCAGTTACCACCTCATCTCCTCACAGGCGTGTGTCTGACAGCATGGCACCATTCCTAGATGGGAAGTGCTGGTTTTAGTAAAAATGAGAAGTGAAATAAACGAGGGCTGGAGCAGCCCCCTGGGAACTGTAACAGCTTCTCCTCCATTCTCACTGTCCATCCCTTAGGTGGTTTAATAAAGGGCAGGATATTGCGTATCATAAAATGAAAAGATAAAATTCATAAGAACTTCTTGTGTTCCACCGAGTTTGTGATTTGGCAGTTGTGTAATTTTAAAGAAGTGAACAGTACTTCCCATGCAGACTCTATCAACCTGAGAACAATAACACCCCAGTCCCTTACCCAGGGTTTATTACACTGCCAGCAAAATGACAAATGCAAGCAAACACCAACCTCTCACTTGTTTCTAGTCAAGATTTACATTCCTTCCAACGACCCCATTCTGTACCCTACAGGAAGCTGCAAGTCAAAAATCACTTCCTTAGTCCCTTTTCATTTCATTTCTCAGTTAAATGCATTCACTTTAAGGTAAATGAAATAAACCAAAGCTGGTGAGCAGCTAGGGGAATGGAAGAAGGGGGGTGAATCCAGGAGGAAAGGAAGAGAATTTCCTCTGCTCAGTTGTGCATGAACAAGAAACAGTGTACTGATCACCACCCTGCCTGGTGATCATCACAGTGCCTTTCCATCCTTTTGTCTCTTTTGTTTTTCTAGTGTATACAGTCTTTGTGAAAAGGACACTACTTTGGTTTTCCCACTGTTAGGCATGTTCAGGATGCTGCTGCAAGCCAGCCCAGCGGCTCTATCAGGCTAATGGAGGATACAGCAGGGAGGGCCAAGAGAGAAAGCAGCAGAAGGGCAGCAACCACCAGCCACTGAAGCAGATCAAAGTATAAACCAACTTACTGAGTGTTCCCTGTCCTTGAACATCTTTGGGTAGTGCTCTTAAGGCTTGACTCGGAATAAGTCATGACCACATCAGAAACAGAGGGCCAGGACAGCAGATGACGCAGGTCAAGAAGATCTAACATGAAGTTATCGCACCTTCTGACTCCCAGTGGTCATAAAACCATCCCTATTGATGTTTTGCCCTCCTCTCACCTGGTGTCAGACAAAATCCTAGAGCAAGACCTGCCTTTTGTCAAAATCAGTGGAGTTGTAGACATGCTATAGAGGGTAGCTGCCAGACACACAGCAGTGCAGAGTGCTCCCCATCACATCGCTGGTGAACAGAACTCAGGGGTACAACCCCACACCAAACACCACTTATACTGCCCACCTCTTCCTTTTTGGTCCTGCGGCTTCTTCCCTCCTTAGTTCTGCTGAATATGTAGTAAGTAATGCCTTTGCTCTCATTTATGGATGCTGTGGGAAAGCTTGTCGCTTGTTTCATACTTGTATCTATTCAACCTCTTTCCTAACGGTCCAGCCACATGTTTATAGAACCATAGAATGGTTTGTGTTGGAAGGGACCTTAAAGCTCCTCCCGCTCCAACCCCTGCCACGGGCAGGGACACCTTCCACTAGAGCAGCTTGCTCCAAGCCCCTGTGTCCAACCTGGCCTTGAACACTGCCAGGGATGGGGCAGCCACAGCTTCTCTGGGCACCCTGTGCCAGCGCCTCAGCACCCTCACAGGGAAGAGCTTCTGCCTAAGAGCTCAGCTCAGTCTCCCCTGTTTTGTCAGGTTAAAGCCATTCCCCCTTGCCTTACCACTACATACAGACATACACATAGTTTCATATAGAAGTTTGCATGTATCTTTAGAATTCAATCCATATGGCATTACTTCTGCACATATAGCCTAAACAAAGTTTCTACTTGCAAATTCTCTTAATTATAACCATCCACTTGCACTAAAATAAGCTACAGTGTTTAATGTGCACAGACTTCAAAATCAGAGCACCCTCGGGATGAGCTCGCTTCAAGTAAGCCAAAGGCTGCACAGGGGCTGTGTCTATACTGCATATAACAGGCACTCTTCACAGAAGGATCCCCAACAACCAAGCATGTCTCTGTGCACTGTTCTATTACAAAAATAAGTAATTGATGGGATAGGGCTCAAATGTGGTGAGAAGTGAAGGGTATTTATGGGTGTTTAACCACAGAAGGGTAAATACAGCCTTTAAGTGGACAAGTCAGCTTGCAGTTTCAGCAGCGCTGCTCTGAGATCAGACTGCTCTGCCAGGGATTAGTTCGGGTTCAAACTTAAACAGGGGAAGTTTAGATTGGATATAAGAAGGAAATTCTTTCCTGTGAGGGTGGTGAGGCACTGGAATGGGTTGCCCAGGGAGGTTGTGAATGCTCCATCCCTGGCAGTGCTCAAGGCCAGGTTGGACAAGGCCTTGGGTGATATGATTTAGTGTGAGGTGTCCCTGCCCACGGCAGGGGGGTTGGAACTGGATGATCTTAAGGTGCTTTCCAACCCTAACGATTCTATGATTCTATGATTCTGTGCTGCAGAACAACAAGCAAACACCCCAGTACAGGCTGACGCAGGTTACTTTGTCCCTCTCAGCAGGGAACACATCCTGTTCTTTAGGAGCCAGGAGTAAACAGTCTTGAAATGTAATCACTGTGGGGGACAGCTTGTTCCAAGCAGTTATGATAACCCTGAACATTCCCAATGTCCACATTTCAGTCTTTTTTCCAGTTATAAATACCCTTTTAGTATCATCTCTTTTGGTTCCAATTTCTTTTTATATATTCAAATAACATGCTTGTTTCTCTCACTGGTTTTGAATTCTCTGCTATTGTATTTCATGGAGTATCTATGAAGTATATCACAGAGTAGCTAGAAGCAATATAAAGCTTCAATCTGCCTTCTGCAGCTACTCACTTTCTCTCTGTTTGCAGTTATTTTTCTCCTCCTCTTCTCCTCAGACATTAGAGTCTCTTCCAGTTGTCCTTCACCAATTAATTCTCCTTTGTCCCCAAGATAGAGATGACCAGAACTTCACTTATTAGTCACATTAAAGCTTACACAAAACACACACACAATATCATGTTCCCTGCAGCATTCACAACCCCACGTAACCTACCACCATCTTTGCTTCTTCTAACCACCACTGCACGTGCACAGGGCTTCCTCCCCTCTGTACACCCAGATTCAACACCCGTACTGATAATGCCATCAGTTTAGCACTAGGAAAAGTGACTTAGTTATTTTACAACCCTATTAAAGTTATCCCTATCCTATCTGGACACTACAGGGGTCATATTTAGACCACTAACAGTGATGTTAAGTGATGACTTCAAGATCAAGTTGATCTTGAATCAGTTTGGTTTGCTATGGACCACATCTTGCCTAAGTTTGTTTTCCCAGGCATGATTCACATGTTAAGCAAACACTATCCACAGTGTGGTTTTACTCCCAAACACATTGAATCTTCCTCTAAAAGACTGATGAAAGGACAAATATTTGAGAGCCCCTCTGGAGAAAAGCTCTGTTCAATTGCTACCTTAACTGGGATTTTCCTCCTGTACCTGCTCACACCTTGGCTGTGAATTCTGCAGATGCTCCCTTTGTTCTCTTTTAAATGTCACTCTCTTTTCATGTCCCAGCCATGTATTTAAAGGCAGTTTTTCTTAGTTGCTAAAAGGGCACTTGCAGGCATAGCAGTAGTGTAACATTTCCACTTCCAGCCATGTACTGTGTCAATTTTTATCTCATCACTTGCCTGAAAGTCCTTTTATTCTTTGTGTTTAGGAACCTACAGACATATGGTAGCAGTCATCTAGAGGCAGAAAGAAGTGATGTGGCATGAGCTTAAAGCAAGCTAAGAAAGATTAACAAGCAAAAGGAAACGCTTTTCACTAGAGGTAAATGTTACAGATCACAGTACAGTGTCCCAAATACAACAGCAGCACTTTCTGCATGGGTGCATACACTACAGATTCCTGCTTTTCAGCTGGCAGACTATGGTTGACTCCAGGTGAGCTCTCCTCAGTTGCAATGCCAGTGATTTCTGTAGCTTCAAAGTGAAGCTCACAAGAGGCAACTGATCCCTAGGAGCACACCCCAGCAAGGAATGAAGCAGTACCCATTCACCTGCATGGTCAATACATTGCTGATAGCAAAAAGCACTTCTGTGTGAATTTGGAGGTATTTATTTCCCTGGTTGCTCCTGCAGTGATATAGCAAGAGCCAGTAAGCCCAAGGAACAGATGCCAGCAGGGAGGCCTGTGCTTGCAGTTCACAGGCCAGCCTTAAGTTAGTGCATAGCAAAACATAGAATGAAATTAAAGGAAAGGGAATTTAGTCCATATAGGTAAGAAAATATTTGCCTCCTTTTCTTTAATGTAACATGTTCCAAACAGAGAGCAAAGACCATCCTGCCAAGAAGGGTATAGACAAGTTTGTGTACTCATAGCTTAGACATACTTTCAGGTGCAAATCAAATGCAGACTAATGTTTTAAGAGATGGGTCCTACTGTTTAACCCCACTATGGCATCTGCATCATGCCCTCACCTGGTTGGAAGTTAAGGGACAACTGCTCTTCCCATCCAGACTCCTATGAAGTCCAAGTTGCTGCTGAGAGAAAGGCTTGAAGAGAAGCAACACACCAAGCCCACCAGCTGTAAAATGCTGGATATCCTATTTTAACTCAGTACTGATGCCTCTTTGATGGAAATTTCCCTTTATCATTCCCAGGAAATATTGGAAAATCTGTCATCTTTTAATAAGCTTTAGTTCTAAGCCTTTAAAGAACAAACCTGAAAATTAATGGTGTTAATGTAGAAGCACAATAAACCCAGCAGCTGATAAAAATCCCTGTAAAAATGAAATACAGCTTATTCTTCCTGCAGCTTTACATTCAGCTTGCATTTCTTCCTAAGGCTTCAGAAAGGACAGGAGGCAGCCTATTTATCAGAAACCCATCAAGCTGGAATTTCAAGTCAGGCTAAAAAGATCCCAGGTGAGCTGCTTATGTATAAGTAAAAGAACCTGTGAATACAGTATGGAGCTTGATTTCCTCAACTCTGAACCTCAAAGCTGAATGGCCAAACCCAGAAAACCCTCGCCAGAGTTTAATTCATCTTAGTTTTAAACTTCTGCTGCAGCATCAATCACCTTTGGGTTTGTTATCAGGCCTTCCCTGTGCATCAGGCTATAACCTACACGTTTGGCCCTGCTTAAGCTGTCAGCTCATTAAAGAGAGTGCATTCATAGTTCCAGCACCACTGAGACACACACAAAACCACACTTTCTGCATAGATTTCTACAGAGAAGGCAGAAAAGCAGGAGTTTGGGGCCAGCGATGCACACCAGGTGCCGAGGTAATACAATGAGGCAGTTAATAAACCCAAAACACCTTGGGGGTTTAACAAGATCCATGTACCTGGACTTCCTTAACAAACATCAGCACTGCTCTGCTTTCAGATGGAGGTCAAGGCATTGATGCTTCTGACTATAGTGACAGAGGAGTTATGGATCCATAATGCCTCCCCTTGCAACCACATCTACTGTGTAGAACACAGCTTTAGTGAAGTCTACATCCTGAATTACACAAAATACTGGCTGAGCTTACCAGTTAAACTGACTTTTATTTCATTAAGCAGGAAAGTCAGGGTATGGAAGGAAGACATGAAAGAAAAGCTTATGCATCACCGGATGGCCGCTATCCAAATCATTGCAGCTTTCACAGGAGCTGTCATCATTTGATGTGGTGTAAGGAGTGGTTTGAAGATCTGAAAATCTAAGCCAAACCCCCAGTCAGACAGAAGACAGTTGCACTTCTATGCCGCTTCACATTAGCTAAGGATACATTAAGGATAAGCATCTCATTCCATAAAATGTTAAACTTTGGTGATTTGGCTCACCAACACAAACTGGTGCACGTTCCCTGTATGGCTGCAGGGGGCTGGCTGCCTGGGGTCACGTTCACAAGGTCCTTTTCCTACTACTAAGGGAAATGAGAGGTTTAGTTTTCACAGCTCTTCAGCCAGGAATCATTTTCTTCCCTCCTCATTACAGTGTCTTTGCATGTGTTACAACTCTTTTGAGAAGAAGACAGAGAGATCAGGAAGATATATTAAGATACATAAACAAGTAAATAAGAAATCTCTGTTTTCCAACTATTGCTAAATAAGATTTATTTAACTCCCATAATCAGACTGACCTCTTATCGGAGAAAGAAGTGAAGAAATGGCTGTGAGATAAGAACTGGCCTGAAGAAAAGCATCATCATTATTCTCTTTCCACTCCAAAACCTCAGACATATTCAGTCTTACTTGATTTCATCAAGATACTGCCTAGACAAGGGAAAGGATTCCAAAAATAGTGTCAGCACCAAGACTACTTGCACTGCAACTATTCCTGGACACTTCCCTTCTGATCTATCCCTTCTACATGACATCCAGAACATCACTAAAGCTTAGTATCACACTGTGGCATCCAGCATCCGATGGTGCAGCAATTACCAAGCTCCTCTGGTTGAATGTCTCTCCCTGAATAATCCCTGCAGACCAGTGCTCTGCATGAGAATTTGACTTCTGGAGAGAACACTGATGATCTATACTCTGACACAAGATGTGTTTCCAGGTCCTGCACGTTCAGCACAACTCAAAGCAGCCCTGACAGGAATTGCAAACAGCAGGTTAAGGTTCTGGTGTCCTGCAACCTTTGAAACTGCTACTATTTATGTCTTCCAGCTCAACAAAAATTGCCCTTGGCACATCCCTGTGCTTCCTGGCTTTCTCCCCTTGTCTTAGCTCTAGTACATCTTCAAAACATGACACCAAATCTGCTTATTGTTTTAACCACCCATTGCATTATGCGTCAGGAATACTGCCTAGAAACTACCTTGTACTTCTTCACTCTCCTTCTGCCCTTCAGAGGCTTCTCTGCTTCCTGCTGACGCTGCCTACCTGGGAAACCTCAGCTCTGGCAAAGGCTTTTGGTTTGGTTTCTCTAAAGAAAAGAATGTGAAAGAAGAAAACCCCAACTCCATCCAATCGTTTGCCTTGCTCATTTGTCAGGCAAATGATTTTGGGGGCCTTGGGGGCTTTTGCAAGTGCTCTATTTCTGTTCCCTCCTGACGAAGAGCCAAAACTTCCACTGCAGCATGTGCGAGTCTCAGTGTGTGCAGAGGCAGTCTGACTAGAACACATGGATGGATGGAGTTGTTCCAAATTTGGTCTGGATTTCCAACACAAGACAGACATTTATTCCTTCTTTACTACATTTTTGCCATTCCTTTGTTATCCAACTGGGAAAAGCTAAACAGAGGCATTCAGTGTAAAGTGGCCACATGATACAAAGTGCAGTATATCCTCAGGTAGGCATCAGATCCAAATTCTGCCTTGGAAGGCAAGCATAAAGCTTCTGCAAGTATCTAAGCGAGGGAGAGCTTTGTCAAGGTTTAATCAAGATCACAAAGTAGCAATGTAACACTCAAGCAGTCTGAATTACCAGGAGCTGGAATGATACCTGTGTCTTTTGGAAATACAGTAGCTTATATAGCCCAGTGCATGGCTCCAGCCAACCTCTCTTCCCTGCTCCCCCAGGCATCTCAAGACCAGGCTATTGGGCCTTCACTGTTTTCTATCCTGAGGTTTTATCCTGTTTCAAGATCATCTCTCGCTCCTTGCTGTCTGACAACACTTTCAGAAGTTTTCCTTGCACTAATTATTTATATTCCCAAAGGAACATTGTTGATGCATGTGCTGCTCTCAGCCAAAGGCTTCCTTTACCCCTTTTTCTCCCCATGTGGCCCACGGAACCACTTTTATTTTGCTAAAATGTCCAAAGAAGGGACACTTTCACCAGCACAGAAATACACAGCATCTTCCCTGTCTTATAGCAAAACAAAGCCCAAGCTGCCGTCTGTTCCATCTGTCACATCCAACACTTGCTGCAAGAGCGAGCTCGTTTGATCATCACCCATCTAGACTTTGATAGTGGGATCACAGGATCCTGCCTAAAGGATAGTAACAAATTGTAGTGTTCTGTTTGCAACCATAAGGTATTTTTAACCTTATTGTGATGAGATACATGCAAATTTTCCCATCTTATTCATAAAACTAATAAATAAAAACATTGTATTATTATTATTAAGTTGTAAAGAAAGTTATGAGTACACCATGGAGATAGAGGAGAAACTGAAGCAATGTTTGCAAAAGGAAACAGTAAAACGTACTCTGCCATTGAAAGTGGTTCTGAAAGGAGCTCATGCCTTAAGTATACTGAACAACAAGACAAGTCCTACGTGACATGTGGGAAGCCCATACCAGGGGGACAGCAAACAGATCTAAGATTTCATAGAATCCCAGGCTGGTTTGTATGGGAAAGGACCTTAAAGCTCATGCAGTTCCAACCCCCTGCCACGGTCAGGGACACCTTCCACTAGAGCAGCTTGCTCCAAGTCCTATCCAATCTAGTCAGGTCTGTTCTGCTGTGTCCAGACAGTACCATACGGTACAAACAAGTTAGGATCATTTCTGAGAGCTAGTGAGGAGCCCACAGAGGTTTGGCTGCTGAGGAAGACAAATAAAACTATTTTCAACCTGAGATAAATTTCTCTAATATAAAAAGATTTTCCCATTACAGAAGTTTGATGACTTCACATTCCAGAAGTCAATAATTTGAAGTCATTGCTTTATGGCTACAGTGAGCACAAAGCTTAGTCCTTGGAAACAAACCCATACCTACTGCAGCACCAACATGCATTCACCTTTTACAGGTTTTCCATGGGTGAAGACTGAGAGGCCAAGCGCCCTTTAAGGAAACCCTTTCCTATCTAGAGTTGTTCATCAGTCAAGCCCGACGTGCAAGTCCAACCAGTGATCATTGTGATAAATCCAAGCTGACAGACACCAAAACATGGAGATGGAGAGAGGATAACCAGGATTGATTTTTACCAAACAGAGTATTCACTGGCTTGTTGCACTGCAGGTATGTGTCAGCCACCAGGAGCTCACAGTCAGAGGGCACCACAGTTGTTCCCATGTAATCTGAGTATGAGCCATTGCAATCACCTTGCAGTTACTCACTTCACCAGCCATGAAAGGCAGGAATCTGGCTTATAGATTTTAAAAGACTTCAGCACTTAATTTTCTGAAGATGTGGAAGGAAACATAGGGGAAACAGCATTTCCAAGAGAGAAAACTGGACAGAGAAGAGAGATTTTACCCCACAATGGGAATGATCTCTTCTTGACATAGTACTGGACCATGTCCATCCTCAGTAGGCATTTTTGCTTATAATTAAATTTATCTTCCAAAAATATAACACTGAAGAGTGGCAGGGACAAGGGACAAAGAGAGAAGACAGGAGAAGGCTTCAGGGAGACCTGATAACAGCTTTGTAATCCCGAAAGGGGCTACAAAAAGCCTGGAGAGGGGCTTTGGACAAGGCCCTGTAGGGACAGGCCAAGGGGGATGGCTTGAACCTGACAGAACAGGGGAGACTGAGATGAGCTCTCAGGCAGAAGCTCTTCCCTGTGAGGGTGCTGAGGCACTGGCACAGGGTGCCCAGAGAAGCTGTGGCTGCCCCATCCCTGGCAGTGTTCAAGGCCAGGTTGGACACAGGGGCTTGGAGCAAGCTGCTCTAGTGGAAGGGGTCCCTGCCTGTGGCAGGGATTTGGAAGTGAATGAGCTTTAAGGTCCCTTCCAACACAAACCAGGCTGGGGTTCTATGACAGCTCTGATAAAGAGAATCAATAGGTGCTGTGATGAGAGAAGAGAAAGTGAATCTGCTTCTGCACTCAAAGCAGACAGTGCTGTGTCTGGTGAGAAGTACACTGCAGCATCGTAAAGAGGTCTCTGACAAGAAGTGAATGGCAACACTGCACACAATGCTTTCTGCAAACACCACCAATGTTTGCAGAGAGCCTTGGAAGAACTTTAAAGCTCTTGGTATTTGGGACTTCAAATAACAAGCAGAATGGATCATAGTAGAATATTTCAACCTTTACCTTCACAGTATTTATGACTGACTCAAAATATAATGGTTTTTCCATCACTAACACCCTTGTGGTCTTTCCAGAGCTTAAAAAGCCAGGTAAGGACCCAGGCTGACCCTGCTCAGCTTACAAATGCTGAGAAGAGCCTTGTTTGCAAAAGTACAGCTTATTTTCTTTCAAATAAAGAATTTATTTGTTAGCTCCGACACTGCTGAGCCCTTCTGTCACTCTGGAACTACACAGGAGACTATGTATAAAGGATCATGAACCAGCCTCTGAACAGAGCAGTCATGGGCTCACCTGATGTCTGTAGGGCAAGGACCAAAGCCATGAAGCATCTGAAGTATTTCACCCCAATCCAACATGTTCAGCCCTAAGGCCTGATGCTGCTGAGCTGTCCAGCAGCTGAGCTGCAATCTACTCCTCCAGAAGACTTTCATGTGCTGCTCACCTACAGGATCCAAGGTGCATCACCAGCTCCTTTTATGTATTCAAGACTTCCAGTACAGGTTAGCTGTGCACATTTATGTAGCTCTGAGTTTAAGGAAGCAGCATCAGTGTTTTCAAATCCCCACAGTACAAGAGTCAACCCCAAGTCTTGTTTGCACCAGAAGAAACCCCAAGGCTCTATGGCACTGGGTGCCTGCCCTTCAGAGAGTTAAACACCACACCACATCTGGTCATTCTCTGTAAGACAGGATGCCTCTACCATACCTCTCCCCTCTCCATCTTCTGCTGGACGGATTCTCCTCTCAGTTTTCCAGTCTTTCTTTAACCAGGTTATTCTCCCCAGAACTTAAAGGGTGAAAACAGGAACATAACTTGGAGCTGAAAATTGCCCCAGTAGAGCAAGGCCCATGTGGGCATTTCACATGGACTGCCTGGGGTTTCAACCTCAGGTCTGTCATCTGAGAGCAGCCAGAAACTGCCGTGGGTAACAAAGGACTATGCAGACAGGGGTGATCTATACACTTAAGCCTAAATTTAAATCAATCCTCTGAGAGCTTTAAAGAATAAGAGCAGTGATTTGATAAGGAACAAGAATAGTGTGAGCTATAAACATCTTCTGCAGCATAAGCTGCTGCTAGATTAGGTTTGTAAAACATCTCATGGGGAAAAGGGGGAAAATTGTGAAAAGCACAATTTAAATATCTCTCAGATTTTATTTCTGAGTTTGTTCTTTAAAAGTTATGTTTAATCATATAAGATTCCAGGGGGGTACAAACAAGTGATAACATAAAGAATCCACTGAAAATTAATTCTGCATGTAGGTCCTATAGTTTAAAAGGTAATAAATCATCAATCACCAACACAGGACCACAGCATCTATTTCATGCATGAAGCAGCACTTCATCATGGTAAATTTAGCTGTGTCTTATTAAACTGAGAGCAGTCTCTGGCCAGCAAGTAGAACCTCAATAGGTTTGCACATTATATTCCTCAGAGCTCAAAATAAATCAAAATCTCAGCTTCATGTACCTGGGTGATGCTTAGAAAATGACTTAACTGTTTCAGGTCCTGAGCCACCCACCAAGTGTGGGGTTGGTCTCACGCCTAATAGAGGAAAATCTCTCCTCACCCCCACGGCTCTGGCACAACAATCATGGTACAGATTAAGGAGTTAATTTAGTGCCATGCAGTCAAGTAGGTTTTGTTTGTTCACTTGTAGCAAGTTGGGTTTGGGTTGTGTTGGGGTTTATTTTGAGTGTCAGTGATTTAGTCTATGCCAACAGGGTAGCAGAGGCACAGACAAACCATGTGGTCACATCCTGTTCTTCTAGAAATCAATGGCGATATTTCTCCAAGAGGATTCAAACCATGTTTGATCAATTTCTCATTCTAATTCATTTATTCTTTCCTTATTCTTTCCACCAAAAATGAAATTAAAGCAATTTAAGCATTCTCCAAACCACTCTGCCCCTTCTCCCCATGGTTTTGGCATTCAGGTTTTGAGAGGAAGAAATTTTCTCCTCTCTGTCCTAAAGGATGTATTATGTGCCAGGTTGGATAGAGCCTTGGGTGACATGCTTTAGTGTGGGGTGTCCCTGCCCATGGCAGGGGGGTTGGAACTGGATGATCTTAAGGCCCTTTCCAACCCTAACTATTCTATGATCCTATGTGTGACCAATTGTACAAGGTTTTATTCCAACCCCACCTATTTCCTTCACTATATACACACTGATTTTTCATACTTTATTCCCTATAGGAAGCAACGATTTAGGGGAAGAGTTGACTGAAGTATGAAACATATGTTTATATATAAAATAGAAAGAGAATTCTTGTGTGACCAGTTCTTTGCAGCAATATGAACTTCCTCCTTCCTTAGAATCAACCTTAGGAGACCTTTAAGATCAAGTCCAACCTTGAAACATTCGGACATTCCATTTCCCCTAAAAATCGAACTGGGGTCAAACAGGCTGGAAATGGAACTTTGACCTCCCCATGTCATCTGCTAACCCACAACACCCCAAGTGTGGCCAAGTCAATTGCTGCTCCTGGCTATCTTAGTTCTTATTCCTGCTTCAAGGACTCTGTGTTCAGCAAGAGAACAAGCTCAGCTATCCCAGGTCACTATTTCCTTGATTCCACTTTAAATCTCTCTCCTGTGTGCGTATGAAATAACAGGATATATACTCATGTATGGATTTCTCTTCTGTTTTTTTTTACAGTTTTAGCAAAGGGGATGACTGAAAAGCATATTCTGCTGTTCTCATTCAAGATAACACTGGATATTCTGGTCCTTAGGTAAGATGCATGCAACAAATTCACAGTGTTGCCAATTCACCCTCAAGATTCGGGGCTTATCGTTTCAACACGTCTGTTCCTGCGATGAACACAGGGTCACAGCACTGGGATCTGAAATGCTCATCACGCTGACAGCCAGAGGCTTCCAAAGCAGCCTCAAGGCAACTCTCTCGGCTTTTTATGATCTGAGAGATGAGGAAAACCAACGTTGTCAAAAGAAAAGTCTCTGATAAATTTAGAGAGAGCTTTTACCTCCATGTGGAGCTGTAAAGCTTTGCACCCACCACAGATTTCTGTTTGCCTGTGCTTTCACTCTGCACTGCGAGGTAAGTCCTGCTCATAGGCCTTGCTTCATGCGCCTGTTCACAGGCCATCTGTCAGAGACAGGAGTCAACAGGAGTCTTTCCACAGACTGTAACCTCACCTAAAGTGATGACAGAGTAATGGCAGGACACCAGAACCCCATCCAAGGTAGCACAATCCTGTGCTTCTCTTCCCCCCCCAACTCAACAACCATCACAACCGCATTTCCCCATCTAGCTCTAGTTTCCTAAAAAGCAGTTAAATACTTCATGCCATTCCTTAAGAGCTCCAAACCCCAGCCAAAATCACATTCCCACTAACTGTGGCTTTTAATATATCAGTGACCAAAATCTGCCTTTCTACCAGGAGAACAGCTTACAGCCCAACGTCGTCCATCCAGCAAGCAAACACTGCTGGCCCTTAGCTGTCACCAAAGCAATGCCAATAGGAAAGAGGCAGATTACTCCAACCTCCAGAAATGCCACCACAGTTCAAGACAGAACAGCTCCAGTGCTACTCACTTGCAGTTGTGCTTTTGAAGCATCAGCTATAGCCTGCACACAGCAAGGATGCCGCGCAGACTTTCATAATATGAAGTTATTGCAGAAAGAGGTCTCATTTCCTGCCCTCAGCACAGGAATAGATTGGCAACACTCTGCTTTCTCTCATATTGCTGAATCTCAGACTGCCTGCAGATTTGACTATTGAGAGCATACAATACAACCTGTAGGTTACCACACTGTGCACCTTCCTGTGCTTTCCCTCTCCTTTTGAAACAGATCTAGACTTTCCCACAAATAGGTTCAGGTCCTGCCTGGAGTTTAGTACTAAAGCACATATACAGCATATAGAGTGGAGGCTACACTTGTCTGAAACAGAAAGGCAATTTCATGTTAGCCCTGTGTAATTCAAAGAAATAAGTATCTATTTCTCTCCTCAGTGACCTTCCAGGGAAGTTTTCACCCCGAGGTACCTTTGGATCATGTGAAGTCTATCAGAATCACCACTCAAACTGAGAGATTAAAGGTGCTTAAGGTTATAGTTTGAAATAGTTATAAGGCTAAAATTAAACATTACAAATGATTCAGGAAAGCTTTCAAAGCCACTGCTCCTGTAAGAGCATTTAGCTGAGTTTCTTGATGATCTTGGAAACAAAATGCAAGAAAACCCTGATAATGCCTGACTAAAAGTTGGTAGTTTAACATGTTAGTTGTGTGGTGCCTTCTATCTATGTAGCATACACTTAAACGAGTATCAAGCCATGCATGGCAGCCCTTGTAACTGAAGTGGAACAGGCTGCTCAAAAAGTGGTGAATGCTCCAGCCCTGGCAGTGTTCAAGGCCAGGCTGGACAGAGCCTTGGGCAACACGGTCTAGTGTGAGGCATCCCTGCACCTGGCAGGGGGTAGGAACTGGATGATCTTAAAGCCCTTTCCAACCCAAACAAGTCTGGAATTCTATGATTCAATGCAGTTAATTCACTGCTTTTACTTTAATCAATCTGATAATAGCTATAGTCCTAGTTGTGCACTTGAGTGAGCATTTTCTATTTGATTTAAAACAAGCCAAGCATCCCCCTAAATTAATAAATGCTACTATGTACAGACACACATAAAATGAACCCTGCTCAGTGAATCTGGGATTTTTCTCTTCATCCTGAAGCCCAGGCACCTATAGGAACTTCATGCTGCCAGACACTTCATGCTGCCATGTTAATCAGACAGTGTTCTGCCTCTTAAACCACTGCTCGACAAGGACTAACAAGAGGAACGAGGAGGAATTCCTGCATCCCTGTCTCCCAGTGAATAATCCATCACCCACCATCAAAAATAAATTGGGGAAAGCCAAACATCTGAGAAGAGTCTGATCCCAGTCCCTGGTAGATTTGCAGTGACACATCTCGATGTTGGTACAGGCAACAGTCAGCCTTCAAGGCTGTTAAACCACAACCGTGTCAGGTCTGGATATGATCCCATGTTTAACTGCAGGCTGTTATTTTACAGAGGTAGAAGACACATGCACTGATTTTTTACCAATATGCAGAAGAAATTAAACTTATTTCTCACTACACTGCACCCAGTGTAAACAAAATATAACTTAAATAGACAACAGTAATCAAGTGCTGCATTAAAGCAGCCCTCAGAGGATGATGCTGTGTATTAGCAGCACTCAGAGGACAGAAAACCCTCTCACAACCGACTCTCAGCTGGGCTTGTGTTGTGTAAGAAACGGGGACAAACCATTCTTCATTTTGAGGATTCTGGCCAATAAGATCTATGACTTTGATCTACATAAAACTTCTTTTGCAATGCCCAAAGCATAGTTTCCAACCCCACATTTAATTGAAGCTTACTTACCAACATGGTCTGAACTTTAAGTGTGCATCAGGCTCCATGAGCCACATGATTTCTGGTACTGTCAACTTCAATGAAGAAGATTTTGCCCTTTAAAAACCATATCCTCATATTAGCAAATGCTGCTTTTACACTTACAACGAGAAACACAGAGACAATAGCATCACTTCAGCGCATTACCTTAGAGTTTATTGCAAACTGCCACAATTCAGGGCCAAAGATACAAGGATGCTCACAATGAAACTGAAATCTCGATGCATTAAGACTGCAACCAAACCTACCTACTGAGCTATTTAGCTTTTTTAGTTCAGAGTAACATGCAGTGTCCCTGGCCTGACGGATCACTCTGATTATGCTTGCACATCACTATGCTTTTAGCAGCTCTATAACACTGCAGGGTGCTGCAAGCCATCTGGATCTTCCATGGATAGTCTTTGTGGGATCCTTCTGCACTGCTGGACTTTTTTGTCACGTTGTTGAATCTGTCCAATTTCACCTCAAATCCCACCAGACTGAAAAGGTGCAATGGATTTTGCACGCTGAAGAGCAATGGCTGACTAATACTTAAGAATACATATTGCTGTAGAGAGAACTTATAAAAAGAACTTAGTTGTTTATCAGCAAAACTGAGAACCCAAATAACTGGATTACCTCTATTCTTGCCTGCTGGCAGTCTAGATGGTTTATAAAAGGCAGCAAGAAACCACCTCTGCCCCATAGAACAGATAGAGAACTGTAGTTCTTCATCTCATATTAGACTTCTAGTTGGTCTTCCAGTGTAACTGATTTTTCAACAGCAGCAATAATGAAAGGACCCATAGTAAAGACTTTCACAAATGAAGATTACTTGAGTAAAAAAGTAGACAGAAAACATGGTTTGCTTTGTCCTTGTTAAACAGGAGAGCTCACATTTAGTAGCAGAGTTCAACACAGACCAGATTTTTCATTCTTTGAAAAATCCAGTGTTTCCAAATGAGAGCTGTCTGCCTTCCAGTGTACAGGAGGAGAACCGTGCTTTACAGAAAACTCTGGTGGAAGAGTAAAGGGTCTATAAGAAGAAATTCACATTTCTACACTATCAACTGCTGGGATTGCCAAAGTAGCTGCAGTTCTACTTCTTCATTCTCAGCCACAAGGAAAGATTGCAGTAGGCACCTTGAGGTGCTCAAGACCCCAAAAGCCCCAGGGAGCTCAGAGATGCTATGGAAGTAAAATTCCTGAGTACCCACCATGAGTCAGTCAGGATCAGCACTACCACATCAGCAGCTGCACCACAGCTGGCAGATACGGTAACAGCTGCCCTATTTTTCATCTGACAGAACAAGGGGGCAGGATATCAACTGATACCTGTGATTGACTAAAACCTGCATAGTCATTAACAAACCCCTCCAATTACTGTATTTATCACACACAAAGAAGTGAATGTAAGTGGTCACTACCTGCATCATTCCCAACAATTTCAAGTTCAGAAATGCTGGAGCTCTGCTCGCTTCTATAATCTAATTCTGCTGTCCCACACCTCCATTTTCTAGGTAGAAGCAGGACTACTGTTAAAACCAGTGCAAGTTTACCTAATCCAACTTTGGGTAACTGGATGATGACATTTCCCCTTCTTCAGAGTCCTTCACTTTACAACATACACACTCCTTACTATAACTCTGAATCTGTCCAACCTCATCCAGTTTCTTTTTCTCAAAGAAAACCCCTCAGAAATTACAAATTCTTTTATAAGCAGCTTTATCATCTGTGCTCACGAGGGTGCAACTCAAACCTTCCACATCAGACACAGCCTGCTCCCATTACAGCTACAGAACTACCTCCTGGGTGATCTGTCCTAGAAATGGCAGTCGGCTTCTGGACCCAGTTTCAGGAGGGAGGAGAAAGGAGATCCTGTCCAGTGCATCCTTCTCTTTGCTTTCCACTTCCAGCTCCCCCTGTAACCCCTCTGGGGAAAAGCGTGCTCTGCCTCCATGCTCTGAGCTTGACTGGGGGAGCTGCTCACTCTCCTTTCCTGGATACTGAGGATGCTTCATCCCTTGTAGAGTTTTACAAGGTATATGGATGGTCAAGAGCTTTACAAGGCAGCCCAGAGAGTCTAAAATGCTTCCCTGCTACTGAAAGCTGTACTCATATTGTGCCTTCAGGGAGGGCCAGCCCTGAGATGAGTGATCCATGAAGGCAGCACCCCAGGGACAGAAAGGCCATCGTCATTTTTTGACTGTCTTCAAACCTGGATTGAAAGTCTTGATGCCAAATATCAATCTGTTGAAGGCAGGAAAGAAAACTTGCAAGATTTTCTTCAGATCAGAACATTACGGGCAAGAGGGATTGCTGCCTGCTTCCTCTGGAATACATTTCTAAGTGCCAGCTCAGATTTTCATAATACCACTTAAAAAACACAAACAAGTGCTTCTAGTAGCCCGTGAACTCGGTGGGGACATGCAAGTGTATGAAGTCAGCCACCTGCATAAATAAAAGCAGTATCAAACCCTAAATGATTTCATCAGTTCCACCACGATCTCCAACATGGCAACACAGTGGGCCATTCTGTTTGCTGAAGCAGCAAGATTCCAGCACACGCATCCTCACACACGTGCAGTCCTACAGCACAGTACTCGGGAGTCTGGAACAGGCAAGCAGTCATCGATTCCAAGTAGCAAGAAGTGCTTCAGGTGCTGGTTTAACCCAACCTGCCCTTCTTCCCAGATAGGACACATGAATGCTTTCTGGCAGCTTGGCTTTCAAAGTTTGCCCAATCACACCCTCATGCTCCTGGATAACAGCTGCTGGGAAGCAACACGGCAGCACAAGACCTGTCATCAGGCTGGCACAACTCCTATGCCTTCGAGCGCTTCCCTCTGTGGCAGGTGATCCAGGTGATGCTCATCACATACCCACTTCTTGGCAATGCACTTTGCTTCAGGAGGACCACATTAATGAGAACCCTTGCTTTCTCACTGCTGTGTAAGAAGAGGAGTTTTAGATCTGCATCACTCCCTGAGAGAACTGTTCTTGCTCATTTCTAAAGTTCATTAACAGGCCAGTTAGCCTCCTGCTCATCATCTCTCATGCTGGACAAGAGCCTAGCAATGTAGACAAAAGGATACAAAAGTATTCTGGCTATTCTACTAACCTTTCCAGCTATACCAAACTCTTCAAACATTTCCAGTTTCCCTTCATTGTATAAGTGTTGCGATTGCACAGTTTTTAATGCAGCCTGACTTCACATGGCTCAGACAGAAGAAACACTATCACGTAGAAAGTGAACACAAAGCATGAGATGTGACCAGTTACCATGTGAGGAGTCTGCACACTGTGTTACAGGATTCCATGTCTACTGACAGTGATATCCCAAGAGTTCAGCTTAAAAAGAAATGTATTAGTTTGACCCTTTCAAAATATCTGGAAGTGTTCTCATAAACTCTTTTGTTTCTATGAATTATCACTATTCCATTTCCTACTGGTCCCCCTGCATTTCTAACTGCTTCCTGGTCATTTTTCTTCTTCAGGCTTCACAGTTCAATACCTTGACCTACATCCAGTAAATGTTTACAATGACCAGAATGTGATAATCCCATGCTGGAGTTGTAAAACTGCTTAAATACATTAGGAATGTTTTTACAGGAGAAAATTATATGGCTCTGCAGAAAATCTTACAAGCAAAGATATTTAGACAAGTGCTACATCAGAAGTAGCACCATATGTTTCCATACTTCAGCATGAAAGACAAAATGCCTGTAAAATGAAAAGCTACTGCCCTGCGAACTTAAAAATACACCATTACTTCAAGCACCAAATAATCAGAGCAATCTAATTAGGAAGGGGATAATTAAAAGCCTAACAGATTGCTAAATCATGCTCAGGACACACAACCTGGTGTTTGCTCCAGTTTGTAAGATTAAAATAGTAACAGAGCCAATATCTCTTTAATCTCCGCCCAGGTTTGAAACACTAAATTGCACTCAGACCACATCTCATGGTAAGAAGTGCCATTAAAAACTCACTTCTTCGCATGGCAGGAAGCTGCTGTGATTGCAGTAACTTTCTACTCAGGACAAGAATTGTTACTATAGTCCTGTCATCACATTTCATGGGCTGGAAATGTTTAGGCTGTCATTTCTGAACGTCAAAGCCCGATTCCCCACCGAGTGCACATTCCTATGGAGCCTGAAAATCCTGGCCTGAATTCTGATGGGTGCCATTCATAAACATTTTTAGCAATGACTCTGCTACAGTTACTCTGTACAGGAAACCTCCATCTTTTTGGCAGAGAGTGAGAGCTTTTCCCCAGTCTTCCCTCAAACACAGCCACTGCTTCACAGACTTGAAGTAAACACTTCAGAGTGCAGTGTTTGATAGATAGCAGCAGCAGCAGCCACCTACCTGCTAGAAATGAGTGTACAGGCTTTCAGCCAAAACATCTCAAATTACACCAGCTCTCTGGTTCCTATCCACATCTGCCAAATCACACAGATGTGCAGACTGGGGTTTGTCACAGAGATTTATATCTGCTAAGCACCACTGGCATATTCACAAGATAACACACTATTGATTGATACTGAGGACCAAATCACCATCTTGCCAAAATACTGTGTTCTCCTCCTTTTCAGCACGTAACACCTTCCATTTCCAAAGCTCATCCTGATAAAAGATGGATTCTCTTTTTGATTGCCACTCAGCAACTCTAAATCCTCAGCTGATAGCTGACCATGGCTCTGATTCATCTCAGCATCTTCATCTCCCAAATAAAGGCAACTACAGCTACACAACTACTCTGCAACAATAAGAACAGGCCACAAGAAACAAGACAGACAAACATAACTCCCTCTAGTAAGGCTACCACAGCACTTTATGTATGGATTCACTGTAAATCACTTTATGGGCAGGGATGCTTTTAAGCACCCTGTAAATCCAAAAGGTACATTAACATCTTCTAATATGCTTGCTGCATTACACACACAAAATAGCTTTGTTCCCCACTCACCTGGTTAGCATACTTCAGGAAGCTCAGGAAGGAAGCAGAGCCTTAAAAGTTGCTTTTGAAAGGAAACACATTGAAAATGTTTGTATCAAGCTAAGTGTTCGTAAAGGTGTTTTCTAGGCATGTGAGCAACCTCAGCCCCAGTTTTTACACCCCACTCAGAACCAGACTAATGTAAAACAAAAACCTGTTGGAAAAGTGGGATGATGCAATGGAATAATCAGGAAACCTGGATTTAAGGTTTAGTTGGTGGCTGATTCATCCTGTCTCTTCATTTGTTTAGCTCATGGTTCTTCATACACCCGATGATGATCAGTGTTTGTTTCATTGGTAACTTGTTTTGAGAACTACAGATAAAAAGCTGTAAGTAATAAACAGGAACTACTAAAAGGTGTGTTTACTCAGGTTAACAGCACATCCTTTAGCTCTTTATACACATCAACTTCACAAAGCCATTTTCATTGACTTTGTACAACCATTATCTTGGCTACAATCATTCATGCATGTAAACTGATGCTAGTTCCACATCCTGATGCTATCCTAGTCAACACACCAGTGATCTCCAGGGCTAGTACTACCACTAGTTAATCCATCTCCAGCTAAAAAGCCAAAGCTCTTTAGTAAAGAGCTGCTTTATCTCCTAACAGTCACCCAAAAGTGGTTCACAATTGCCTTCAGGCTCAAACTCCACAGTTAGAATCTGGAGAAAGAAAAGGAGTTTCTCATGGCTTTCCACAGCAAGTGAGCAAAACAAAACAGCAGTGGTCTCCTCTCCTCCTGCTCCCTGGCTGGTACCACAGTCCCCACCTCTGAGATCACACACTTGCTGTGGACCTTTCAGAAGCTCACAGGGCTCACTGAAACACAGAAGCAGGCTTATACAGCACAAACCAGAGCAAAAGGGGTTGGCCCAAAAGACTGGGCCTGAACAGAACAGAACTATTGCAATGGCAGCTCCCAGAAGATGCAAAAATGTCATTAATCTGATGGCCAACATGGCACAGATTTTGAGTCTTTCCCTGTGCCAGAGGTTCATGAATTCAGCAAAACTGAAGCATACCAGAGACACACAGAAATCATAGAAACACAGAAACATAGAGTGGTTTGGGTTGGAAAGGACCTTGCCATCATCCAGTTCCAGCCCCCTGCCATGGGCAGGGATGCCTCACACTAGACCAAGTCATGCAAGGCTCTGTCCAACCTGGCCTAGAACACTGCCAGGTATGGCAACCTGTTACAGTGTCTCATTACCCTCCCAGCAGAGAACTTCCCCTGTTTCAGTATGAACCCATCGCACCTTGTCTTACTGCTACAATCCCTGGTGAAGAGTCCCTCTCTAGACTAGATATCATTGAACATTTACTCTGGAGGCTTTCAGATCTGATATATATTTGGGTTTGGTTTTTTTAAGAGTTTGTGGCTTTGAGGGTTAAGTTTTCTGCACAATACCTCATTCAAAACATGTGTTCACAAAACCAGAGCAAGGTGACATTATACAAGATCTGATGATGCCATACAGAAGGAAAAGAGAACCAACTCAGCAGTGAGGAGCACACCTTAGTGGATGCCCAGATCTCTGAGACTGCTCCCCACCCTATGGGAACAGGTATTTGCAAACCTGCACGCAATGAAGTGGATACCAAGCCCTACCTGACTGGCTGTCACTAAACCCTCACACCTCCACAGTCAACCTCCAAAGTAACAAAATTTGGGGGGTATTCAAAGCACTTCATTAAAAATGTTAAATTCACAGTCAATACTGTCTCTCCTGTCACAAGGACAGTGGGCATCAAAACATCTCACATGAGGTTTAAGTGACATGTGGGGTTAACACCCAACATCGATTTATTGAGAAACAGAGCTGTCAAGTGCATCTCCACCAAACACAAAGCAGAGCCAAGGTTTGTTACGTTTAAGGTATAGATCTTTCCATGTTGATAAAGTCAACAGGTATTTTGATCTCAAAGCCAACAGAAATGGTTTCTCATTCAAACAGTCTTCACTGATCCTTCAAATATCCATTTTCCAAACTGGTATCAGGACCAACACTGTTGGCTTTGTTAAGCCATCAAGCAACAGAGATGGAGTTGAAAACGTTGCCCAGAAATCTGACTCCCAAAGTACACATTTCCAGGCATAGGCTGATAAGCGTTAACTTGTCTTTTAAGTACAAACCACTTGGCTTAATCTGGATTGTTCCAGAGTTATCACAAAAGAGGCTCAAGCAAGTGCTTTTGCGCTATGCCTCTTTTTGAGCTTCCCCTTTTCAGTATTCCACTGGTCAACAACCGGATGTACTTACAGTAGTGTGATCGATACAAGGAGTTAGCACCTACCCAACTCATTCTTGACAAAAAAAGGATGATGGAGTGACTTAAGAGGATAAAACCCTGAGATCCAAGCTTCCAAGAGAGTCTGATCAGTCACTTCCATGCTGTCACACAATCCAGCAACTCCTTTTTATCAGTCTGGATACAAATTTTCAATACACTCTAAAAGGTTACAAGATCTTTCCGTTTTCTTACATTCATAGAGAAGGTAAAATACACAATACCAGGGCCTTAATGCTGAAATTAGGATTTATTTTGATATGCTCAGGATGCTTTAGCTCTCCAAAATATTTGCAGCACATGCTATGGTTGCAAGTGATCAAAATGTAGCATTCAGCATCACTGACTGCACTGTAGTAGACCAGGTGGCACGTTCCAATAACAAGGAGCAAATCAAGAAGTTCCCTGCACCTCTACATGGAGGACACAGATTCTGGTATCTTCTGCTGCTTAGTCAAGATGCAGAACCTTTGGTCTTGGTAGCTGGAGAGCTGGTTAGGAAAAAACCTATTGTTGCTTTCATGGTTTCTTTATGGACTTCACGGTATTGCAAAAACCTAAAATTCAAAATTCAACTTCAGGTTACAAAAAAAGCTGAAATGGAACAGGCAAAAAAGATGAATGACAACAACAGACAAGTGACCAGATCACTGCAAGCACATGGATATTCAAGCTCCTTGCTTCTGTCTGGGCATCCAATCTCAGTAGAAATCAGGTGCCAACAAGGAGTGAAGTGCTCAAATACTTCCATGGACCTAAGCCAGTTTTCAGGTTCTAGCTCACAGCATTCATACACTGTGCTTCACATATGCAGCTGCCTTCAGCAAAACCTTCCTTTCTCATAAGGAACCAGTATTTTTAGAGACCCATCCTAATGTCACTGGTAATGTTTTCAGACCACAAAACCCTTAAGATGGATTTTGAACATCATTAAGATTCATTCACTGTAAAACAAAAATAGACTCAGAAACCAAGAGGGGATGTGGGTCACCTCCCAGTGCTTTTCTCCAGGCTTCTCTGAACTTCACCTAAATGTGAGCTACATAGTGATGAATCAGCCCTGAAGCCTCTGTGAAAAGCAGATATATATATTTTGTTTGAATCCAAGTTTCAAGTACATGCTCCACGAGCCTACAGCAAGGGCTGAGCAAGGCAAACGTTCACAATCCATAGGAACTTAAAGAGATGCAGTGGATGAAATCCAGTGAGTTTTGAGGTCAAACATTTGAAGGAGGCGTCTCTCTACTGATCAAATTAGAAGTTTGGTATTACAGGCATAAAAACTCCGGAATAATTTTAGATATCCTTGAGAAAGCACCTGTCCTGTCTTTAGAAGATATCTGAAGGGGGCCTATAGGGATGCTGGGGAGGGACTCTTCATTAGGGACTGTAGTGATAGGACAAGGGGTAACGGGTTCAAACTTAAACAGGGGAAGCTTAGATTGGATATAAGGAGGAAGTTCTTTACTGTTAGAGTGCTGAGGCACTGGAATGGGTTGCCCAGGGAGGTTGTGAATGCTCCATCCCTGGCAGTGTTCAAGGCCAGACTGGACAGAGCCTTGGGTGACATGGTTTAGCATGAGGGGTCCCTGCCCATGGCAGGGGGTTGGAACTGGATGATCTTAAGGTCCTTTCCAACCCTAACTATCCTATGATTCTATATTCAGTACTGCTGCATAACACATGGCTCAGGATGCTTTTTCAGCTACAATGTGTATTTACTCATGACACTACTGTGTTTGACTAGTCTAAATAACCACTTACATTAGTATATGGACTTCTACTAGCCAGTATTACAAACCTTGTCACCATTTTACCCACTCTAACTTGACATAAGACTCATAATAATTTGGTGCAAAGTTCTCAGAAATCATGCAAATGAAAACTGAAGGCTTGAAGAAACCTGTACTTGCTGACACGTAGAGGTACAAAGCTGCTGGTTCCTTCCTCTCCCTAAGGATATAGAGAAACCCTGCAAATATGCCCGAAGTTTTCTAGTAGAACTGACAAGTTGAATTAAGACTGTTTGTTATTCACAGCCTTCACATGAGTGTTCATCTTTGAAGACAGCCCAGCTCAAGATAGCAGCTTTCCATTCACAATCAATCCATCTGAAAACATTTTCCTGCTGCGTACCAAATGCTCACACATCCCAAATGATGATGTGACTCCCTTCTGTGTGTCTTAGAGAATTAAAAGCACTTTAAAAAGACTTAAACACTAAATGTGCACTAGTGTCATTAGTGTATTTATATTTTAAAGACAATTTAGTATAGATCCTTCTCCCCATGTAACACTTGTAGAACTAATCTCCTCTGAAATGGATTACTGTTGTTACTAGTGTATCCTGCTGGCTTTTAGTCCCACTGTCCAAGGCTTCTCCCAGGCTAATCCTTCCCTTTGCTCATTTCATTTGGTCTCTTTCTATTATGACACCGTCTGAAAATCCCATCATAAGTGATCAGATTTCAAAAGACGACCTGGGAATAGCACAGAGAGGGGAAAGAAGGATGGATTTTTTTCTCCTCATTTACCTAAAGATGCTTTCAGATTTCTTTACTGTGAATACCCCAAAGACTACAGAAGATCCTTAATTCACGCTTATGAAGGAATCAAAGAACATAACTAAGACCCTTCACAACACTTTAAGTTTGCACTAAGACTGCAGACTGTATTAAGTCCTCGAGGAATATTATAGGCCACAGCTGGAGAGTGAGTGTGTGAAAAAACTAAACTGCCTCCACATACAAACGAATAAGGACCAAAAGAACCATCTTACAGTAATCAGAAATTACCACACTGGATCAGACCAGTGCAAGCAGTATTTTGTAATACATTTAGTATTTTATTATATATATACATAGGCAAACACACATCCATATTTCACACACACACACACCCCCAACAAGGGCCAGGACCAGCTCTTTTAGAGGCACACAAAAACTTTTGCCATTAACAGCAATGGAATGACACACTGGAGTGAAATTCACCCTCAGTTTCTACTACTTAAAAGCTGATGTTCACCTTAGAACAAATGAATCAGATCTCCCAAACATGAAGGATTCCCATTTTACCTTGCATTTTGTATGACCCAAAGGGCCACTTCACACTTCTCAGGACTTTAACTGTTGTTGGGCTCTGTGTCATTGCACAGCAACGAGGATCTGGCTAAATCTGCTGGTGAGGCTGAAGAGTTCAGTTACAGCTGAGCATCCTGTTACAATACTTCTCCAAAGTGCATGGTACAGTGCTCTATCCTTGTCTTTACTAAGGCTTAGCGCCACAGTGATCTCTGGACAGAGAAGAACACTGTTGGTTCCACAGTGGATTATTCTACAGACTCAAGTATAAGGTTGTGGCAAAACCAATCATAGCACAAGCACCGTATAACTTGGTTTTAATCTTTTCATAAGTATGGAGGTGGTGTATTAAGATGTACTTCTTTCTGCACCAAGGCAAATTCAAAGCTCAGTGTGCCAGTCCTAATAGATTCTCTTAACTGAGGCACCCTTTAACTATTCAAGCAGCACACACAGACAAGATTTATATCAAGATCATGACTTGAAGATAATTCTCAATGCTCTCTCAGAAGCTATATAGATATATATATCTGTGTATATAACAATAAGACCTAAGCTGTGCTTCAGTTTACTAATTAAAACATGACTTACTACCTCAGAGGACAACGAATTTTTATTGCTAGAGTCATTTTTATAGGTACACAAAGCTTTATTTACCTCATTAAAGCCCTTATAATGTGAATGCTTCACTGTCCTTCACTTCTGTCAGCGGCTGCGCACGCTGGGTGGGTGAATGGCACAAAGTTTTAAGCCCACACTATTTAACTGCTACCCTCTTTCCTATTTGTTAACCAGTTCAGCTCCAATCCTTGCAGAACCTACAGCAACTCCCCATTGGTAACTTCCTAATAAGATAATACATTAAAGATCCCCATTGCTAGCTAGAAGAGAAGAGACAGGACACTCCTTGATTAACACATATAATATACCCTACAAGGTTGAAGTCTTTAAACAAGCAGCATTTACCAAGAGTTATTATGATGTTCTAACTCTGCATTATAACTGACAGAGTTCAGAGAATCTGACAATTTAATCACTGTAATATTTCTAAACCCATATTTTGCTATTATAAAACCACTTTTAACTCAAAGCTCTGCAAAGGACTGTGTTAAATGAGGTCCTGGCCTCCGGTTAAAGGTGCTCTCTCCAAGCACAGGCTCAGACACAGCTTTCATGTAAGGACTCTCCATTCTGGCACTAATGAAATAAAATAGAATCAAAATGTGCCCACAGATTTCAGGCAGCCAACACTCACAGCCCTGCAAGCTCCTGATGAGCTCTCACAGGTAAAAGCAAATACCTTGCATCTTGACCCAATCATCATGAGAAATAAATGATCTTCTCTACGTACCGAAACAAGCTCCCTCTCACTGCTCAGACACCACGTTATTGGTCACAACAGGCAATGAAATAAGCAGAAGTAGTAGGAGTGTGTCAGCCCCATCTCAGCAAAGTGAGGAGATGCCACAGGGCTGGCTTGCAGGGTGTTTGTCAAGGCACTGTGATAACAGCACTGTGATCTATTGTCAACCTTTCACTTCTGGAGGTCTATGGACAAACATCGGTGTAGTTCCAGCAGAGACCCAGAGCAAGAGCTATGGCCACACACCTCAAATTAATCAGCCAGCAGAGCTGCTGGTTAAATGCTTAGGAGATAAGGGCACCACTCACAGGTCTGAAGGGAGAGCTGCTGAATGGGCTCCATCAACACTTTGGTGCAACTATGGCACGCCACAGGAGCTGAGGGACGAGTAACCAACTCACTGCAGCAGCTGTACACTTAGCACCAATTCCCTCCCACCTTATTAACACACACACTCACCATTGACTAATATAGACCTTGCTCACAAAGATACATGGTGTCCTGGGCTCATCTGTAACAGTTATTTTCCTCCTTCCTTCCTATACTGGTGTTCATTTAAAGACACTATGTCTACATTCCCTACTCTGATTCTTGTTTCCATCAAAGAAAGACTGAACTAGCATCAAGTCCTTACTGCCAAAGTCATCTATGGTGCAGGGTATGCAACCTAAGGGGAAACAAGAAAGATGAGACTTGGAAGTAGTGACTCCACAGAAAGGGCAGTGCCTCACACTTGGCTGGGGTGTACTCAGTCCTGTGAGAAGTTGTTCAGCTGAGCTCTTTTCCTGCTGTAAGATGTAGTGCCACTGCCTATCTAGCACCAGCTAGACAGGGGTAGGACCAAACCTCTGCCAGCAGCACCAGTCTCATTGCCATTTTGATCAGCCACTGAACTTCCCAGTCAGAGCACTGGAACATCCATGTAAGTGTTTGAAATTAGGTTAAGTGTCTTCCCATTAACACAACAGCAGTTTGGCTGGAAGGATGATCCACCTCATATTAAAACATTCAAACCACTACTGGTTTTGTCAGTGAAGTTAAGGATCTGTAAACGCAGACTTCTTCCCAAAGCCCTACAGTATGAGTGTATAGTAGGCTCGTTGTTTTGATTCTGCAAGACACATTTTCAGCTTGATAAATTACTCCACAAAAAAATGAGTTGGGTAATAAAGGCAGCGCACTCCAGTCACATACATATTCACGTATATACCCCAGTTCTCCTACAGTGTGTAATAGCTCAAGATAGTTTACAAGCTTGACATAAACCCAATGGAATTCAATTGAAAGACTCTGATTGACAAAGTTTCAGAGCTCTACAGTTCAAATAATAAGCTTCTGGAATAAATAGTAGATGATTTCATAATGGCAAGCAAAAGAATCTATCAATCCTGTAGCCTCTGCTTACACAACAGGCTCCTCTCAAGAGTCAGTAAAGCTGTATCAGGCTCCCAACAGCAGAGTGCAGATGCAGAGTGGTGGATGCCATCAGGAGAGCTCAAGTCACACACAAGGCATCATACGCTGCTATTAATGACAGGCAAACTATTTCCATTATAACTTTAAGGAACATAACACATAAACAACCTACACCATAACATGTCATCATTTCACTCTTTGGCCAGCAGGATATAAGCTGTTTCTACCGAGAGGCTACAAGTTAACTCGGTAACATTATTACATGTTTTCCCTCTCTGAAGTCATGCTGCAGTTTCTTTTTTACCCAACACAGCATTTTCTGAGTTTATTTTCCTTATAAGCAGCATCTTTACAGCAGAAACTGTTCAATAGTTGAGCCAAGTCTCCATTTAGCCTAGAAATATCTTTGCTTAAGGAGAGGGGCTGTTGCATTTGTTCTGCAAGAACCCTCACACCTCCAGCAGCACACAGTGTTAGTCAGCAGTTTTACTTCTCCTCATTAATAACCTCACCAGGAAGCAAAAAGCACGTATGAAAAGCCTTCTGATGCTTTCCTTTCACACCAAAGCCCAGAGTAAAACAAAGGGCTTCTTAAAATAGAAAGTTCACGAGAAATTGCTTTGACTAAAACCCACCACTTAGACTGCAACTGCTGAAAGCACGATCATTTATACCAAGCGCTTCTACCCCACACACTATGTCAGAGTCAAACCACCATGTATTATTCTCAGTTGCAGAAATGTTCTCTTTGAAGTGTTTTTTACTGCTGGCATCTCCTAATTTCAGCAGCCTTTCTATCCCAAATAAGCCAGTGCCCATTACCCAGAACCTTTGGGTGTGAGCACAGCAGAAGGTTGTTGCCATGTTTTAGTTGCTTAAAGGCTTTCAAACGAAATACATGATTTCAGTTAACAAACATCAAGTCACATTTAGAGCTCTCATCCCAGTTTCTGTCACTCTAAAGGTTGAGGACATCCAGTGCAGAAAAATATGTAGGAGAACCCTGAAGTCAAGTCTTTAAAGCTTTATAAATCTTATAAATGAAAGCTGACATGTCATACAAGAAAAAAATACTCAGATCAAACCTTTGAGCATAGAAAATGAGAAGAATTAGGAAAGGAAATGTTATCACCTCATCCTTTATTCCTTCAGCTGTGCCTATGGACCAAAGATGGCTCCAGACTGAAGTAACTTCCTGCATACCTCATGACAGCTTAAAATATGCAGGAAGCCCAAACAATTAATGCACATACCATACCCTGTAAAGCAGGCAACAGCTACACATCATATTTCTGATGGCACTGTAATGTTAAATTGCAACTGCATTAACTTTAGCTTAAGGGTTTGGCAGAACCCTGCAAACACTCCATTCCCCATGTCTTTACATACAGCCAGAGTTCTAGTATAGATTAATTGCACATTACTCAATACATTGCTTCCCTGTGGTCACACAAGTGCTGACAAGACAAGAACTCCTCTCAGACCTGATTCAGGGTCCAGTTAAGAACAAGGAGGATTGGACAGGCTTGTACTGAGCCTACCAAGTTCTGATTACTTTATTCCTTTAGTACAGAGGAGTCAAAAGGTGTTAGTATCTCTTTGCTATTTGTCACTCTTGCTGCTCAAATGACAGTCCATGAGAACTACAATAAGATTAGAAGTGCCCTTAAAAATAACCACCTGTATGTGCAATCATACTGCAAGTTGTAAAACAAACTAGGCTCCACCAACACAATATAGTATGCTTACTACATGATTTTTGGATAGGAAACAAAAATAGCATCCTTTTATATTCCTGATGGGAGTTTAGGGCCAGGTATACAGGCCACTTTCTAACTCCTGTTTTCAGAGTTCCACCAGTCCTTACAAGAGACGCAAAAGATCAGGATTTTCTCTACAAGGCACAGTTCCCATCTCTGCTCAATTGGCAGGTTCATGTATATAGGCAGACTCAGAACAGGCACATTAAGATCTATACATTACATTAGCAATAACAAGTGATAATAGTCACCACTTCCACTGCTTCCATATTAACTGTTCTTCACACTTTTACAGCAGCTGGCAAAGGCAAAACACAAGAACTCTGAAAGGATTCAGCCTTGCTGTGAAGATCAAGTATGTTCTTGAAGTTTAAGGCTTCTTCCTCAGAGCAAAGCTGTCAAGAGTTTTAGCACTGTCCAAGGTCAGACAGACGTCTGAACTAAGCCTCATGCTTGCATCAAACTATATAAATATGAAAGGAGAGAGGTTTGACATCCTACTAGTGAGAGAAGTCCTCTGCAAGAATGATTATATAAAGCATAGGACAGGCAAAGCTCTGATTAAAGTCAATAAACAGACTCGCAAATCGCCAGCTGCCCTCTCCAGCATCTTGTGGCCCAGGTCCAAATTGCAGATAGCTCAAATACTCTGCACAAAGGACACCAGTCAACTCGGGTTTAAAGTAGCAACTGCTTTCCTTGCACTGTCAGTAACATGGCTGAGCTCTTGACAAGACTATCTGGACTGAAAAAACACCAGAAAGTCCACCCTGCTGGGAGCAGAAACCCCATCCCTTTGTGCATGAGTTTTAAAACCTCAGATCTCCTTTGTACATAACCAGTGATCAGACTGATGAACCTCACAAACGCAACAAAGAAGCCATGTGGGGAAGTCTGGTTCCATACTTCATGTTACTTACAGCCAGGTCACTTTTAAACAGAAAGAACTGGATGGAGAAAGAAATACAGTATTTAACAGAAGTTCTTGTAAGACAAACTTGTAACTTGTGCATTGCATGTCTTCACAGTCATACACTCATCTCAATCATTTTAAAATCATTAAAAAGAGAAGTCTCTACATTTAGCCACTTTGGGTTCCTCAGCCCTGTCAAGCATATGCATTTACCTGACAGTAATCTGGATTTACCCCTACAGAGCGAGTTATCTTAGCTGAAGGCATTCTGCAACACAACTTCTACAGCTGCTTATAGAATACAAAGACATGAACTCCATCCCAGCCAGTTTACTAAGACAAAATCATCACTTTCCACAGAGCTTGACTTCAAATCTAAAAGTAAAGGTCTGAGAAATAGGTTTGCAGCTACAATGCTATTCTCCTTCGTGAAAACAAACTGGAGCAGACTACAAAAATTCTGCCAAGTCTCTAAGAAGTTATTTCTACAGCATAGGAGGATGCTTGAACTCTGGTTTAACAATTTCCTTTGCTGTGTTTCATTCATTTCAGTATGTTTGCAACTGTTTGTCTTAACAAAATGCTTCACTGTGACTACTTTAAATCATTTCAGAGAGAATACACAGCTCTTAAAGCTTGTGCTTGTTTATTTGGTATCATTCTAAAATGCAGCAATAACACAAAACCCCAACCTTAAGATCTTCCTTCATTTTTAATTTATTATAATTAAACACATGCAAGCTCAAGGCTTTGTGAAGCTTTAGGAGCAGACTCATTTATATTGAGGCCAGCTCTTCATCTGGGGTCTTTTCCAAACCTTATGGAAAAGGACAGAAGCAGCCTTCCAGCAACAAACAGGAAATTCTTACATCTTTAAAGCTACAGAAAGAGGAGGTTGGGAAGGTGGCAATGAAACGGAAGACATTCACCTCCATTCTGCTGACTCAAACCCACGCAACTCCTCTGATGTACACAGAGGTCTGCCTAGGGACAAACAGTTTATGCCTACCAGCCACAGAACAGGATCACAGCCAAGAGCTGCTCCGTGGTACCTTACACTCAAGAGGTACTTTTGCTCTGTTTTTGCAAGCTACTCAGCATCTACTGGAAGGACTCTGATTACATCACTTGCTAAAGGAATAATGCCAACACCAGACTTGGTACATTTCATTTCATTTCACATATTATTCCTTTTCCAGAAATAGCTGGAATTAGCACTCAAACTACCTTAGTAATTTTCAAAATGAGTTTTCACTAAAGGTATTGACCCACCATTCATTCCATTGTATATACTCCTGTGGTGAGGTGACAGGTCATCTGTTACTTGTCTCCTGAGGGTACCTTCTCTGCTGCCTCCACTGAGATGTTTGAGATGCTCTGGACTCCCTCCATAGTGTTGTTTGAGATGCTCAGGGCTCGTACCCCTCACTTTGTGGAGATGTTCTGTACTTCCACTCAGCGTGTGCTTTTGAAGATGATCTGGGCTGCCACTGCTGTGCTTTTGATGCTCAGGACTACTACCCGGCCTCTGCTTTTGAAAGTGTTCAGGGCTACTACTCAAAACATGCTTTGGGATAGTTTCTGGGCTGCTGTGCTTTTGTTGTTCAGGTGCTTTGACAATGGTTTTGTGATGCTCTGGACTCGGTCCTTTCAGGTGATGGTCAGGACTGCCAGAGCTCCTCGGCTTCTGCAGGTGCTCTGGGCTTAAGCTGCGGTGTTTCTGATGCTCAGGGCTTCCTTCACCCCGAGTTTTCTGGAGATGCTCTGGACTAGTACTTGGATGATGTTTATGATGGTCTGGACTATCTGTGCTTCCTGTGCTAGACGTACTACTCCCATCACCAACATCTCTGATGTAAGCACTTGTAGCAGTTAACTGGCACAGGCTGATCTGGCTGTCAATAGAGCTCCGACTGCCTGCTCCACCACCCTTCTCCTCATCCAGCAACACACACAATTCCTTCAGCTCCAGGTTCTCCTTAACCACTTCTTCTTGTCTCACTTCCAGTTCTTTCAGCTTCTGTAAGTATAAGGCAACCTCTTTGTGCATAATACTAGCGCTGTACCTGCCCAGTCTTTGCCATTCTCGGGACACCTTCTTGCCCTTCTGCCTGTCATCATCCAGAAAGCAGCAAAGGTCTCGCAGTTCTTGGTTATCTTCTTGCAGCTTCTGGTTGATATCCTTTAAGAGAAAAATTATCATGACAGAGAAGCGTATAAAAGAATAACATTACACAAGCTAGTGAACAGCCCTGCTGTAAACTCATCACCTAAGCATTCAAGCGAGGCACAAACAGGTGCATGTGTAGATCTGGCAATATTATGACAGCATCATGCTTCAAACAAACAAAGCTGCTGGCCACTAAAAAGCAACGATCACCTGGAGCTAATCTAGAAGGGCTCAAAGACAAACTTGTGATACAGCATAAAAGTTCTGATGCTTAATTCATTTTCATGCTAATCATGAGAATAATTTAGTTTCTGACTTAGCAAAGATCATCACCTCTCTCATGATGATCTCACTCCCCTGAGGTATATTCACCTGCAAGTTAGAGCTGAACAGAACTGCAAAGTACATCAGAAACTGTAATCTTGCTTAAATAATTTCTTATTAACATTTACGCTCTCTGCTCCCTAAAGCAGATTCACATGGAAGGATGAACATTTGAGAGATATAGGAAAACTGAGCCTTTCTTTGGCTTTGTTTCAGATTTGCATGACAGAACCTTGTCAGGCATTACTTAACCAGGACTGCTTCAACCACTCTGCAATAAAATAATCGGCTGTCACAGGTTTTTGTTAAGAGTGAAAATGAAGTACATGATTCCATGCCCTTCTCTGAGGGAGGAACAGTGTGAAGCAAATGCTCTGAAGCAAAAACGTTCAAGCTATTGCTACAGGAGAATAATGTGCCAAAGAAAACATCTTCAGTATTTTAGCCTCCTAGTTTTACTATACTGGCTTGTGACCATGTTTATCTATCTCCCATCTAAATATTCATTCCTTCTTAATGTAGGGCATGAGAAACAGAGATTAGCCACAACTGGCAAAAAATTAGCCTTATGAAAAGACCAGTTTAACACTATTTCTTAAGAAAAGGAAACTTTTGTAACTCTACTGCCTGTGTTTATCTGATCTTTGCCTCCAAACAGCTTTGAACTTGACCAATTTCAACCCATATTTGACAAAGGAAACATTTCAGTGAGTCTACAAGGTACCCTTTAAAATCTGGGCTGTGAAAGGGATTTTAAATGACCCCACAGTGGAATAAACAGTTGTGGAAGCCCACAACCCGTCACTCAGAGGCAGGAGGTATCCAGTCACTGAAATCAGGCACAGCTGCTCATTCTGACTCAGACCAGTTACTCCACACAGGACAAAGGAGTGGATGCCCAGGCACCAACCCAGGGCCCCGGGAGTCATTCTCCCCAGTTCCTTTTCAGAGTTCCAGCTGAGGCATCTAAACAAAAGGTGGAAGTGAAACATCACTTAAGCAGTTCAGAATGGAGAGGAATTTGTCACTCCTTCCTACACATCTTGGTCTGTTTTGCTACTTATCTGGAAGACGCATAAATCTATATGATATCACCTTCACACATAGCTGTAATTCAGCTTACATTTAACACTTTAAGCTTTATTTTTACTAAGGTACTATCATGGATGGGTCTTTTCTACCCCCAGATTGTCAAAAAGAGGGAGGGGAGACATACACACACATTCCTGCTTTGCAGAACTTGGGAGATAGGAACAATCTTCCCCCACATGCTATTTATTTTATGCCATACTGTTATCAAAGATGCTTTCTCAATCTTTTAGTTGATTAAAGCCATTCTGCAAGTCAAGAACTGCCTTCTAATGTACTCTTACATAATAATAATTCTAAAGCCCAATCTACATCTCTGTTTCCCCTCTCTTTCCCTCCAACCTCATCTCGCTGAAGGAACTTCCTAAAGACAAGGTCTTCTCTCAAAGCAACAAGGTATAAAAGGTTCTGTAGTCCTGCCTGCTTTAAGATAACTTTCTAGGTCTATAATACACGTGTACATACTAAGTCAGGGAAATTATCTATAAATACTCACACTGTCTTCCCAGTCCTTGGAATTGGGAAGGAAACATCAGGGACTACGCTCCTCATCCAACAAAAGAGTTCAGTTAAGAAGGGTTATTACAGACTTGGTCTGCCCCTGACTGTAGCAGGGGCTACAGTACAATCGAAAATGGCTCGATCGGAGATGAGTTACCAGACATCTTTTTCAGACAATAAACTTGGGATTGGTTCTGATCATCCCAAAACAGAGCCCAGGGGTTTACCACCACCTGCCACATGCTGCTCTGCAGCCTGGAGATGAGCACCTCTCTCCAGCAAGCCCATCAGACGAGTAGGTCATCTTAAGACAGTGACAGAAAGCAGACTAAGTTACATAAAACCTTTTGAACGTCTACAGCTCCGCATACTACTCTTTCACGTACACTTTAAGGCAGGGTGGTTTAACCTGCCCCAAAAGCAATGAAGTCTAACACAAAGGTGACCAGACTGGTTTTATCAACCCAAAGTACACGGAGGCAGAGCATAAGAGAGCCATGCTCCACAGACTGCAGGAGAGCTGGGTATGCTCACCTAACCAGACACTTGCTTTTTAAGGGGTCTCAAAGGCTACTTATTCACTTTCCAATGGACTCTCGGTAACGGCTCCTCCTAGAGCATCCACCTGCTGAGATCGCTCCCGGCGGGACACCAAGACACGGCAGCAACTTCGGGGCTCCCACCCTGCCCACCCCGCTACCTTCAAGCCGCGGATCTCTCCGAGGTGGAGCTGGAGGCGGCGGTTCACCTCGCGGATGAGGTTGCTGTGGTCCAGCATCGCGCTCATCTTCTCAGCTTCGGCTCGGCGGAGGCTGCGGATCAGCTCCTCCTTGCTCCACTTGAGCAGTTCCTCGTCCGACACCTTGGACAAGTCCTCGGCCGGCGCCGTCCCGCAACTTTCCGACGCCACTTTGGACATGGTGGCACCCGCGGAGGGGGCGCCCGCCGACCGCGGGCTACAACCGCTCTGCGGCCGCCCCACCGCCGCGGCGCTCAGGGGAAAGGGCGAGCGCGGAGCCCGCCGGCTGCTCCCGCGGGGGCACCCCCGGCTCCAGCGCCCGGGGCGGCTGGGCCGGGCGGGGGGGTTACGAAGGGAGCTCCCGGCTCCAGAGAGCGGATCCTGGAAAACCGGAGGAAGAGGAGGAGGAAAGGGTGTGGAGGAAGCCGAGCCACAGGCTGGGGAGCAAACTTCCCCCGTCGGGAAGGAGGAAAAACACAAAATAAAGGGAAAAAGAAGAGGGGAAGCGGGACAAGCCCGGCTCTTTCAACAGGTCAGCGGTCCTCCTGCCCGCTGCCGCGGCGGGGCTGCCGGGGCGCGGTGCCTCTCACGGTAACCGCCGCCCCTGCGCTGCGGGATGCGGGCGCTCCATGGCGGTGCTCGGTCTGTGTCCGTCGGCCGAGCGGTCCCCGCCGCAGCGGGAGGAGCGGCAGTGCCGGGCGCGGGGCTGCTCGCGGCTTTTCACACGTGCGGGAGGGGGGGGCGGTGCTGTCCCCGCACGGCTCGCGGGCGCCACCTGCCGCTCACTGCCCCGCTTGGCACCGCCGGTACCTGCCTCCCGCAGCACAGGGGGCCGGGCCGGGCGGAGCGCAGCGCGGCCGCTGCTCGGGGGAGCCCCGCGGGAGGGAGCTGCCGGGGCTTCCCCCCCGCCTCAGGCCGCAGACCGGGCCCCGGTGCTCCAGGGAGCGGCTTTACACCGGGAAACGGGGGTGCAGAGGCAGCCGCCCGCCGCTCAGCCTGCTCCCCGCGCCGGGCGGGAGGGGAGGGCGCATTACATCACCGGCAGCCAGCGCCGCCTCGGCTGTACAGAGCTGCGACCAGACAGAACTAGACACAGCCCCTCAGTGCAACTCTTCACTCGAGCTGAAGGTCGCTCGAGCTCCCCGCAGGAATCAGGGCTGGGATGTTTGCATTTCCTCTTTCAGAACACTCAGTGGCGGTGCTGCGAGAGGTTTACGTGTCCCAGTTTGCTCGGAGATACGAAGACTACATCAATCCGCCTTGCTGATGATTTGAGAATGGAACGCGATAATCCACTCATGCTGCTTACAAAGACAGATGATACGATATTAGTTCGTAGTGGATGAACTGGAACTAGTAGGTGCATAATTGGTTGAATTCCCATTTTTTAATCACTCCGAGCAATCCCCTGCGGGCAGAGAAGACTGCCTCCCTCCATGGGCTCTTGCCACCTCCAATTTCAGTATTCCATAATTACTCAGCATGAAAGATTCCAGGCTCTGGAGGGGGAAAATGTAAAGTGCTCGATATTCGGGGCTGCAGATGCAGCCCCACGAGTAGGGCTGGCTCTGCAGGAGCTGCACAACGCCTGCCCGGTCTGTCCCTGTCCCTGTCACCATCCCAGGTGGCTCCTGTGGCATTTTGCTGCCCCAGGCACCTCTCTGCCTTGCCTGCTGGGAGAGCAGCCCATGCCACAGGATCAGATAGCCAAGGGTTATTTTCTGCTCCAGTCCTATTTAAAAGTTGCAAGAATGGTCAAATCAAACACTGTTTAGTCCTTTGTTCTTCTCCCCAGACTATCAGCTGTAATTTCATCACAGAGTTCTGTTCCTATGCATCACAGGCTACACTTTGCGTTTCCACTGTGCCAATAAATCCAACGCATTTTCCCTTCCCAAGCACATGCAGAGATGCTCTGCCCATTGATCTGCTTCCCATGTACCTCCAGTTTCCCAGTGAGGTGCCAGACCCTGCTCTGACCCGGTATGACCACCTTCCATTCCTACCAGTCGCTTGCCAAAGCCCCATTTTGGGTACAGGCTGCCACAAAAGGAGAATCACCCCTACTACAAACAGAACCTGTGCCAAGCCGCAGTATGAACTCTGATGTCCATCACAGTCAACAAGGGTTCCAACAGAGCATGGAGCTCTGCCATCATGAAATCCCATTTCCCAACCAGCACTAAGTATTGTGTGAAATATTTATTTTCTCTGAAAACTCTATCACTCCCTTAAATCCTCTGAATACTTCTCCCCACTCAAAAGAACAAAGCTGTAGATAAAAGCATCTGACCAGTCACAACAAAAATACTGTAAAAGGCCATGAAAAGGAGCTGTCATCTTTCATGCCCAAATATATTCCATTTTAATGCAACTCAAAAAGAACAGCTTGGGGAAAAGGCAGCAATAAATGAAGGCTGTTCTTATTCTTCTAATTCAGCAGTATATTAGTTGAAAGGCCAGATGATGTTGGAATTTTAAAAGTTCACATGTATTTCTGTCCATGGAATCAGCTGTTGAGTGAAAAATGCCTGATAATTTTTAATCCAAAAGCTTTAGGAAAGAATGTCCCCCTTGCCTCAACTCAGTGCTAATGGCATTTCTCAGGAGTAGCACTCCGTGGTTTCTGATCATGGGGTGCCATGGAAAGCACGGATTCAAGAAGTACAGCTTCAGAAAATACCACGTTCTCCATAAGCCTGCAATTCCTCCACATTTGTCTTCAGGGGGCACAGGTTTATTATATAGACACAAACTTCCAGTACCTAAAGGGGCAACAAGAACCCTGGAGACAAGGGCCTGTAGGGACAAGACAAGGGGAATGGTTTTAACTTGCCAGAGGGCAGATTGAGGTAAGGCAGAAGCTCTTCCCTGTGAGGGTGCTGAGGCGCTGGCACAGGGTGCCCAGAGAAGCTGTGGCTGCCCCATCCCTGGCAGTGTTCAAGGCCAGGTTGGACACAGGGGCTTTGGAGCAAGCTGCTCTAGTGGAAGGTGTCCCTGCCCGTGGCAGGGGGTTGGAACTGGATGAGCTTTAAGATCCCTTGCAACACAAACCACGCTGGGATTCTATGAAACACAAAAGGAAAATTCATAAAGTGTGACCATTAGAAATAGTTAAATAAAGTCAAACTTTCAAAATTTGGGAGAAATGTAGCTCTAATAATGGAACCAAAACCATAGCAAGCGGAACTAATCTGTAATGCTTCTATAAGGAGAGCATCTAATTTCACACTCACGCTTGTGTAACAAGATCAAACAGAGAGTGGGAAGTGTGATATAATTATTCCATCTTCTGGCAATTTTAAAACTTTACTTTCAGATAGTCCATCTTCTGCTCAAACACTGAGCACTTCAGAGAATCACAGAATCAACCAGGTTGGAAAAGACCTGTAAGATCAAGTCCAACCTTTACCCCAGCACTGCCAAGGCCACCACTAGCCCATGGTACTGAGGCCTCGTCCACACCATGTGTGAACACTTACAGGGATGGTGACTGCAGCCCTGCCCTGGGCAGCCTGTTCCAATGCCTGAGCACCCTCTGGGGAAGGAATTGTTCCTCAGCTCCATCTAAACCTCCCCTAGTGTGGTTTGAGGCCGTTTGCCAAATGCCAGCAGCAATGTGGGCCCACATCCAATTAGCTCTCCATAGCTGACCATGGTTTGCCAGCTCCATAACATGTTCACTGCAGTGTCCTGCTCACCTCTGAACATGCAGCCAGGTGCTTGAGGACTCACTGGCTCTTCATTGCCCCTTGCAGACAGACTATCTAGTACTTAACGTCTCTGAACCCTGGGAGGAGTCTCTAATCATTATTAGAGCCAGTCATAATTACACAGTGATTTTAAGAACACTTTTGGACATTTCCAATGAGGTCCTAAAGCTGTTCAAGAGCTCTCTGCCAAAAATGTGTCATAGCAAATGAATGCCTTCATAGCAGTCATGTTACAAAGATGGCTAAACTGTTTTTGTTCAGACTTTCCAAAAATACTTGTGAGAAGAGTTTAGACTTCAAAAATGTCATTCCCAAATCGGAAGGAAGTGAAAAGAGCTTTACAAATGAAAAGTTCAAGTAATTTTAGTTACTGTTGCTTCTAGATTTCTACCCATCATTCATGTGTCTGTGGCTGACACCCAACACAGCATCACCCACCCTGGCTGGTCCCTAATCCTAGCCCACAGATTCTCCAGTGGCTCATCACCCATCCCTAGGCAGATCTCCACACCTTCCCACTGGATGACTTCTCCTCCTCTCCTTTCCATCCTGTCCTTCATAAAGAGCATCTATCCATCTGTGTCAGCACCCAGTCACATGAACTATCCCACCATGCCTCCATAATCCCAATGAGATCATAGCCCTGGAGCTGCACACAGACCTAATTCCTCCTGTCCGTTCCCCATGCCATCTGCATTAGCATACAGGCATTCCAAAGAGGCACCCAGTTGTCCTGATTTCCCAGGAAAGGCAGTGGAGCTTCCCCTGAAATGCTGTCCTCTCGGCACCTCCTTACTTAAGTGCCCATGCTCTACATGGACACCCTGCAGTCCTGTATGTAATTCCTGATATCTCTTCTGTCCACATAACTCTGCATCCTCTGCCTACCAGCCTGGTCTACCGTTTGCTCACTTCTCAGTCATCAGCTGTCTCCTGTCCATCCCATCAACAGATTTGCCAGAATGTTGGAAAAAAATGCTTTTGCCTAATTTGGACAGGTGGATCCCATCTCTTTCTATTGGTCCTTAACACTCACAGAGGATCCCATGGACATAAAAGCCAAATCCCTGCTTTCACACCACCTGTGCAAGCACTTGTTGACCACAGGATCCATCCAGTCCTCCTTCAGCTCTTTCACCATAGGAGTCTTCATTTTCCAACTTGACAAGCTCAGACCCTCATTTATTCACTACACCAGTATAAATTAGATTACTGCATTCACATAAAAACATTTTACAATAGAATATAGAACAGCTTTCCCTAATGGAGTCTTCTACTTGTAGATATAGAAGTTAATAAACTGACACCAGGCAGTTCCTATAATATTTTCTACTTCATTGCACACCCACTACCATCACACAGGGGACTATATTATGCGTAATGCCACTGAGCTAAAGCTGGCCAGAAACAAAATCCTTCCTTACGGACACCTTCATATCCAAAACATTTACAGATGGAATCCTTGTCTTTTGCTCCTGACTTCATGATAGGCACAAGTGAACAGCCAGCATCCAGCAAACCCACACTTCCATATGTCCACAACCCAACATGAACTATACTCACACTCTCTGGCTTAAACCCATTGCTAAGGCAGGGTTTATTTATACTGTCTCCCTTAATATAATTGCGACAGGTAGAGATACACAAACACAGTTCCAGCTTTAAGTGAGATTAAAGACAGTATGTTATGTGAAAGGGTTGGTTTTCCAAAGCTCTTGTACCCACGTGCCCTGGGCATTTCAGAATGCCTCTCTATGCCATTCTCTACTCTAAGAGAGTTTCATTTGTGACCTCTCTCCTAAACAACACTGCAGACAAACACCAAGCACAGCACCACAGCAAAGCTGCTGCACCACTAAGACCTGCAGGAAGTGAAAAAGGGGAGGAACCAGCAGAAACTACAGACCCCTGGGACAAGGCTAGTGACATGAGGGCAAACCATGCAATACTTCAACCCTCTTCATAAAGCACAGAACAGTCTGTGTTGGAAGGGGCCTTAAAGCTTACCCAGTCCCAACCCCAACACCTTCCACATCAGCTGGTTGCTGCAAGCCCTGTCCAACCTGGCCTTGAACACTTCTCTTGCCAACGTTTCAGCTTTATTGCAACCTAGATGACAAGCAATTCCACAAACACGGATTTCCAGTGCAACTACCAGCATTCTTTCAAACTGGGCAACATGCAGTTTCTCATCTCAGAAATAATAAAAAGCTCAGCTTGAGTTCACCATTGGGCTTTTTAAAACCTCAGAAAGATTAAACTTTAAACCCTTTAATTAATTACCTATGGTAGTTTCTATCTATTCTGTCAGAAAAATGAAATAAAAGCTTTTGTCCTCTTTAAACTGTTGAAAAGTTTATTTCCTTTTTTCAAAATTAAGAATTTTTCCCAAACCAAAGTTTGTTCTGAACTCTCTCCTACAGCCACCTACATGATCTGGCTACGTGCAACCCCGTGGTGAGCTGGATCAGCTTCAGGACTCAATAAAATCAATCATAACCCCAAAATCAACCACTTAAAATAATGACTGCTTCTGCAGTGGATGATTGCACTGATCTGGCTCACAGGACATGTATTAGCTGCAAGGGAGGGAATACAGGACCCCAGGGATAGAGGTGGAGCAACAGCATCCCTGTTGATGGCAGCCTGCATTCAGAGCAGATTAAACATGGGGTGACAGTGAGCCTTCACAACGACCACCAAAGACACCCTAGATGAGAGGAGCAGAGAGCAATCAGCACTTCCTGCTGGGGCTCTTGTGGCTCAGCCAGGCTTGCAGATTTGACTTGCAATCTACCACAGAATGAAAAGTCCTGGGAGTTCTTATATGGGCATTTTGCTCTTTCAGTTGGAAAACTGACTGGAGGCTTTTGCAGCTCTTCTCCAGGACAATCCTGTGGTCCTCATTACTCCCAGGAGGTGCCAGGAAAAGATACTGCCACTCAAACTGACTTAGAAATTGCCTTTGCAGGTCTGGGCCAATATCCTAAACCTGTGTGGTACTTCCAGTGAGGTACATGGAAATGAACGTGCTTTATAACTGCTCAAGGTTAAACCAGTGGTTGCGTGACTGACACAGGAATAGGCGCTTTTCCAACTCAGCAGAAATCATACCTGAAACAGTAACTTCAAGTCATCCAATGATGTTAGAATGAAATCATTAATTACAACATTTTTATGGGGCTGATTTTATCGAGGAGCTTGGCAACTTGTCTACAGCTAACAGTTTGTTCTGGCTGGGATCCAACACAGAGGCATAACCACAGCATCTGTGGGTTTGTTTTAATTGTACTCCTGCTTATCGTTTCAGTAACACTGGACTTTGGTTTGTATTCATATTGGATTAGGGAGTTAATGAGGGGCCAGATGCTTCTTTCCACTCTTGCTGATGGAAGCAGATGACTATGTATCTTCTCTATGTGCATGTCCTACAGCATAATCCTTTGGTTTCCCTGACCCCACAAAAGTGGCAAATACAGGTACAATATCTACAGGGGTGAAGATGGAGATCTCTGTCCTCCTTCAAGACACCACTATAACTGTAGGAAAGTGCACTTTTACGCATTTACAACATACTTAGTAACCACAAACTCTGGAATGAGATTAAGGTGAGGTAAAACCTTGTCAAAAAATGAGATGGTTTGGAAATTAAGCAATACCATGCAGGAAGAAAGGCACCACTGCCAGGAAGGAGCAACACAGAAAAATGCCCTGTTGGACACCAAATACTTTACAGGAGCTTTTCTTCTCCTTCCCCTCTTCCTATCTATGTCCTTTTTTCAAGTTTAAGCTCCGGTATCATGAGTGAAAACTGACACAAATTCACTGGAGTAGTGGGTTCCTTGATAACTGCACAAAAGCAAGTACTCACAGACTCCATGTCCATTCACATAAGCCATTACATCAAATAAGCCCCACTTCCTAACTCGTAAGAAACATGATGTCAAACAGCTACCTAATGAAAAGGAAAGCCTCCAGACTCCATCATCATCTCCCTGAATCTACGAGACAAAAGATTGTCTTGTTAAGACAATATAAGACCAGGTTGGAAGAGGCCTTGATTGACATGGTTTAGTGTGAGGTGTCCCTGCCCATGGCTAGGGGCTGGAACTTGATGATCTTAAGGTCCTTTCCAACCCTAACTATTCTACGATTCCATGATTCTGTAAGATAAAAGCTTCTTTTTAATCTGTCTTTTCAGTGGCATTATTGTTATAACTTGTTAATTAACCCTTTTTATAAAAAAGAGATTATTCATTGTATTTTTATAAAGCTATGCGTGCTTAAATAAAACTAATCAGCAACAAGAGTATACGGGACAGATCTCACTGTAACACTCTGTAACAGTGGTCTGTAACATGGTACTTTTCATTTAGAACCATCTCCATTTATCCCAAAACATCTAAATCAGTCACCTACCCACCCATTCTGGCTGCCACATGGCTATGATGGCCTCATACCCACCTCCTCCCTTGGTACAGAGGTATTTTGTAAATAGACTCCGCAGTTTCCACAAACCTCCCCAAAACTCAGTTGCTGTCTGCAGTAAGGTGGGTTTGGGGAAATCACTGGTTATTTGTCCATCACTTACCCCTTTGCCAGAGAGACACGCAGCAGGATTACACCAAAGACAATTTCTCTCCATCTCTTGCTGCTTCACAGGGACAGCTTCCAGAATGGAGCTTGGTAGGAAGCAATTCCAGGGATTTCCAGCTTATCTTTACTTCCCATTCTGAGGTGTCCACATCTTTACTAGGATGGCCTAGTCACAGAGAAGCAAAACAAGATTATTTTGAAGATTTCCCTAGATTCACTCTAAATACTAGACTAACTTAAAAATACAAACAAAACCGTTCTCCCCAGCCATGCATTGATTCTTGAGCACAGAACTGGAAACCAAGTAATGAAAGCAGAGCATAAAACCAAGGAACACACGCTGAAGACATCTGCACATCGGTCCACATCAGCCTCATATCCTCACTGTAACTCTGAGCTCACCTACAGCACTTCTCAAAGACAGTGGCCAGGCCACAGCATGCAGAGTGCCATGCATGCAATAATGCTTTGAAATTCTTTACTGGTTTGGAGCCACTGAAATACGTGTATACATATTAATGTGCAATACCACACTTGGAAGAAAGGGGTACACTGATGGGAAAGGCAGCTCAGGAAGTTACTGAATGAACAGTGATTCCCACAGATCTCCTTCCTCTGTAACTTTCATCTCCAGGAGCAGAGTCTTTAGTTATTCTGCTGATTCCTCTCAGCAGGAAGAATCCATTAAATATTTAATTAAGCTCTGTTCAATATATTAGGTAATTGTACTATTCTAGTGCTGGCTTAACATTACATTCTGTATCAAAACATTCTGTACAACACACCATTGCTATGATATGTGCTTTACTGGTGATTTTGTTCTATGTGCTTATGAACAGTAAAAGCAAAAAGAAAATGGACAACTAAACCAGGACTTCTAAGTGTACTGCTTTTAGCTATTATTATCAATTCAAGAAGAGATGCCCAAACTCTGGAAACTGCTGGTGCACTAATAGGTGGGCACTGAAGTGAGGGTTGGTTTTTTTTTGCCTGGTTGGGTTTTTAAGTGGAGCAGGAATTCACTGGTAGAGAAAATCCCACTGTACAGGATAGGCACAGGCCTGACAGGCCACAGTGGAGGTTTCAAACTGAGTGAAACAGAGAGGGGACAACTTGGTGATTCCAAGAAAGGCCACTTAACCGAAGTACAGCACAAACCATTGCTTCAGAACTCCAGCAAAACTTTACAGACCCCAGCTAATCCCCAGCAATTAGGGACGACACACGCTGTAATGTTTGGAATATTCAGGGGGAAGAAAGAAAGAGAATCAAATTGCTGTAGTTTGCCACAGCTGAGGTATGACAATTGCCAAGGGCAAGTGCTTCTGAAGATAAACTGATAGGCTCCAGTTTAAACAATTGCTTCTGACAAGGAAATATTAGAGACAAACCCCAATCTTCAGGGGATGAGTATTTTCTCTGTAACATTAGACAAACAATGAGCACAAAGCAAGATCACTGCATGGGAAATTCTTGCAACTGCAGCACCACGTGAAATGAAAGAGGATCTAATCCAGAAACTTGATTTCTTGGGCTGACACAGCAAACATTCAGCAAAGGTTAAATCAAAGATTTTAACCCTAATATCTAAAGAGAGGGGCAATCAGATTCAGTCCTCTGAAATAGGAACTACTGCCACTACATAAGACCAAAGAACAGAAGGCTATGATAAAAAAGGGACAAATCTCAACATTTTTGATCAGGAACTCAGCACTGTGGAAGCAGACAGTTGTTAGATGGTTTAGGGTTTGTCCCAAAGCCCACTGGCTTCAACAGGTGACTTCCCATTATTTCTAAGGAGTATGGATCGGTACCCTGCTCAGTTACTTACCTATCAGCCTTATTCCTGATCTCTCAGTAGAAGTAGGCTGATAGAAGAAGAAAATCAGTGTCTTATAAGGACTAAACCCAAAACATAGTGAAGATATGCAGAAGAAAGAGCCTTGTAGCAAGCAGCATGGGGAGATTTGCCAGCTGCCCAACTACTGTTCTGGAAACAAAGCAGGTTTTGGAACTAGAGCATCTACAGCTTTATACAAAGCCACAAAGTCCCTGATCTTGCAGGGGGATAGGGAGAAGCAGTTTGGACCAAACTGAAAGGAAAACTTCCAAAAGGTTTTCTTCCAAGAGGATCAGATTGGATGCTTCCTTCAAAGCAGTTACTTATAAATAAATAAATGAGGCTTAAGAGAAACAGTTATTTTCCATACATCCTTCTGAACAACAGGCAAGAAAGAAGGACAAGGTCAGCAGGTTTTGTCACTATTACAGAAACAGAAAGAAAAACCCTACAACCAGATACTGTTAAAGATGCTGTTGGTTTAAAGCCAGCTCCCCTTCTTCAAAGGGCGACAGAAACATGCTGGTCCCACAGGGAAACTGAGACTCTTCTCACTGTTGTGCTATAATCCTCTTGTTTCTGGTCTTCCAGGGGCATTCTTAGCACTATGACACATCCTTCTGTAGAAATACCAGACTGGATGTACCCTAGCCTAGTCTTAGACAAGGATAATTTTAGGGGAGAGGGAAGCCATCAGAGGCACGTGTTCATGTAGCACAAACATATTTATGTCTCCATCCACATAAACAAGGTCTGATTTGTATGTGTTGGCACTGCAGCTGCTCACTTCCCCAGCATTCTGAGGATAACGTGTGGTCTGAAATCATACTCTTTAAGTTTACATCTCAATAATCCAATTAAATGTATAAGAACTAATTAAACCTAATGGATAAGGATAGTAACAATAGTACGTAGTAATTTATAGCATTTTCTATCTTCAAGGCACTTTACAGGCATTAACTAATTAATGGATAACATTAATTTAAAAATCAATGCCTGAGCAGAGCATATGATTAGAATTAACATCTCAATTACTCTCCTTCTCTGACCACTGTGTTTACAAAAGGCTTCTTATTTCTCTGCATAATTAAAAAGGATTCTCTACAACTTATTAGAAAGTAATTACTGAGTTTCTGAACCATCCTATGCCCTCAATGAGGAATCCCATGGAAGTCTTCCACAAGGAGGAACTGAGGCTTTCAGAAACACAAACCGAAGACCCATTTTGGCAACTCATCTTCCCCGGTTGCCAATTTAAAACTCACAGTTGAAATTTACTTCCTTTCAACATCTCTTGGGTTTGTGGCTGATGGATTGACCTTTTGGAGAAAGGAAAAGATTCCTTCTGGGGTTTTTTGCAGGCCACTGGTCCACAGGCATGTCAGTGCCTGGATAACTCCCAGTTATTAAATATTTGCAATAGCTTTCAAGGGTTTTCAGGTACTAAAAACAAACCAAAACTTCCCAAAGCCATAAGCACCCACATACAGTAGCTGTCAAACACAGCCTACAATGAAAAGACACCTCCTTCATCTGCTGGGGTAAATGCATTTGCCTTTTCTCCACAACAACAACTTGCAGCCCAGGGTCTCTGTGCTGATTCCTTCCTACCACTGCCCTTTCCATCTGCAGAGCGTTTCACTTTGTCCTCCTGCTGCTCCACATACCTTTTTAATGAAAATTAATTCATAGTGCAGCATTTTCCCTGCTAGATGTGTAGGCTGAGACTCTTTGCTCTGCTGTTCTCCCTCTTTCTTTATGGACCAATGCAAATTGCCCAGCTTGAGTTTTCTGTAAGAATCTCTTTTTTTCCATACATCCCTGCCTAACTGTCAAGCATTAAGTTTGAACTTGTAAGTGTAGAGGGACAAAAGGATTTATCCATCCTGCTACCTCTTTCAAATGGGTTTTCTGCTCCTGTCTTAACTCTTTAGCAGTTGTAGAAGCCTCCGAGTAGCTGGTACCATTCTAACGTGTCTTCTTAGGTGCTGGTTACATGTTTGCAATCAATAAAATCGATAGCACACTTCTCATGACTTCCCTATTACATCAGTATTGATCTAATGCTTCCAGTGAACAGGCTGAGGTGACAGAGAAGGGGGAGCACAACAGTGAAAGCCAACAGGAATCACTCAAACCCTGCTGAATACAGTTCCTACTAAAAATTTAATTATCAGGTTCCTTTTTTCATTGAAATTAATAAAATACCCATAAATGTCTAAGAGGAAAGGCCAGCACTGACTCTAATCTTGCTCTTTACATCTTTTGCTTCTGACTAATAGGGCTGCAAATATCCCTTCTTGTGTTAATTATTTTTTATAATTATTATTCTTTAAAATGGAATATTTCTTTCATTTAGAGAGAAGCTACCTGCTGAGATCTATCTACTGATAATTCAAGCTCATTGCATTTACTTTCAGCCATGAAAAAAAATCTGTACAACCATGAAGACAAGGTTTACTCAAAATGCAACTGGCCGCTTCAGAAAAGCATCTCTGTACACACTGCACAAGAAAGAGCTGTGTTAATAAAGCTTTCTGGACCTTGGATGGAAATTCTCATTGGTAATTCTCACCAGCAGGATGGTCCTAAACCCTTACTAGTATCCCTGAGGAAGATTTTATAATAACAATAGGGAAGCAAGTGGGTTGATAGAGGAAAAAAAAATCCAGGGCCACTACTGCCATACTGAGACATATCTCTGAAGCTGAAACATTTGGTTGCTGTAATGTAGGAATCAGGTGTAATAACAAGATTTTGTAGGCAAGCAGAAGATGGAATGATTCCTGGTACTCAGAGATGGAGCCCACCCCAGAAATCCACCTGAATCCATCCATGTGTGCAGCACCCACTGCTCCTACTACAGCTCTGTGACCTATGAAGGAGATTAACAAGGGAAAACCACCCAGAAAACGTTTTTAGAAGAGCAAGAGGGTTTGTTTTACCTTGCTAGGCTTGGGAGAGCTGCTGGAGAATGAATGAGCACTGGAGAGGAGCAATGCTGTGAGCCTAAGAGATGATTTTTAGACAAGATTCAGGCACTGTCCCAGAGCAAGAGGAAATTTCCATTGCTGTTAGTACTGGATGTCATCTGGATAAAGGCTTTCCTCGGCTACCTCCTTCCCACGGCCTTTCACAAGTTCTGCACTTACAAAAAGCAGCACAAACCCGAAGGCTGCAGGAAATGCACAGTACTTTTACAAGAATGTTCTAAGGGAAAGAGGGATCACACAGAGAAATATTTCACCAGAAATACAGCCTCATAACTATCCCATTTTACTTTTCCATTTACCATGTCTACCCACCTGCTCTCCCACCCACACATCCCCCAGCACTATTAATGCTTATGAAAGAGCATCAAGTTTCATAATAAAGAATGTTTTTTGTCCATTATCTAAAGAATAATATACTTCATTCAATATGTTCCCTTCAAGAAAAAGGCATTTGGTCTACTGTAACTAGATGCTCCTGCTCAGGACAATACATTGCACTGAACTAGCTGGTTTCCTTTCAATTTATAAGGGCACAGAACAGCTCTGCCTGGAGACAGTGATTCCCTTGTGGTGATGCTCACCCACAGACAGCTGACGTGCTTTCATTACATATCATCATCCTATACCAAGTGTTACGTGTAGAACAAGGAGATGTATTTTTGAGCCTCAAAGCTGATTCCGTTCTTTTTTTATCTCATTACTGAAAAGACAGATGTGCTAAAGCTCAGGTTTTTGTCCTCAAAACTTACTTCACAGATATGCTCTGCTGCCATTTATTGTTTGCTTCTGGAAACTTCTTTATTAGCCAGAAGTTTGG